>NW_006159610.1:3998418-4011073 GCF_000334495.1 Tupaia belangeri chinensis | reverse complement strand
AAAAAAAAATATATATATATGTATTTTTTATTTTATTTTTTTCCCATCATGAACACACCGCATATTGGTTCAGTCAAAGACATTACTATACACATTATAATTAACAGATTTCTCTCCATTTTGGGTCCCTTAAACGATTTGCTTCTTTTTTCTTCTCCTTGATTCCCTCCTTTAATGGAGACATAAATAGTAGAACTCCAAGAAAATATCAAATTGAAGTTTTTGCAATCTTTGAATACAATGCTCCTTTAAGAAACTTAGCAAAATTACTGTTTACATCAACTGATGCAATTGTTGACCCATCATTAATTTTCACAATAACCACCGTTCTATGACTTATGTAATTTATGCAAACAATGTTCCAGAGGCATTTGGAACTAGGGAATCTTATAAAGCATCTTAATGTGTATAATAAGAAAGTAAATTAAAACATTTATTAGCATCAGGAGGACTCTCATCTTCTCCCTGCATGTCAAAACTTTGACAGAAGTCCTCAATCTAGCTGGCAAACACTTCAGTGATTAAAAGCTAATTTCCATTTTTAAAGGGCAAAGTCATTTTTCCCAAGTTATATTTCCTTCTAAAGAGGGACATGGATGTTATCTCCCAGTTTCTCTCCAATATAGGCTCTCATCACTGCCACATGTCCAAGTCTTCGGTGTGGACTCTGATTAATTTTTATTTAAATTTTTGGTGGTTTGTATATCTTCTCCAAAAGAATGGGAGCCAGGAGCCCACAGAAACTGTCTTCTTGATAGATCTATCGATCTAGCTCAGAATTTGCCACTTAGAAGAAATCAGTGTTAATTCGACATAACTGAACTGTTAAACTTAGTAATAAATAGGGTGTTAAGAAAGTTCTGTTTTAGGAACATTAATCTGGCCAAAGTGGGATGAATCAGAAATGTCAAGAGCCACTGTAACAGTATCCCACCAACTGAGTGGCTTTAATCCAAGTTTATTCTCTTATAGTTCTAGAGATCAGAAACTCAAAACCAGTTACACTGAGCTGGAACAAAGGGGGTCAGCAATACTGTCCTCTCTACACAGACTCTAGAGGAGAATTTTTCCTTCCCTTTTTCAGTTTCTAGAACTGTTCTCCTAGCAGTCTTTGGCTCATGGGCTCCATTTTTCCATCTTGAAAGTCTACCATGTAGCATTTGCAAGTCTCTCATTAAATTTAGAGCCTACCACAATAATCCACAATAATCTCCCCTTCTCAAAATCTTTCACTGATTGTATCTGCATAGTCCTTATTACCATATAAAGAAACATTCCAAAGTTCTAGGGACCAAGGCCTGAATGTCTTTGGAGACCATCAGTCAGTCTACCAAAAGTGGACAGTGACCACAGACCATCAGGAAACTCCTAATCATCATTTCCAAACTCAATTTCATGGCTGATAAAAACTAAAGCAAAGGATACAAGATGTGCTACAGAAGAAGTACAATATGGTGACTAATTTGCTATAGGGAACAAATAAGAAAGACAAAATGACTCTAGGGCTTAGAATCTTCATACCCAAGATTCCTGATTTTGTATATAGGGAGGAAGATACTGCAGAAGGGGACGGAATAGCTAAAGCAGCAATCTGCATAGGGAAGCAGGAAGAGGCGGCAGGGAAAATAAAAGTAGAGCGCAGAGCTCTAAAGAACTCCCTTCCCCTGTAGAAGTGCCAGGATGTTCGGTAGATGGAGGACACACTGGGTGATCACCATTGCCAAACTCTTTGCCCTTTAGCACCTCAATTGTGAGGTCATCCTAGTATCATCCTTGCTGTGTAGGGCCAAAATCTATCTGCAAGACTGATTTTCTTGTGACTATAACACATGTGTAGACACAGGACTTCTCACATCCTTCAGACTGAATCTGATTTCAATCTTGGCCTCTCTGTAGTCATACCTTCCCGATCACAAGCTCTGTCTGACTGCTCCTCCCTACCCAAGCTTCCCTCTTATAACTTGACATTTTGTCACAACCTGAAAATATCTTCCAAATCTCTTTCAGTTAACTGGACTTCTAGTATTGGATATCGTAACTAGGCATGGTACATAACACATGACTCCCCTATCTCAGCTTAACACTCGAAGTCCTTTGACAGTATTTGGCCCAATCATCTGTGCTCAGTGAGTTGGGGCATTTATAGATGATTCAGATAACGTATTCTATAAAGCTAACATTATGAAAATTAAACTACTTTTCTCAATAAAACTTTTTCAATTGACTCATAAAACCTTTACCTCAACTCATTATTGGATGTAATACAGATTTGTAAAGTTCATCATTTTTACCTAACTTCAGTTTTGTTTGGGCCTTGCATGACATTGGAGTTGGCACACCATAAATCATGAAGCAATAATAAGGTTAAAACTAGGTATTAAAGCAGGAGCAAAATAAATAACCATTGGCTTCAGACATTCATCTGGAGGAAATGACATACATATGGTTCCTGTCACTTGGATATCTCCAGGAAAGAAGTGTTTATCTGCAGAATTGACAAACAGATCTTATAGGACCCATATAAAACTTCCTTTCTTAATTATAGAATCATAAAATATTGGCTGGCACAGTAGGAGAAGTTCAACCGCTCATGAGAGGATGCATTCAGGGGACACAGACTCAGAAGGGAGAGGAGAGACTTTGAAGGGGACTACACCAATATACAGCAAATGCTAGAAAGTTTGCAAATCCTCCTGCAGAGAAAAAAACGGTTTCCCAGTTTGAACTGTGGTCCTCTCACCCCATGCTTGGATATACTCCATCTTTCAAACAAAAGGCAGAATTAAACCTTTTAAGGTCCCCTCCTGTTATCTATGATTAGCCTAGCTTGGTGTTGAATAGCCTCCTTATCTGTGGCTTTTAATCAGTTACACAAATGACAAAAAGAAATTACACACACACACACACACACATACACACACACACACATACACACACACACACATACACACACACACACATACACACACACACACATACACACACACACACATACACACACACACACATACACACACACACACATACACACACACACACATACACACACACACACATACACACACACACACATACACACACACACACATACACACACACACACATACACACACACACACATACACACACACACACATACACACACACACACATACACACACACACACATACACACACACACACACACACGCACATACACTCACTTGTTATCTGAATGGACAGAAAAAGCCCAGAATAATTAGAGTAAAATGAGCTCAAGAGGAAACAAGCCTGGAGAAAAAAATATTCTAGACACACTACAGAATGCGTTTGTCATCAATTATGAGGACTTTTTCCTAATCTCCTTCTTAGGCACACAGATATTTCTGGCCCTTCTAGTTAGACAAGGCCTGGAGCAGGGAATGGATGAGAAGCCTCCTCAATCCCCTTGGAAAAGGCAGGCTGGTGCTACTTATATTCTCTTTGGTTTTTTACCTTGAAGCTGGAGCCAGCTGAGTCCACACAGGGAAGGAACAGCCTAAGGAAGAGAACCTCTCTGGTAAGTTTCATCTCAAAGCAAATGTGGCTTTTATTTAAAACACAAAAACAAATAAACAAAAACACTAAAGGCAATTGATTTTCTTCATCACTGTCTGACATTTTTACCAGTCTCACTTGCTGTTGGGATACAATTTCGCATCAACTAACTCTGCCTATTTATATCCATAACAGTATTCGGCGAACACATACATACATGGGAAACAAGCACATCAGGGCACAGCCCGAGGCTCACAGGTGAAAGGTGGTGCAAAAGTTTCCCACACTCCCTAGTCGGAGGAACTGAGAAAAGATTCCTAGACAACATCTGTGTGATGAAACCAGGTCACAGAGAACCACTGTGTCTTTGACCTGGTGGGTACTACCCCAGAAGGAAGGGACAGTTCCCAAACTTGAATAAATAAATAGTATGGGGGACTGTGCTCTGGGATTCTTAATTCTAACTCTCTCAGCTGATACTCTGAAATGTACGCAATGAGAAGTATACAGGTCAATTTCCACCATCCCTACAAATACATTTTCATATAATATTTCATTTTCCTGGTGAAATATAATCCCATGACTTTTGATTAAAACTATTGAGTTTTTTTCTATGCTTTGTCTTCCAGATTTAAGGATTTTTGTTTTCTTTTGAGCTGTTGATAGCTCCAGCAATTTGTTTAAAACTTTTTTTTATCAAAAATGGAATTGAAACAAACTTTTCTCCCTTCCTGCCTCTCTGAAATTGGAAAGAATTTATGAGTATTCTTATGTTGAGGCAATATGGTTATTTGCATAAGTTCAATAATGCCTGTTACCTACATCAGAAATTAGAAACACTTGTTATTGCCAGGACTTTGACTTGAATGTCGTATCTGAAGATATGGCCAGAAAGCTAAGGAACTAAGGTTGATCTCAAGAAAGCCAACAGAAGCTCTTGGAAAGATTGCCTGGTACCATAAACAATTCTGCTTGGCAGGTAAGTAAAGAATGTTACTTCTTGACAGGCCCCAAAACTTCCAAGTGTAAGTATTTAAACACACAGTCAGATGGTGAATTTCTGACTTGGCTCAGTAGCCTCAGGAGGCTTTTTGTGGTGTGGTGGTTAAAGAAGCTGGACTCTCACATGGCCAACCGCAGTTCAAGTCCTAGACCTGGCAGGTTGCTTTCTCGCTTTCCCTTTCTGTCTCTCACTGATTGAACTGGAAAATAATAATAATAAATAAAGTTAAATAAAATGATTCTTTTTTAAAAAACATAGAGTCTAATCTGAAGTTACCTTATAAAATGTCAAAGTCAACTAAATCAATTAGCATAGAGTCTAATCTGAAGTTACCTTATAAAATGTCAAAGTCAACTAAATCAATTAGCATAGAGTCTAATCTGAAGTTACCTTATAAAATGTCAAAGTCAACTAAATCAATTAGCATAGAGTCTAATCTGAAGTTACCTTATAAAATGTCAAAGTCAACTAAATCAATTAGTATTCTTATTGGGCTTTGTGCAAATAACAGATCAAATTGAAACTAAACTTATATTTTTGCAAATAAGTTAGTTTATGCTTCTCTTTGGTAAAAGAGGGGAATGGAGAGAGAAAATAATGTTTCCAAAGAAAACTATAGTGCAATTGTTACTAGATTTTAAATCTGTCCCTACTTGTTTTTTGAGTTTTTAGTATCTACCTCTTGTTTGGACAGAATCCTAACCTGTTTCCTGGCTTTTAGTTTTAAGAAAATTTTTCTTAACATTTTAAATTTTTGATTCATTAAAGGTAAAACTGCTTTTCTCTAAATTAAAAATAGTAATAATAATAATAATAGTAATAGGAAACTAAAGACACCACAGTTGAAGTGTGGACAATGGGGGGAAATCGAGGGGGAAAAGGAGTAGAAAGAACACTTAATGGACACAAAAATGGAAAATTGTATGCTGATAATGTGTATGATAATATCTTTGGACCAATATACAGTGTATTCAAGGTGGCAAAATTCATTTTGTATGCTATAATGATGTACAGTGATTTAAAATAATAATAATAAAATTTTAAAATATTTCATTTTCTAATATCAGTTTTTTTAAAGAATTATTTTATTGGGAACCAGCAGTTAGCTTAATGGCTATGTCACTGGACTCTCACATAGTTGACCGTGGTTCACGTCCCGGACCCGGTGGCTTAAAATTCACGCCAGGCGCATGTGCGTGTGTGCCCAAGATCCCAAGAGGAGAATGGAGAAGGGATTGCGGCGTGACCACCCCCCCTGGGGGGTGATTTCTCGCTTTCTGTCTCTCTGTCTCTCTCTGTCTGGCAAGCCCACGTGCCCTATAGCAAAAACCTCTCCAAAAAAAAAGAAAAAAAATAATTATTTTATTTAACTTTATTTATTTATTTATTCAATTTGATCAGGGAGAGAGAGACAGAGACAGAGAGAGAGAGTGAGAAAGGAAGCCAGGGCAAGAACTTGACCCATGAGTGGCCCCGTGGGAGTCCAGCACCCTTAACCACCACACCACCTGCCAGCCCCCCAATATCAGTTTTATAACCCACTGGTGATTGGAGTGTTGCTGTTGACAACATTTTAACTTTTGTTAAAGATACCAAGGTATGCACTATGTGGAAGTGGAATGACTAAAGACAAGATACTTTTTCATACTCTCTTTTTCAAAAGTTCTATTTTATGTCTTTTAACTAAGATGTTGTCTGCTCCTTAAGAAGAAATATTTCTGTTTATTTGTTTTATTGTTTCCTTATTCTGTATATCTCACTGGGTCTAGCACAAAACAGATGTTCAATTAAAAAAGAAATGTTGAGGGACCAGCAGATGGCATAATGGTTATATTGTTGTACTCCCATGTAACTAACCGTGGTTCAAGTCCCATACCCAGAGGCTTAAAACTCACACCAAACATATGTGCAAGTGTGTCCAAGATCCCAAGAGGAAAATGGAGGAAAGGGAATTGAGGCATGTCATCCCTCTGAGGGGTGATTTCTCCCTTTCTGTCTCTCTATCTCTGTCTCTCCAGCGAGTGCACACACCCTTAGTAAAAACCTCTCAAATAAATAAATAAAAGAAATGTTGTTGCATTTAGCAGGTGGCATGGTGGTTAAGGTACTGGCCAACAATGGTTTGAGTCCTGGGCCGGGCAGCTTGAAAACTACTCCAGGCATATGTTTGTGTGTGTGTGTGCCCAAAATCCCAAGAGGAGAATGGAGGAAAAGGTATTGTGGCATAGCCTGGTCATCCTTCCTGGGGTATGATTTCTCACTTTTCCTTTCTCTGTCTTTCTCCTGAAAGTGCATGTTCTCTATGACAAAAACTAAAGAGACATTGTTAATAAAATTAAAAAAGAGCTCTAGTATTTAAGGAATACATTATCAATATATATTGATGATATTGAATTATATAATTTCAGAGCAGGAAACAATCTTAGGTTGTTTGGTTCAAGCGATTCACTCTATAAATGAAAAAACCGAGGCACCAAGATTGGAAGTGCAACATTTTCTAAGGTGGCTCAGTTTGCAAATGACAGTCTTGTTACTTATTTCACTTCCAGAGTGTTTTAAATATTATTTAAGTGCCACACTGAAAAGAGAAATTGATGCTCTAAATTGTGTCCAGAAAGATGAAGTCTTGAGATAATTAATTTCTTCAAATAGAAATACAATAAACTGAGACTGTAAAATCTAGAAAAAGGGAGATACAGTGTCTGTCCTCAAACATTTGAAAGTTCATCACTTCTTTTTTTAATTTTTAATTGTTTTAATATTTTTTATATTTCTATTTATTTTATGGATTCAATCACATATGTCACTTTGCTTGTGAAGTGAATATTCCAGAGTGAATACATGTTTCACCAGTCTAGTTGGGAATACTATACACGTTATCTTCAAGAGATAATAACCCATTTCTTTGTCCTACAAATGTCTTGTCTCTCTATTTTTCTCCTTAATGTCTTTCCTTAGACTCTCCTCCTTCTCCTACCCTCTTCCTACACTGAATCTGGTATCTACAACCATTTTCTATGTTTCTATATCCTCTAGTCATTCAATTTTGGCCACAGAGTGCAGACAGTCAGTGCATGTTAAGTGGAGACAGCAAACGTCTTTTTCTTCACAGTCTGGCTTGCTTCACTCAGCAGTTAATCTTCGATATTCATCCACTTTCTGTCAAAAGTGATGGTTTTGTTGGTTTTTTATGGCCAAGTAGTATTCCATAGAGTATATGTGCCACATTTTTTCACTCCATTCCTCTGTTCATGAATATCTGGATTTGTTCCATGTCTTAGCAATTGTCATTTCTAAAAAGAAGTTAAGTTTGTTATTTTGGAAATAGAAAACCAGAACCAACAACTGATCTAAAAGAGTAAACAAACAAGCAACAATGGAAGGAGTGTTCTCATGAAGGGGTGATCTCCAAATTCCTAAACATGTTCAGCTAGAAGCTAGGAGCCAAATATCTGAACCAAATGACTAACCACTGAATACAGGTCTCTGCTAAGGACTTTAAATGCACCATATCCAGCTCCTGTAACAGCCCTTAAAGGTAATATCTTTATCACTTTACTTTAAGTAGCTTAGCCAAGGTCACAGAACTCATAAGGAACAGCACAAGAATGATCAGGAAAATCAGCAAAAATTTAGTGATTATTAAACAATTGAGAGGCATAAGGACCATAACAGCTGGCTCTTCTGTACCAGTTTCACCAGGATTGGTTACTTGAGATTAAATCCAAGCAATAGGTAAAGTTTATCTAGCAACAGTAAATCTATTCATAAAAGAAAGTTGAAAATACAAATGGCAATCCCAACAACCAAACCCAGATATATCTCTTGGGTCTTCCAAAATACAAAGGTCCAAAATTCATTTCCAATATACTGGGTGGCTGCCAGGACATCTCATCTCTTAAATTTAATTTAGAAGGGGCTGCCAGGTGGCAAGGTGGTTAAAGGCGCTGGATTCCCACCCAGCCAACCACGTTCAAGTCCCAGACCTGGTGGATTGCTTTCCCGCTTTCCCTTTCTCTCTCTCTCTCTCTCTCTCTCTCTCTCTCTCTGTCCAGTCAAATTAAAGAGTAATAATAACAAATGGAATTAAATAAATAAACAATTATTTTTTAAAAAGTTTAATCTGGCTCACAACCAGAGTATTACCTTGAGGAAGACTTTGATAAAAGTAAGAGATTAATATTTACTAGCAGATGGTAAACCACAGAATACTTGGTCAGCAGAACTGAGTTGGGAAGGTTCATGTGTGAATTGTGTGCTGGGTATTTGCTTTTGAACAGTTTGAGTAGTTGACATGTAAATATTTTCTCAAAAATATTTAAAACCATATTCTGTTGTAATAGAATCACAAACAAAATTATAACAAATATTTTAAAAGTAAATAAATAGATAAAAATTCATTTGGCTCTAAGATTCTTCAATTTTGAAATTAGTCCCTTAATATAAAAAGTATAACACTTCTTTTAAAAGGAGAGGAAAGCTGGAAAAACCTGTAACAGTTCAAAGATCTCTAACTAAAATCCTAAAAGTGACTGCAATTCAGTTATGTAATGTGATCATTCAACTCCATCTCCTGTAGGAGTCTGATACGGTTTGGATCCAGCACAAGAATTTATTTTGTTCTATTCCCATCAGTCTAGCATCTTTTTCTATTTCAAATTAAACAAAAATATTACTTAGGGAGTACTCTTGGCTGTGTTTACAAGCTTAATCTTAATCCTCCTTTTAATAATGTTTTTAGTAATCATATTAGCACATTTCCCTACCCTGAACTGATAGAGTACAGTAAAATCAACTTTGGTTGCATCAGGCCTCAGCTACTGTCTGTTATTGACTCATACTTAAGGTGGCTCAGGGGACAGAAAAGCTTCAATAGCAATTACTTTTTTTTCACAGATTCTGATTTTTCTGGATAAAAGGATTTATTTTAATACTAAAATAAGTCATTTATAGATTAACATTTGATTTTATCATAATAACATGAACTACTTAGCTTTTTTTCTTAAGGACTTTCCTAATGCATAGAAAATGCCATGATCTGTTTCTAATTATACTCAAATCTTTCCAAAGAGTTTTAAAGTAATTCTTGTAGATTCCTATAGAAAATAAGATGGCATCACCTTATACTTCATTCTTCAAACACCAGAGAAACTTGGAAATTACATGTTTTGAGTCATGGCTCTTTGTGAATGTCTAAGGAAGTTATGGGTCTTGTCTCTGGAAAAATACACATAACACATATACACAAAATCTGGCAAACATGATCTTGTTCTGCATCAGAAATTCTCTTCACACAGATGAGGAAAAAAAAAAAAAAAGATCTTGAGCCGAGTTTTCATTTTGTGACAGTATCATGGGCTGTAACCTACAACCACTCTCCCAAAATTCTAATACAACCTACAGAGTTGCATTAAATATGTAGATGAATTTGTGTAGAATTGACATCATGCTTATATTAAGTCTTCTAATCCAAGAACTTGGGATGTCTTCCCACTTTGTTTGTATCATTTTCAATTTCTTTTTCTGGTTTTTCAGTTTTCCTTGTAGAGGTCTTTGATTTCTTTGGTTAAGTTTATTCCTAGGTACTTATACTTTTAGTAGTATTGTAAATGGGATCACTTTCTTCAGTTTTAACTCAGTCTGCTTGCCATTGGTGTATAGAAATGTTACAGATTTTTGTATGTTGATTTTTGTATCCTGTCATTTTACTCTACTCATTTATCACATCCAGGAGTTTTTCTTTGCAGATTCTTTTGTGTTTTCTATGTACATAATCATGTCATCTGCAAATAGAGATAATTCCACTTCTTTTCTCCCTATTTGAATGCCTTCTTTTTACTCTCTTGTCTGATTGCATTGGCAAGGACTTCCAGTATGATATTGAAGTAGAGAAAGTGGACATGCTAAAATATTAGACAATATAAATGCATGGAGAAGAACTGTGGACACCAGAAACAGTGTGGAAGGAGAGTGGAAAATGGCAAAGGGTGAGAGGGAGGGAATCTATGGGAAAATAGAAAGAAGTAAAACAGTTAAGAAACACAAAATGAAAAATTATCTGTTGAAGATATTAGGTATGGTAATATCTTTGATTGAGCCAATATCCAGTGTATGGGAAAATTCATCTTGTATGCTGTAATGATATATAGTGAATGAATGTAAAAATAAATAAATAAATAAAAAGAAAGAACCTATATAAATTAAGTGTATGTATCTAGCAATATACCCATGTAAGTTATACATGTGTGGATTTTTTTTTTGGGGGGGAGGGTGGTAAGTGCAATGGGTAGCCTAAAAATTCGTAAGTAGAGGGTAGATAGCCACCCATTGGAAATAGAATTTGATAAAGGTCCTACTCTGTTCTCTTCTTCTACTCCAAACTAAAATATGATTAATCATTTTCAGGGCACATGTTGTTACCAAGACACATCAAATACACAGGGCTTCTCCTGCTTGATAACATAAAACTTTCAGATGAGGCAAATCTAACTACTAATAAAGTTTGGTTCTTTATAAATTAAATCTCATTCTAACAAAATTTAAAAAGTGATTCAAATCATCCAACAATAATTTTAGAATGGACTCACACAGCCTTCACCTTCATGTTCATTGGCTTTATATTTCCACTGGCAAGAAACACTTTTTTTTGTGACCTATCCTATTGTGATGAGAGAAAAACTGGATATTATTTCAACTATGTTGAACTTTTGATGTTGTTTTTATATTATCTACTTAAATTAGACTTAGCATAAAAAATAATAATCATGGTTTAAATGAAAGGATCATATTCCTTAACTCCTAAGGTGAATGAAGTCTTTCATATAACTACATGGTGCAAATAATACTAATTATATAGTAACATTCTAGAGTACTACTTTGTTGTTTTGAACATTTAAGTGAGGATTCCTTATCTGAGAAAGTTTTGTCACAACACAAGTTCTATATTTTATGTTTTTTTCCCACCAAAAAAGAACCGAATTTCCAGAATTATATAATTTACTCTTTTTTTATTCCTACTTAAAAAACAACCCATTAGTAACATAATATATGCAGCAAAATTTCACAATTTTTTTTTATTTTGGAGAGATTTTTGCTATAGGGCACATGTGCTCACTGGAGAGACAGAGACAAAAAGCAAGAACTCACTCCCCAAGGGAGGATGGCCACATCACAATCATTTCTCCTCCATTCTCCTCTCAGGATTTTGGGCTTGCACACACATATGCCTGGCATAAGTTTTAAGCCACCGGATCTGGGACTAGAATCATGGTCAACTACGTGGGAGTGCAGTGGTGTAACCATTACACCAATTGCTGGTCCCACACAAGACTTTTTTTAATTAGTGGAGTTTAGCTTCTTCCTATACATAGTAGTAGATAGTATGAACCATGTATTACTTCAGCCTCTTTCTAAGCAAACAATAAATAGCAGGAATTTTTCTTTCTATTGTTAGGCTGATCAATTCCAGATGTGTAGATTGTTCATTTCAGTAGCTCAAATCTTCCCACCATAGCTTCATAATTAATGATAAGCAATAGTAGTGAAATTTTAAAAAATATATATTTGACCACACTGTATTTACATAGACTTCATTGTGTTCCAAAATGAAAATACTTGCCACTCTATAAGAATTCTTTTTTAAAAAAATAATTATTTTATTTTATTTATTTAGTTATATGTTTTTATTTGACTAGAGAGGGACAGAGTGAGAGAGAGACACAGAAAGTGAGAAAGGACCTTCCAGGCCCAGGACTCAAACAAAGGTTGACTATGTGGGTGTCCAATGCCCTTAACCACCATGCCACCTGCCAGTCCCAGCCATTCTATGAGAATTCTAAGGTCAATTCTCTTTTTTAAAAACAAATTATTTTTATTTAATTTTATTATTATTTTTTAATTTGACCAGAGAGAGATGAAAAGTGAGAAAGTAAGTTACTAGTTTTGGGATTTGAACCACAGCTGGCCATGTGGGAGTCCAGTCTCTTAACCACCATGCCTCTGCCAGCCCTGATCAATTCCCCTAAAATATCAGTGCCCCTATACGGATGAATGGATTGAAAAACTGTGGCACATATACTCTGTGGAATACTATTCAGCCATAAAAACCAACAAAACCCTGGCTTTTGACAGAAAGTG
>NW_006159610.1:3989774-3998136 GCF_000334495.1 Tupaia belangeri chinensis | reverse complement strand
TATATATATATATATATATATATATACACACACACACATACCAATAATGATTATACTATCTTTAAGCCCTATTATGACTTCTAACTAGGGCAACAAACCTGGTCATGGGCTCCTGAGTGCCATTCTGTAGATATTTTCTGAAATACTTTTAAGGATAGAACTTATTAATTTGTTTATCCTCACTCTGGTGAGAAAGAAAGTCATGGAGTTCTCATTTGGTGTCTGTTATCTCCAATCCTCTGATTTGTCTCATGAGACTTATAACCATTTACTATGTGTCATTTCAACTATAGCAAAAGAACCTTGAAAAGTCCTACAGGGCCGTGACAAAGCTCTCTGTACCTGGGAAAGCATGGACTTGATAAACTGTCAAATGCCATCCTACTCCATCCACAGGAGCACAAGGCCTTGGCCATTTCACTGCAAAAGTTAACACACCCAGATACAACAGGGAAGGGAATAAATGCATTAAAGATCTATAAGATTCTTAAATATTGCTCTCATCTTGATTGATTAGTCTTACTTCTTTGTTATGTTTATATTAGCAGATAAACATTACTTTCAGCATTCAAACAGAGGAAAAACACATACATAGACATTATCAAGGATAATCACTTTACTTTTTAAAAAAGCAAAGAGTGACCCCAGTCAGAGGTGAAGACAAAAATATCTGGGCCCAACCTTGGTGGTACAGGGGTGGTACCATGCTTTGCTTTGCTGCAGTTATAAAGAAGATGAGGATCAGTTCTCTGGTCAACCTGTACACAACAGGTGTGCACACACATGCCCACGATCCTGGCTGCCCAGGAAAGGCTGAAGGGAAAGATCATGGTGTGAGATCCTATTCAGGGTGCATGTGTGTTTTTCTATCTCAAAACAAGTAAGTAAATTTAAAATAAAAATCTAAACTATGAGAGACCTCTTTTGACCTGTAGAATCTAACACAGGCAGATCTGTCACAACTCAAACTTTGAAATAAAGAAAGAAATCTTATTAGCATATGGTTCAGAAACCAGCAAGTAAGATCTGGTTAATATTTAACATAATAAGTACAGAACAAAGGGAACTTTGTTGGAAAACACTTTTTCCTGAGACTTTATATCTTGTAAGATTCATTGCCTCATAAAAAAAAAAAAAATCAAGTAGGGTTAGCAGGTGGTATATTGGTTAAGGTGGCTCCTACATGGCCAACACCATGACTGGAGTCCTAGACCCAGTGGCCTGAAAAACACAGCAGGGGCATGTGCATGTATGCCCAAAATCCTGAAAGGAGAATAGAGAAGGAACCGCAGCATGACCATCCTTTCTCCACCATGGGGGGATTGATTTCTCACTTTCTCTCTGTCTCTCTCTGGTGAGTACATGCACCCTATAGCAAAAACATACATACATACATCATCTTAATTTCAAGTGTATAAACAATTCAGCAAGAAAAGGATATATGCTAACAACTTCTTTTTTCATTTTTCAGAGAGTTTTTTGCTATAGGGCACGTGCGCTTGCCAGAAAGACAGTGAGAGACAGAGAGACAGAAAGCGAGAAATCACCCTGCAGGTAGGATGGCCACACTACAATCCCTTTTCCTGCATTCTCCTCTCGGGACCTTGGGCACGCATGCACACACGTCCAATATGAGTTTAAGTCACCAGGTCCGGGACTCGAACCGCAGTTGACTACATGGGAGTCCAGTGACAAAGCCATTATGCCAACTGCTGATCCCTATGCTAACAATTTGTAAGATTATAACTTAAATACAAATTGTCAATAAATAAAATATATAAAGCAACTTTATCAGGTAAAACTTTTTTCTATAATAGACATTAAAATAAACATTCAATACAAGAACTCTTCATTCCAAAAACAACTCAATACTTATATTTTTTAAAATGTTTAAGGCCAACCCTGCAGCCTAGTGATTAAGAAAGTCAGATTCCACATAGCCAACAACAGTCCAAGTCCTAGCCCTAGGAGCTTGAAAATATACTGGGCACATGTATATGTGTGTCCTAACTTTTAAAAGGATGGATAAATGAAAGGAAGGGATTGAAAAGTGACCATGCCCCACTAGAGAGTGCGGGAGTGCTTTCTCCTCTTCTTTCTCTCTTTCTCTCTCTGGTGAGCACATGCTCCCTCTGGCAATTATAAATAAATAAATTATAAAAAAGCATTTAATATACCTTGACAGTAAACATATGGAGATATTTCATATTTCATATATACATTTGCCCACCTCAGATGTAGTTTCTTTTACAGGATGAATTTCAAAAAAAAACAATAAACAGATACTTTAAAATGTTTTGAAAAAAGCCTCAAATCAATTAACATATTCTTATTACAGGTACTTATAAAGTGCTTACCCTGATCAACAGATAATCAAAATAATAATTAAGAAGCAAAATAGGAGAAAATAGAAAAGTAGAGATGTTTTAAATAAGAGAAAATTAAAAGTACATATTTTAGAAACACTCCAAAGCAGATTTTATGCTGTGATATTTCCAAAAGCATGATGGTCTGGATTCTGAGGCCAGCTCTCCTTACTCTCAGTTTCCCTTTACTCTCATGACCATGAGTTATAGTCTCAGAGCCTATTTCCTCACTGTTTTCCAAGAAACCAAATCCAACCAACTGGGGATGAATTATAAATTGTAAGATATTTGCCATCCCTAGGCAAGATGATCTGTAAGTGTTCATGCTCTGTGTTTTAGATAAATGATTACTGACGAGAAGTCACAAACACCCAGCCCTTGTAAGAAAACCCAACTCAAGTTGTATTCTTTACATAGACATTCTTTGGTTCATGCCAACCAGTCACCATGGCCACAACTAATTAACAAGAAAGAATGCAAAAATCAAAAATAATTACATGCAAGCAGAATGCAAAGAAAGCCAATCGTCCCTGAAACCTCCTTCTTAGGAATCAGATATTTCCTCAAAAGTACATGCAGATAAACCTAGATTCCTATATTGGCCAGGGTTCTCCAGAGAAACAGAATCAAGAAGATAAACATATATGTAAAAGAAGGGATTTATTATAGAAGTTATCTCATACAAGGTGGTGAAGTCTCAAAACAGGCTGTCTGCAGCAGGGGAAACAGGTGAAAGACTCTAAAGCAGGGAAACTGGTGCAGTTTAAGTCCAAGGTCTGAAAGGAGTACTCAAGAGAGCATAGATTTGAGTACCTTTAGTTGACCCCTGGTATGAGTCCAGAGTCTAAAGGCTAGAGAATTTGGAATCTGTCTGACTGGAGGGATGTAGTGGCCAGGAGCCAACAGGATTGAGCACAGCCAAGGGCCAAGCAGAGGAGCAAGGTGGAACAGAAAGAATGTGTGCAAATGGGAAAGACAACACACTCTGGAAGAAAGCTGAAAGAGAGAGAGGAAACAGAACCCAACTTCCTCTGTTTGTCTGTTTGACAATTGGATGGTGCCCACCTACACTGAAGGCAAATCTTTCTTTTGCAGCCCCCTGACTCACATGCCAATCATATCAGGTACCACTCCCAAAGACACACTTAGAAACAATGCTTCAGCAACCTTCCAGTTATCCTTCAATCCAGTCTGGTTAAGATACCCAAAATAACCATCACAATCCCATATGTTCAAAATATTGAGCCATCATTCTACTTCTCTGCAGGGCTCCTAGATTAACGTTGCCAAAGTTACAAGGCTTAGGAAGGAGTTAAAAACAAAAACCAATGGCTTCTAGTTGATTCTTACTTCATTATGTGTTCAAAGAGGGCAAAATTTGCATTAGAAAAACTGGAGTTTGAGGTTGTGCTTACCCTCTGTAGTTAACTTAGGCAAGCCTCTTAGGCTCCATTTTTTTCATTTACACTGTTTTGTGAAAGAATAATGGTTCTCTGAAATGTTAATTGTGAGGATGAGAATTTAGCTGGGTGCAGTAGCACCTTATGTAGTCCATGACACTTGTCCAGCATTTTAAGTGTTGTCATTTTTGGTAGATTACTTGAGTACTTGTAGCTATTTGTGGTGGATCAGTTGATTACCAGATGCAAGTGGGAAAGAGAAGAAGTAATTAAATTTGAGACTTATCAAATTGAGGACTTTGGGGGTGATAATGCTGCTAAGCAAGACAGGAAACATTCATTTCCATTCCACAACAAGACATCTCAAAGAAAAGCAATATTAAATGAAATAGCAGAGAATAGAAATTTTAAAGCTCCAAGAGACTTCTAAAATCATCTGTCCATGTCTCTGCCTTAAGCAGGTAAACAACGCAGAACAAATAGTTGTCTGTTTTCTTCTTTGAGGTCACCAGGGAAAGAAAATAAGTAATCTTTCTGAACTTCCCATTTCAGGGTTTGATCCCTTTACAGTCCTGAAGATCTTCATCAGATCCAATTGCAATCTCTCCTGCCTTAGTGTAAGCCCTTTTCATCTTATTCTCTTCTTTGCTAAAAAGAAAACATGCTCTGTTTTATGAAACTAAAACTCTTCCTAGATTTGGGGGGGGGGGGGGTTTACCAAAAGCAAACCAATTCCCATTGTTTCCATAGTATCATTTTCCAGATTGTTATTCAATTTCACTTATTCTTGAATCTTTTTCCCTTTTCCTACATCTTTTTCTTTTCTACATCTTTTTTTATAATCAACTTTCTTATCATTCAACTTGTTGAATTTTTCCCATTCAAACATAGCAAAACAATGATTTAACCCTGACATTTCACTCCCTGGGAAGCTTGAATTTTGAACAATTAGCTGTTAAATTGCCCATGTACAGAAAGATAGAAAATGTTTGGGGATATATTTTTAAATTTTTCCCTCAGATTATTTACATTCTAATCATACTAACACTTTGAGATACTGAAACAATGCTGAGGACATTCCAGGGAAATAAAAATGAGGTGCTAAAAATTAAATTCTTATTTTAATTTAAGCACTGAAACAATGCTGAGGACATTCCAGGTGCATATAAATGAGATGCTAAAAATTAAATTCTTATTTTAATTTAAGGATCTTTGTAGTAGTAATAATTCCACAATGTTTACTCTCCCTTAAGAAATAAACATTGAACTGAATACAGAATAAAAGAATCTAATCCAAAAATATTTAGCTGCTGGTTAATAGATTGCACCTTTGGAATTGCAAGTCAGACAGGCTAAGGGTACCTCTGCCCTGAGGTACTTAGCATCGTCACCCTAAGGCAAAGGTTGGGATCCCTAGGGCAAGGCTCAACAACCTTCAGTAACAGGGGGACTCTGAGTAGATGGTTAAAATACTGTTCAGGTATGGTTAGACAACAGAAGGAATAGACAATACTCAATAAACCTCCAAAGGTCCCAAAGGTTCCCTAAAAGGAAATGGAATTTAGAAACTCAGATGTTTCTCAGAACAAGCTTAATTAAAGTTTCTTTGAAGGACTGCTCTGAATTTTAGGGGGAAGGGCTGGATCAAAATAGGAAGGGTGGAGATTTTATAAAATCTGAAATGTTTCTTTTCTCAATCTTTTACCTGGGGATTTTTTTAAGTTGTTCCGTTCTATCTTCCCTTCCCTTCCCTGTTTCTATCATACATAGTTCTCATTAGATCGTTATTCTCCCAGAAATCTCTTCCTTTGACTAATGGTTTTTGCTTGATGCTTATTCTGCTTTTTCCTTATAATCGAACGACATTGCATCCAACATATCCTGCTCTAATACAGTAAATCACACGTTCCTACATCTCTGTAATGCTGCTAAGGGATGTCAGAACGCTCTCATGAGTGACAGATTTCCCTTATCTAAGGATGATAGAACTGTCCCTGGAAAAGAAAACATATTGCAACTGTTTTTAAAAGATTTCTCTGAAATATTCAAATAGCTCTGAATTTTAAACAATAATAATAAATTGGTCATTTAAAAAAAAAAAAGAAACAGCTAAAAAACCATTAGAGGAGTTAGGTTTCAAAACTGCAGACCTCAATAATCAGGTAATCTATGGCTGTGTCATGCAAAGAGCTCTCCCAAGAGCTCCAGCTTCGGAGGAGTCAGGCAATCTGCAGAGTCAACTCGACCACGGTAAGTTGAAGCCAATGATGTTACAGGAGAGATGGCACCTTGGGGAAAGTTGATTGTTGTTTGACTTCCCACTAAGAAAACAAAAACTTGAAGCAGAAGCTTTCAAAAGAGCTTGCGTGCCTACATTTTCCATCCACCTTCAAACAATAAAGAACAAACCTGATTGGTAAATAGTGAGGCTACCAGGTTTCAGGTTTTTCTCTTTTTGATTCCTTTTCTTTGCTCCCTCTTTAACTCTTTGGGAGTTTGCTTATCTTCTCTACAATCAGATTCAGAAAGAAGTGGACATCAGTCATCCTTAACTTTTAATCACTATACTGGTTTTACTTTATAAATGAAGAGCATAGAAAACCTCTACTAGATATTGATAATTTTTAAAGATTTTTGAGGGGCCAGGTGATGACACAGCAGTAATGGAACTGGACCCACATGGGAAAGGTCCTGGGTTCACATACTGGGGCATCCTTGAGCATGCCAGGCATGAGTGTCTATGATTCAGGCCTGTGGAGGTTGAGGGTGGATCATGGCGTGAAGATCCTGTCAAGGGTACCTGTCTCTCTATTTCACTCCCTGCATCTCCTTTACATGGAAGAAAGAAACTTAAGATTTTTTTTAAAGTCTTTGATACATAAATATATATTGAAAACTTTGGGGATACCAAAGGACTTTCCTGAAAATATTATATTTTTTAATTCCATCCAGGTAAGAAGGCCAAATGGACAATTCTCCAAGTGGTACCTTGCTCTCTGAAGAAAATGAAGCTGGCCAATTGCCCAACGAGGACTTCTAAGGGCCTATTTTCCAGCCTATGTATTCCTTAAAGGCAATAGCAATTGTCTAATCATTCTCCTTGTAGTCCAAAATGTAAGAAGTGACCCTTGAACCTTACAAAAAGCATTTTCCTTGTAAAATTAATTTTATTGAGAAATGGCAAATATCACTTCCCTTAGGCTCACTACAAACTTGACCTTTCTTGTATTTGTTTAGCTCAAATGTGTCTCTATTCCAGAATCCTAAAATATATTTGTCTTGTAACGAGAGAAAAGATTAAATTTATGTAATCAGAGCATTCCCAAGGCCCCATGGTACAACAGAAAAACATCAGATCCCACCAGATGGGGTCTCTCTACACTAGGCTAGTAATTATCAACTGTTTCACCACTAAAGCTTTCTTATCTGTTCCTCCCATAGAGCTCATGATTTAAAAGATTTTGTCTACAAAGATGCTCATATTAATTAATAATAAATTTTCCTTATTCATTAATCTAACAAATACATATAGCTACCAATAATCATAACTCTGCATAGATTGAGATAAAGATTTACAACAAGGAACTTATATAATCCCCGCCCAAAGCAAAGAAACTTGATTTTAATTAGTCTGCGTCTAACACTATTGTGATTAAATGCATAATATCTCTTAGCTTTTTCACATCATCAAAAATAGCTCATAGATGCTCATTACCACCCTGTGAAACACCTAGTCAGGGGCAAAGCCCCAGGGCTCTCTCACTCTCTCCCTCTTTTAGTCCCTTTATCCCTCACCTTTTCTCTCCTCCCAGTGCTAGATTCTGAAAGACTATGGAAAATTCTAAAGACTATGGCCCATTATGCTATTAATGGCTTAACCACATCATTCCCCATTATGTGTCCTCTTTTTTCTTTCTGTTTTTGTTTTTAAGGAAGATGTATTTTTTTAAAAAAGTTTCTCTTTCTTTCTTTCATGAGAGGGAAACAGAGAGAGAAAAGAAGACAGGAGATATGAGCACCCTCAACAGAATCTCATGTTATGATCTCCCACTCCCCAGCCTTTCCCAGCCAGCTAGAATCATGGGTATGTATATGATTTTCCAGCACATACACATCCTATCAGAAACCGAACCCTGATCTTCCATATGGCTTCCAGCATTGTGGACCATGTCCTATTGCTACACCACTGTGGCTGAGCCTTTACCCTGATTCTTATTTCCCTGTGAAATAGTCACTTGGGCTCCTGGCATGACAACCCTCAGCTTGGCTCTGACTCCCTCATAATTCTAAACTACTCTTACAGATAGTGACATCTGCAGTGAGGCTTGCAGGTCAACAAGTTGGTCAAGAATGCCCAAGCATTGGGACCAGCAGTTAGTGTAATGGCTATGTCACTGGACTCCCATGTAATCGACAGCGGTTCAAATCCTTAAACATTTGCACCAGGCGTGTGTGTGTGTGTGTGTGCCCAAGATCCTGAGAGGAGAATTGAGGAGAAGGGATTGTGGCGTGGCCATCCCCCCTGGGGGGGGGGGTGATTTCTCACTTCCTGTCTCTCTGTCTCTCTCTGTCTTTCTGGTGAGCACACACACCCTC
>NW_006159610.1:3948757-3989743 GCF_000334495.1 Tupaia belangeri chinensis | reverse complement strand
GAATTGAGGAGAGGGGTTTGGGGCGGGCCCACCCCCCCGGGGGGGGGGGGGATTTCTCACTTCCTGTCTCTCTGTCTCTCTCTGTCTTTCTGGTGAGCACACACACCCTCTAGCAAAAACCTCTCCAAAAAAAAAAAATGAATGCCCAAGCACTACAATCTGGTGGGAACACATCTTTGAATAATAGACCTTTGTTAATTCAGTGGGGGAAATAAGTTGCTTCCAAGAATAAAATGATTGGCTTAGGAATGTTTTTTCTTTTCTGAAATTATATCCCTTATTTACTTATCATTTATTGGGTCATCAGAAAAATTACCCAATTTTTGTATAGACACATACGTCATGACTTTTCCAATGATCCAATATTTATTTTAACTCACTTAACATTTGGGGCAGAGGAGGGAAACATTATATGAGCAAAATACCAGTTAATTAATTGCACCCTGCACATTTCAGATGGTTTAACCTGAAGTTGTATACTTAGCCATCTGACAAAATCATCACACAGTATATAGGTAAATATACTTCCACTCTTTTCTATAAACCCCAAATATATACGTACCAAACAGATTCATACCTTGTACTTAGTTATATTCTTATACCTTATACTCTTTCATACTTACACTCTTTATTTTCATATACTCTTATACTTAGATAAGCATATACATAGCTTTAGCCTGTCTATGGTACCTTCTTGAATATATTGCTGTTTACCATAAAATATAGTGGAGACTAGGATGTTTGACTACATTGAAGTAACAGACAACCTATCCGCTGCCTGAAATTTTTTTTTTTTTTGAGAGGTTTTCGCTATAGGGTGCATGCACTCGCCAGAAAGACAGAGAGAGATAGAAAGCGAGAAATCACACCCCAGGGGGGATGGCCACGCCACAATCCCTTCTCCTCCACTCTCCTCTTGGGATCTTGGGCACGCACGCACACGTGCCTGGCGTGAGTTTAAGCTGCCGTGTCCAGGACTTGAACCACGGTCGACATAGCCATTACACTAACTGCTGGTCCCCCTGAAATCTGTTTTTAGAAAAGCATCACTCTTCATCACCAGGAATGGGTATTTCAGAGACAATTCCATGGACTAAGTGAAAAGGATTTTAAATTGTGTGTTCAAAGTTATCCGCAAGTCATCCATTGATATTTTTTCCTTAAAATATATCAGTAGCTTTTGCCAGACTTTTGTCTTTCCTCTTTCTAGACAGTCATTGCCTAGGTACAAGGAGAGGAAGAGTTTCCTCTCCACTTGGCCATTTTATTCCTCCCTAATGCTTGTCAGATGACTGGAATCTCCTTTACCAAAAAGCCAAAGAAACCAAACCTATGAGTTACACATTCTGCATGTCTCTCACTAGGCCTATGCAAGGCCCATAGAAATAGAAATGAAAGACAAAAGCAACTGAATTATTAACACATGATTCAGAGGAAGAGAAAGATTCTATTGAGCTTTACGGAAAAAACTTACTGCATCAGCACATCTTCATCAAGACAAGGTACTTTTCCAATGTTCAATATTTGTTGCCTCAGTCCTCTAAAGCCTATAAATCTAAGGAAGATGTAATTTGTGATAAAAATTCTAGCCAATACTTTAAAGTAATTGTATTGAGGTTTGAAGCTGCTGAATCGCCCCTCCAAAACTTTTACACAGATTCATAACAGCAGGTCATGACAAGTAGATTTGTTTCCTTTCCTGACAGAACAATATGATGCCAAGTGGCCAATTTTTTTCCCCTCAGGCTACTACTGAGCTAAGCACTTATTGGAGGATTGTTCTGTTCTATGCTATTCCATTGTCAGCTCCTGTTGCCTTCTTCAACCTTATTGGTCAATTGTAATCATATCACTCTTTTACCTGTAACATTAAGCTGCCTGTTCTCTAGGATTGTAAAAATATTGAAACAAAGTGGAAGCACATGTCTGTATGAGAAGACTTACTCCATGTCAAAGCTCCCTGCCCATGATCTACTGTTTACAAATGACCTTCAACAGTCATGTAAAAAACATTTTCTTACATTGATCCTTGTCTCTTTTTTAAAATAAATATTTTATTTAACTTTATTATTATTATTTCTTAATTTGACCAAAGAGAGACTGAGAAGAGAGGGAAAGTGAGAAAGTAAGCCGCCAAGCCTAGGACTCAAACTGTGGTTAGCCATATGGGAGTTTAGCACCCTTAACCACCACATCACCTGCTGGACCCTGATCCTTATTGTTTGTGTAATAAAATTCTACCTGTTTACTTAGTTCCAGACATTATGGCTCAGGGGCCCTGCAATGATGTCTTATCTTTTCTGGTCTATGATTCACATCCCACAGGAGCCCAGGACTGCCTGGGGATCCCTGTTCTCTCACCTGGACAGTTAATGCCATATCACCTCTACTCTATGGGCTTGTCTAGAAATAACATAATTCCCCACCCCCAATGTCAGCTAAATGGATTAATTTTTGAGGGGAGTGGCAGGCAGTATATTTATGCATCTATCTTTTCCCCTTCCTATTATAAGTGTCCTTATACTCCTAATCTTACAGTATACCTTCTTAGCCATTATTACAGGAAGTGTCCTTCTTGCAGTAAGCATTAGAGAAATGTTGATTGAATTTAATTGAAACCAACACTTCCATTTTCACGTGTTAAAAAAAAAAAAGATTTACCTTATTCTACATTGAAGTGTGATGTAAGTTGTATAATACAGTGCACAGAATCTCAGTGAGTGTGTGTAGGCCAGGTGAGGAAGCTGAAAGAAAGAGTTTATCTATCTCCTATAGACCATGCCCAAGCCCCATGGGCCTCCCCTCACATTTCGAGTCTCTGCTCAAACCCTGATGAGAATTACATGATAGTCATTACTAAAGGTAGCATGCAGTGCCTTTGTGCATTAGAACAGAGAAGACAGAATGGGTTTGGGAGCCACTCAGTGATAAATTATATAATCATTCAGTGATAAGTTATCTGAAAGAGCTGCAGCAATAATCCTAGGCCAGGAAATATGATGTTAGGTGACAACAAGATTCATCACCAGCCTAAATGTGGACCCAAAATGGGACATGAGGCAGGTTGTAAAAAACTGAAAAGTCCAATGAAACCCATCATGAAAATCAAAGAGCTCTTGTAGCCAGAGTCACTACAGCCACCAGGCCTGCCTGTAGGTACCTAGCCCCTGTTCCAACCTAATTTCCTCACTAAAACCCTGTATTAAAGTTCCCAAATGGTTCAAGCCAATACTTACTCACTCCCCTTTATAATTCTGCTTCAAGAGCTTCATGGGCAAAGCCATATCCACCAGAACTAAAATATCTCATCATAAATGATCTTCATCATAAATACTATATCTATTTTTTTTGTATGGCAACAGTAAAATGGCCTTGAGAATAATAGGAACTAAATGGTTTTCTTGATTTTGTGCATGTCAAATAAATAGGACATAGGTCTACTGTCATAGCTCATTGCTTAAAGAAATGAGTCATTGTCAATTATCTACAGCACTCAGATTATCTTTTGCTGGCCTCTCTGAGTAATTCAAGCCAAAAAGAAATTTAGGAAATGATTAAGATTTGTCAGTGCTAAAGGAAGATGATTTACATGGGAAATTAAGACTCCTATTCAATAATTACTTAGCATGACAAGGAACAGAAGCAGAAAGAATAAAAGTATTCTAAAATGAACAGAATATGAACAGAGAAATACTTGATACTATGGAAGTGAGAAGATACCATTCTTTAAAAGTTTATGAAAACGGAAAAGCATTCGCTTATAGTGAGTTTCAGTGATAAAGTGTTGACTAAAGTTTTATCTACTGGCCTTTCAGACATTATCAGAAAGCCTTTTCCTCAGATTAAGTGGAAATCAAAAGTGACAAGCCATTATCTTTTACATGAAGTTCCAGGGCCATTTTGGAAGAGAGAAGGGAAAGATATTAGTAGGACAGATTAAATATAAACAGTTATTAAGTTGCTGCCAATATATACAAAATTGTGTGATAAACAAACCTTAAGTCACAAACTCATGTTATTTTTTTTCTAGAACATCATTTGATATCAGAGACAAGCCAAAAATAAAATAATAAATAAGTTTTTTATCCTTGCAAACTCTAGTCAAGAAACTTCTTAACTCTTCGCTCACCTGAGACAGTCCACGTTTAACGGAAGGAGCTAGTTTTCTTTGCTTACCAGAAATGTGGTGGATGTGTGCAAATGGGAGGGTTCTTAGTAGGTTCGGACTCTTCTAAGAGCCTCTTGTGCTTAGCTCTCCATCTGACAGTACACATCTGAGGGAGTCTGCAGAGTCAGGCAGATTGCAGCATAAATTCATTATCCTGGTCTCAGCTTCATGGAATTAGGAAGAGTCCACTTCACCTATATTTCTGACTGGGATTTTTTTTGACAAAATCTTTATTGCACACGAACTTAAACAATTCACTTCCCCCTGATATCAACAGACATCCATGCAAGTGAAAGAGCCTGTCTCAGGACTCTTCACTTTATATCAGTCGCTTCTGTGATGCTATTTCTCAGCAGAGGGACTCCACAAGGTAATGAACTAGAACAATGTTGTCATTGTATATGGCTATGCATTTCAGGACATTTATCATCCCTGGACCCACCAACTAAATGTTAGTATTTCTGGGGCCAGCAGCTAGCATGGTGGTTAAGGGTGCTGGACACTCACATGGCTGACCACAGTTCGAGTCCTAAACCTGGTGGCTTGCTTTCTCGCTTTCCCTTTCTCTTTCTCTCTCTCTCTCACTCTGTCCTTCTCTGGTCAAATTTAAATAAATTAATGATTTTTTTTTTAATTTTAGTATTTCTCCCCAGCAGAATGGCATCCTCGGTATTTCTGAATGATCCTTAGGGGTACTTCAAATCCCAGTTGAGGACTACTAACTTTGTTTGGGTGTTTTTGACCAAGCAGCGGCTCATTGCTTCCATTTTAAATAAAAATAAACAGATTGTTTAAATTTTTTTCTTAGAAGCATTAAGTACTAGAGAGAAAAAGAAATTTTAAGTATACAAGAAAAATTATAAGAGGGATCATCAAAAAGTTAAAGGAAAATTTATGTTATAAAAAAACTATGCATGGGGGACTAGCAAATAGCATAATGACTATGTCGCTGGACTCCCATGTAGTTGACCGCAGTTCAAGTCCCAGACCTGGTGGCTTAAACTCATACCTGGCACATGTACATGTGTGCCGAAGATCCCGAGAGGAGAATGGAGGAGAAAGGATTGCAGCATGGCCATCCCCCCTGGGGGGTGATTTCTTGCTTTCTGTCTCTCTGTCTCTCTCTGTCTCTCTCTGTATCTCTCTGTTTTTCTGGTGAGTGCACAGATAGCAAAACCCTCTCAAAAAAACAAAACAAAACAAAACAAAAAGCTATGAATGGATTTCAAAACTTTTTGTACCAAAATAAACTCATACTTAAATTTCAGTTTTTTAGGAATTTTTGGAGTACCCTCATATACTTTATAAATGAATCAATCAAATTAGAGAGACAATTACATTTTCAGATGTGGGAAGATATTGATAACCTACCTTTCATGAGTTATTTCTATAGTGAAAACATTTAACCAAGTAAATGAATTCAGAAATAAAAAGAAATTGGAAGCTACAGACAAAATAAAGGCTATGAAAGAAATTCATAGTTTATATAGGAAAACAACCAAAATACATCATAATTTTATCACTTGATGCTCTTAAGATTAATTTGCCCTTCATGCTGAAGATGTTTTACCCGAGGAGTTCTTAGGTTCAGCCACAGTTCCTGGTTTTTGCAGTGAATCATATTTATGTAATTAAAATTTTATAAATATTTTTGGGAGTTTCAAAATTTAGGGTCACTAGACAAGGGAAAAGGGAAAAAATAGAAGCCTTAATTATAGTTCCAGAAAAGAAAGAAAATATGATTATTATTGAAAATGCAAACACTACACTTGATAGATTTTGGAAGATTACGAGGGACAATGCAATGAAATGCATTGAAAGCAGGAATTCTGCTTTCATTTTAAATGGGGATAAGAATACAATATGATCTAAAATGATGAATCAAAAAACAGAAAGTTGGGACCAGCAGATGGTGTAATAGTTATGTCACTGGACTACCACATGGCCCACTGCAGTTCAAATCCCAGACCCAGTGGCTTGAAACATGCTGGACATGTGTGGGTGTGTGCCCAAAATCCCCAGAGGAGAATGGAAAAGAGATTGCAGCATGGTCATCCCCCTGGGGGGTGATTTCTTGCTTTCTGTCTCTCTGTCTCTCTCTGTCTCTCTGGTGAGTGCATGCACCCTATAGCAAAAATCTTTCTAAAAATAAAAAAAGTTAAGTTTATTATTTGAAAATATGAACATACACACACACAGACTTTGAATAAACAAAGAAACAAGGAAGCAAAGGCTAGTATAAAAGTTAAAATATTTAAGTTTCTTTTCTTTTGTATTAGAAATTATACAGTATATTTCATATATATCAAAATAATATATTTAATATATAACAAAATGTTCACTATGTAAATTTAGTAAATCAGTAAATGTCAACACAGATACATAATTTAGTGTTATAAAGATACTTCAAATAATCCAAAGCAAAAATTAGGAGAATGAGCATTGGAGAGTGTGGTAAAAGACTTTTAACTTTGATTTTCATCTTCTTGTACTACTTAAATGTTTATTATCATGAACAGTTTTTAAATAATTTTTAAAACCCAAGATCTATGGGGCCAGCAGGTGGTGTGGTGGTTAAAGGTGCTGGATTCCCACATGGCCAACTGTGGTTCAAGTCCTGGACCTGGTGACTTTCTCTCTCTCTCTCTCTCTCTCTCTCTCTTTCTCTCTCTCTCTCTCTCTCTCTCTCCCTGTCTCGTCAAATTGAAATAAACAAATGAATAAATAAATAAAGTTAAATAAAATAATTCTTTAAAAAAAAAACCCAAGATCTAATCACTGGTAAAAGTCTTACTGTATAAAATAAATTCAAAAGGATATAAATCACAAAATTGAAAGACTCTAGATGAAAAAGCATAGGATAATAGAGGTTCATGTCGCAGAGCTTCTTTCTACATGCTAGGTATGCACATACAAAATCATTTTATGAAGATCATGTTGGAGGTAGTTTCTCTCTCTCTCTCTCTCTCTCTCTCTCTTTCTTCCTTCTCTCTGTTTCTGTCTCTATCTCAGTCTCTTTCATGGAATAAATAAATAAATAGAATTCTAAAACAGCACCAGGGGCCAGCACCATGGGTTGACGGTTAAGTGAATCATGTTCTACAAGACCATCTCTGTGGTTTAAGTCCCAACCCTGGTGGCTTAGAAAACATACTGGGCACATGTGCATGCATGCTTAAAATACCAACAAGTTGGAGAAATCAAGAAGAAATTCCAGCATGTCCAAGCCTCATTAGGAGAGAGATTTCTCCCTTTCTGTCTCTCCCTCTCTCTCTATCTTCTCTGGTGAGTGCATGTGTCCACTGGCAATAATTTTTTTAAAGAATAAAAAAGTAAAATAAATGTTTTCTATACAAAAGGAAAACATAACCTATTAAAATTTATTAAATTAAAATAGACAAGCTTTAGTGAAAATAAAATTAAAGGAAATTATATAACTGAGTATCAGTCTTCACTGAAACAAAATAAACTTTAAAAATGGTAATAAATGCAGAAAATAAGACAGGACCTTAATTTCATCATTAATGAAAATGTAAACCAGAAAAAGTATACTGAATAATAATATGAATATTTATAATAAAAGTGACAAAAACAAACTATTTTCTTCTCATATGTGAATCCTGTGGGAATTACACTCAAGAAAAATAAGTCAGAATATTCAAAAATAGCATAAAGTATTTCATTTGCTACAAAATTTCTGTTAGGGCACACAATGTTGAATGAACTATGTCTTATAATAACCATAAAAACACACTACAATCAGCAACAATACTTGTGCAAAATGTGTAAAAATCTTAGAGTTAAGATAATAAATATAAAATCTTGGAGAAGTACTATGAGAACAGAGTCAATATTCATAACCATAAAACAGAAGTAATTTTTCTATACGTCCTAATATAAATTGAACAAAAAAAGGTAATATAAATAGCAATAAAATCAGCTGAGTTATATAAAGCCAACATAACAAAAAGAAATCATTTGGGCTTCTGAAGTTTGGTAGCAACACTGATTAGAATTGTTTGAAAACATTAAATAAATATTGTGTATTCATTTTTCTAATTTTAAAATAAAACCTAAGTAATTAATTATTTTCAAAGACTACTTTAAATGAATGACTCCAAAATTCATATATTAGCATTATAAGCTGCTTTGCAGCTAAGATCAAATTAAAATGTATAAATGCATTAAATCTACAAGGAGCTATTGATTGCCTTCTCTGTTCCAGACACTAGCAAGGTATAGAGAAACCAAAGACAAATTAAGCATTCTAAGATGTTTCTGGAAACTTCTCCAAGAGGTAAACTAGAAAAAAATGAAGAGATGAAACTAGTTTAGTGTAATTTTTTTAGATGTCATGAAAATGACTGCAGTTTATGAAAATTTATAAAAATAAAAATTAAGGAATAAAATACAAATATCCAAGTATAAATATGCAACAGTGTATAAAAATGCAAAGGGGAATTCTAACCACAAGTGGGAAAAGTGTCTTGAGGAAAATGAAGGAGATAAAAAGAGATTTCCATTATTGAATGATTCTCAATTGTTCTGCCCAAATGAGGATAAATTTAAGGATCTCTGGGACAATGTCTCAGTCAAGGTAACCTAGAGATTGCTGTTGCTCTGTCCTGTCCAATCAATTGAATATCTTCTCCTCTTTGCCCATAATAGAACCCCTGTCTTTGAAATAAGTTGAAGCTTTGTCTTTTTAGTACTTTTTTTCCATAGAGATCTTATATTTATAGTTGTGAAGCTGCCCATGGCCTAAATCCCTTTCCATGCTCTGGTACAAATAAAATTTATCCTGTCCCTCACTTATGCATCAGGTAGTCATTTGATCATTCACTTATTCATTCAATAGCTACTCTGAGTGCTTGGAACTGTGCTGGTTTTAGGTAACATATTGGTGAAAAAGGGAGTCTCTGCCTCCACAAAAATAACAGAGAAGAGTTAACAGTTAATAGAGGTTTTTAAGAGTTAAGAGGTTAAGGGTCAATAGAGACACATTCAAACATCAAATTATGACAGCACCATCTGCAGCTTGATAGAGAAGCAAGTGATGTCTAAGGAATATAGAACCCAAGTTGTTAATGTGACTGTTTCCAGTATCAACAATATAGATCAATCGTTCCTCAAGGTGCTAAGAATAGCAGCCATGTCTCCACCTGGTGGTCCAATGGGTGGCAAGCTGAATTGCACCCCTGAAAATTATGTGGCTGACTGCAGATTCAAATTCCCGGGAAAAACCTGGAAACGTTCCAGGTACAAACACACGTGTCCAAGATCCTGAGGAGGTGGAATGCTGGGGAAAGGCAATCAAGATGTGATGACATCCTCGGGACCAGCAGTTAGCATAATGGCTATGTCACTGGACTCCCATGTAGTCGAATGAGGTTCACGTCCCGGACCCGGTGGCTTAAAACTCATGCCGGGCACACGTGTGTGCATGCCCAAGATCCTGAGAGGAGAATGCAGGAGAAGGGATTACGGTGTGGCCATCCCCCCGGGGGGGTGATTTCTCACTTTCTGTCTCTCTGTATCTCTCTGTCTGTCTGGCGAGTACACACGCCCTATGGCAAAAATCTCTCAAAAAAAAAAAAATGATGTGATCACATTCTGTTCAAAAGTACACTCTCTCACTTTCTCTCGTGCATGCACACATACTCTCTACCATGAACAAAATCAGTAAACTTACAAAAAAGAAAAAGAATAACGGCCACGTTGCTCACATCCTTAGCCAGACAATATATACCCACAAAAGTTTCTGAATGGTAGACACAGCAAGTTTTAAGATAAATGCTAACATTGTTTCCCACTCACTGAAGTAGTTTCTTGACAATAATAACTGGTATTTAATCATGAAATTATCTCCTTGACTTTACAAGTTAATTAAATCTGGAATAGGATTTTTTTTTTCAAAATAACATAAGCATAGCTGAGACAGAAGCTATATATTAAAGATAAGGATACTGACTCAAATTCAAAGAGCCAAACAGAAGATTACAATTCAAGATAAAAGCAGCGTTAGGACAGGAACCTGGATACCCTTATGCTACACCCAGCATCCTGGGGTGGTGGTTTTGTCCCACTCAACTGTCTTAACACATTTACTCTAAGAAGAGTGCAAGAGAATGAATTTATGTTTTTTACATTGTTATATTTGTCCAAAATAAATTACTCATATGTAAGAGTCATCACTTAATTTATCTCTATGCACAAAGTGGAGAAATTCAAGACTCTTGCCTTATAAAGAGAAATGCAGTAATAGATTCTCCAAAAGTATAACTAATAACTTAGATACTCTCATCCATGTAGTCAATTAGTATAAAGGGTTTTTATACTGAGATCTACATTCAGTAGGTAATACACTAAAATTTAATGTCCAGATTTCTCAGAGTTCTTTTTCCCCCCAAAGAATTATTTAATTTTATTTTTCATTGTTAATTTTTAAATTTGCTACAGGGCACATGTATTCACCAGAGAGAGGGAGACAGACAGACAGAAAGAAAGAAAGAAAGAAAGAAAGAAAGAAAGAAAGAAAGAAAGAAAATGTGATAGTAAGCCACCAGGTCCAGGACTTGAACCACGGTTGGCCATGTGGGAGTCCAGCACCTTAACCACCACACCATCTGCTGGTCCTTCAATGAGTTTTTTGTTTTTTGGGTTTTTTTGTTTTGTTTTGTTTTTCACAGGAAGTCTTCAAGTGTGTGTTCATAATTACTGAATTCATAATAAAATTTTGTTGTTGTTGTAGGGCACATGTGCTTTCTGAAGAGAGAGGGAAAGTAAGAAACACTTCCCAGGAGAGACAACCACACCACAATCCCTCCTCCTCCATTCTCCTCTTGGAATTTGGGGAATGCATACACATACAAACTCCCAGCACATATTTCAAGACTCTAGGTCCTCAAACCATGCTCAGCCATGGGCTGGCACTGGTTTCATTTCTATAAATGTTTTCCATCTCAAACTTTACCCAAAATGTTTCTTACAAATGGCCCCGTGCACTTGAATTTGCAGTTCTTTTCTTTACGGTAACTACCCATTGTGAAGGCCTACAATTTAAGACTTTCAGGTGAGATAGTTTTCTAGAATCAAATCGTAAGGTACAAGCCCAAAGGAATCCAACACTTCATTTTCAAAAACAGACACATGAAATAAAACACCAAAAATACTCCACCTCAGCAACTACCTAGGATTTATGACTGTATCATTTAGAACAGTACAATCAGAAGAGAGAAGAGAAGCAAAGAAGCACTTGGATAAATTAAAACATATATTCCACTGACCTCAAAATTACTATTATTACTCATTCATGCAACAAATATTTATTGAACATTACTATGTGCGAGGCAGAGTTCTAGGAGCTTGGGAAACTTTCTTGAGCAAAGCAAAAATCCCTGCCCTCATGAGATTTCACTGACATGAGGGAAAAGACTATAATAAACAACCTGATAATGAGTTAATCTGTCCTATGTGAGAAGATGACACATGTTATCAAAAAAGGAAGAATCGAGTAGGATAAGAATATGAACACTGAAAGTATAGAAGTGAAAAGCAGTTTGTAGTATGAAAGAGAATGGAGAGGAAAACCCTACGGAGAAAGTGAGATACAGGCAAAGGCAGAAGGAGGCAAGCAGGTGAATGAAGATGTCTGGGGACAGGGGGAAGAGAACATTCCAAGCAGAGCCTGGAAGTGGGAGAGCACACAGCAAATTTAAGGGACAGTATGTGACCAGTGTGCCTCAGAGTAGTGACACAGTGGAGTAGCAAGAGAGGACAGAGGACAGAGGACAGAAGATAATGTTGAATATCTTGACTTTGGCTCTGCTCTAAATGAGATGGATCTCTGAAGAGAGGAGTCGTCATGAACTGTCTTGTATTTTAGCAGGACTGTGCTGTTTCTGGGTTGAAAATAGTCTAGGAGAACTCAGAAAGTAGAAGAAATTCCCTAGAAAGCTATTCTAGTAACCCAGGTGACAGATGATGATGGCTCAGATGAGGGTGGTGACAGTGGATTGGCGTAAAATACTTGGATTCCGGTTATAATGTGAAAGTTTTCTTATGGACTGAATGTGGATGTGAGAGAAAAAGGAAAGTTCAAGATGATTACGAGGTTAATTGAAAGAATCAGCACCATCAACTGGGTTTGATAAGGCAGAGCAGGTAGAAGGAAGAGTTGCATAAATATCTAACATGCGGTTTCACACAAGCCGAGTCCGAGATGTCTATTAGCCCTGCAAGGAGAAATGTCAAGTCGACTGATTGACAAGTCTAGACTAGAAAAGAGTCTGGGATAGTACAAGCTGAAGATTCATCAGCATATAGGCATTATTTAAAGCCGAAGATCTAAATAAAATTACTAATGAGTACATAGACATAGAAGAGACCCAAGGTCTGAGCTCTAGGACTCTCCAACATCAAGAGGCTAAAGGGACAGATGGGAACCCAGAAAAAATCACAGCACTCTATGACACACGTAGAAGGTTCCACACTTATGTCTGGAGACCTCGTTGAGTATGCTGGGCACACACATGCCCATGATCTGGGGGTGGCTGAAGTCACGGCTAGATTAGGGCATCAGGCCCTGTTAGGGTTCTCTTTCTTTTACTCTCTCTTAGGAGAATAAATAAATAAGCAAACATTAACAAAAGTCTGAGAGACAAAAATGTCAAAGAAGAATGACAAGAACCAGCCAGTCAGTAGACTAAAAGTCAGGTCAAGACTCATCAGAAGAATGGGGTGTGTAAAGAAGAGGGATGGACAAAATGCTGCCAGTGGGAGGAGATCTGCAGACTGACCAATAGAGCTGGCAAGGTTTAGATCATTGCTGAACATAATGAAGGCAACTTTGGTACAGTTTGTGGAAATGAAAGTCTGATGGAAGTGATTAAAGAATTAATAGGAAGGGGACCAGTAGACAACATAATGGTTACATCACTGGATTCCCATGTAGTCAGCCACAGTTCAAGTCCCAGACCCAGAGACTTAAACCTCACACCAGGCGCATGTGTGTGTGCTCAAAATTCTGAGAGAAGAATGGAGGTGAAGGGACTGTGGTGTGGCCATCGCCCCTGGGAGGGGATTTCTCACTTTCTGTCTCTCTGGTGAGCACACATGCCCTACAGCAAAAATCTCTCTTAAAATAAAAAAGAATTAATAGGAAGAAAGAAATGGAAAACAATGAATTTTGCTACAGAAGAGAGTAAAGAAATAACACTAGCTGATGGAGGAAGTTGGATAAAAATTTTGTTTAGTTTTGTATGAGAAAAGTAGCATATTTAAATGCTTGGGAATGATCTTGAACAGAGAGGAGAAAATAACGCACAGAGGAGAAAATAAAGAATTTCCAGAACAGGAACTTTGAGTAGGCAAAAGGAAATGGGATCTTGTTAACAAGTGAAACAACTAACTTTAGATAGAAGTAAAGATGCTTCATACAGGAACAGACGAGAAGGCATGTGTGGATGAAAGGCTTGGTACGCAGGTAAAAGGAAGGTGGGCTTTAGAAATCCTCTTGTGATTGCTTCAGCCTTCTCAGTGAAATAAAAGTTTGTCAGCTGAGAATGAGAATGGAGAATAAAAGCAGAGGTAGTGGGCAAGAGTCCTTCTAGTGAGCAGGGGAATGACAAAACCAGGAATGCAGCACAATGGCCTAGCCACAGAAAGAACCCACTGAATGTTTACAGTCAGGAATCGCAGTGAGATAAAACATGATAGTGTGTTTTTCTCTAAAGATACTCAGTTGTACGGGTGCAGGCTTGGAAAGGCAGAGAGATTTTAATCTATCCAGGGTTGTAGCTTTGCCAACACCAGGTAAGAAGCAGCTAGAGAAGGCTAATGGAGTGTGTGGTGAATGCAAAAGAGTGATTATGATGATGGACCTCAAAAATGAAACCTAAGAACCAGAACAGATCAAAAATCATGCTTATCACCTGCCCTCCTGTTTTTATCTTACCTTAGGTGTTGAAGGACAAGACTCTATTTTCATTATTTCCTTTACTTCTCTAGAGCAACTAGACCTATATCCATCGTGACTACTCAATCAATATGTATTATCTAGTCACTTCTGTATATGAAAATGTAGCAGCTTCTCCAATCTTTAGTGATCCTTCTAGAGATAAGCACTACTGAATTTGACAGATGGTCTATAATTTTTATATTTAAAACACCATATGTCAAGTACCAAAGCTCTTAACATACTTAGCTTCACATTTTCAGGTTTGGGTGATAATGTATTTGGTAGCACCTGTGCTTCAAAGTCTGCCATCCAGAAGCTTCTATTTTTTCTACATATTCATCCCCTCAACCAGATGCTCCCAATTTCCTGCTTCCTCAGAGCAGGCTCTGGCCATCCTGGGACTGAATCCTGTTTCACAGGGTCTTATGTAAGAGCCCTGGTCCAGGAGCACAGAGCTGCCATCTGTCTGCTCTCCTTCTTCATTTCTTAGAGATCACTTGATTCTTAACTGCTGTTTCAGAGTTATTGGAAGAATAAATTAATTTTCTGCAATCTCATTGAGTGTTTTGCCTTTCATCCATGGCTATCTCTGACCTTTCCTATTATTGTCACACATAATTTGAGTTTATCTACATAAGCTCACCTGCTGGCACTGATAATGCATCATCCCACTTGTGTTCTATATCATAAATGCAGACAGTGCTAATCTTGTTTAAAAGCCATGGAAACTAAAGTACTGTGGCATTCTGATCCTGGGTCACTCGATATTGACATGGAGACACAGGAACTAAAGTTATTCAGATTCTCACTTCAATAGATCAGTCGATCATCCGTAGCCCAAAAAAAATCTGAAATCTGAAATGCTCCAAAATTCAAAATATTTGAACACAGTGAAAAGTTTCACACCTGATCTCATGTGACAGGTTGCAGTCAAAATGCTGTGACAGAAAATTATTTATGAGTTATTTAAAATGAAATCATCTTCAGGCAATGTGTATAAGGAGTATCTGAAAAATAAATGTACTTTGTGTTTAAACTTGGGTCCCATCCCCAAGATATCTCATTATGTATGTGCAAATATTCCAAAATCCAAAATATTCTGAAATCCAAAACATTTCTGGTCCCAAGCCTTTTGGGTAAGGAATTCTCTACCTGTACTTGAGAAAATATTTTTAAGTATGTATTGCTAGAAGATATAGTCAAAATACCAACCCAATAACAACCATATTGACAATGACCAAATAAGAATGAACCTCATTATACATGCACCTATCACTTAATTAAGTTTATATTTCTTTCAGGAATATAAGGTGTTTACCTTATTTCCCTTTGATTTCTACTTTAAAAGCTGAAAAACTTTCTATTATGAATGAACTATTAGACATAGATACAATGAAATAACATCATAAATGTCACAAATAATTTTACTTAAAGGCAAATGTTCTGTTTTGTACAAGACTATCAATAATTAGTAATACAATAACATTGACAGGTATGAACAAGTTTTATAATGGTATCAATACACTGTGCTAGACTCTGAAAAAAAAAAAGAAATAGACACTGCTCCTACCCTCAGGGATTTATAGTCTAGGGGGAAGATAAATAAATGTTTTATTACAGTGGAGTTATATTATAGAAGGATTTGTAAGCCAAAATTATGCAAAGATCCCCTGGACTTTGAAGAGTGCATTATTGTCCATTTGTTTTTCTAAATTAAAATAAAATCCTACCAAATATATTGAAAGTAATAATTTTTTCTTTTTTTTTTTTTTTTTTTGAGAGGTTTCGCTATAGGGAGTGTACACTCGCCAGAAAGACAGACAGAAAAACAGAAAGCAAGAAATCACACCCCAGGGGAATGGCTACACCACAATCCCTTCTCCTCTATTCTCCTCTCGGGCAGCACGCACACATGCCCAGTGTGGGTTTAAGCCACCAAGTCCAGGACTCGAACCACGTTCAACTACATGGGAGTACAGTGACATAGCCATTACGCCAACTGCTGGTCCCCCAAAATAATAATTTAATCCAGAATCAGAAGTCGTGGTAATGATTCATTAGTCCATTGTTCTGTCTATAGACAAATGGATCCCTAAAATTCACTTAAGACTTGTCTCGAACACCTTAATTCTTCCCCCTTGGTATCCAAGGATATTACTTTACAATACTAACCTAATTGCCACGTTTTCTAATTACTTCTTTCCAAGCATCTTCTCTTGTCAAAGCCTGTTACTACGTCCTTGGCAGAAGTCGCGTTCATGTAAATTAAGCCACCAGCTTTTATACATACAATTATCAAACATTTAGAGTAGTCTTTCCTATACAAAACTGGAAATAAATGGAAGCTACATATGTAATTTAAGTAGAAATTATTTTATACACTGTAAGGGTCCTATTTAATAATACTTATAAATTTGCAGGTTTCACTGAGACTTCTTTTCTATCACTAATCAATTTGCAGGTTTCACTGAGGCTTCTTTTCTATCACCAATCAATTTTGACATTGCTTAAATTAGAAAGAAAACCATTTTGTTTCACTGACAGAGATAAAGCTTTGTATGCAAATGAAGGAGCCTTTCCATTTTCAGTCTTTATTCACTATTTTGTTTATAGGAATGTCCCCAGACATTTAAATTCAATTTTTAAAAACATCCATTGACTACCTAGCATACCTAAGATATAACATAGGAGTTAACTAAGGAAATCAATTTGGTGTGCTAATATTCTTACAGTCCCACAGAGAACTAATTAGGGGACAGAAAACAAGAGCTACTTCTCTAATTCTATCTGTGATTTGAATAACAAGAACAATCTCACCACTCTAACCATCTCCCTTTCACAGAAATGAAGAAAAGTACATGAAACTAGAATTTGGTATTTTTGGGGTGATAATAATGCTTTTTCCGATTGATGTTTTGTGCTCGAAAAACGTTTACATTTTCATATAGATTAGTTTTTTTTTAAAGAATTATTTTATTTAACTTTATTTATTATTTATTCATTTGTTTATTTCAATTTGACCAGAGAGGGACTGGGAGAGAGAGAGAGAGAGAGAGAGAGAGAGAGAGAGAGAGAGAGAGAGAGAGAGAGAGAGAGAGAGAGAGAGAGAGAGAGAGAGAGAGAGAGAGAGAGAGAGAGAGAGAGAGAGAGAGAGAGAGAGAGAGAGAGAGAGAGAGAGAGAGAGAGAGAGAGAGAGAGAGAGAGAGAGAGAGAGAGAGAGAGAGAGAGAGAGAGAGAGAGAGAGAGAGAGAGAGAGAGAGAGAGAGAGAGAGAGAGAGAGAGAGAGAGAGAGAGAGAGAGAGAGAGAGAGAGAGAGAGAGAGAGAGAGAGAGAGAGAGAGAGAGAGAGAGAGAGAGAGAGAGAGAGAGAGAGAGAGAGAGAGAGAGAGAGAGAGAGAGAGAGAGAGAGAGAGAGAGAGAGAGAGAGAGAGAGAGAGAGAGAGAGAGAGAGAGAGAGAGAGAGAGAGAGAGAGAGAGAGAGAGAGAGAGAGAGAGAGAGAGAGAGAGAGAGAGAGAGAGAGAGAGAGAGAGAGAGAGAGAGAGAGAGAGAGAGAGAGAGAGAGAGAGAGAGAGAGAGAGAGAGAGAGAGAGAGAGAGAGAGAGAGAGAGAGAGAGAGAGAGAGAGAGAGAGAGAGAGAGAGAGAGAGAGAGAGAGAGAGAGAGAGAGAGAGAGAGAGAGAGAGAGAGAGAGAGAGAGAGAGAGAGAGAGAGAGAGAGAGAGAGAGAGAGAGAGAGAGAGAGAGAGAGAGAGAGAGAGAGAGAGAGAGAGAGAGAGAGAGAGAGAGAGAGAGAGAGAGAGAGAGAGAGAGAGAGAGAGAGAGAGAGAGAGAGAGAGAGAGAGAGAGAGAGAGAGAGAGAGAGAGAGAGAGAGAGAGAGAGAGAGAGAGAGAGAGAGAGAGAGAGAGAGAGAGAGAGAGAGAGAGAGAGAGAGAGAGAGAGAGAGAGAGAGAGAGAGAGAGAGAGAGAGAGAGAGAGAGAGAGAGAGAGAGAGAGAGAGAGAGAGAGAGAGAGAGAGAAAGCAAGTCACCAGGTCCAGGACTTGAACCAGGGTCGGCCATGTGGGAATCCAGCGCCTTTAACCACCATGCCACCTGCTGGTCCCGTAGATTAGTTCTTTGGTGGGGAAGAAATTCAGGTTCCCTATGAGTGGCCACAGGAAAAGAAAAATTGGGGAGAGCATTCAAAGCATATCAAGTTATAAATATTCGCAACTTGTTTGTCTCCTTATTTAAAAGTGAAAACTCTGGTATCTTGTTTCCTGTAGCCATTTCTAGTCTATTAATGATGAAACCCTACAGGAAGTTTGGAAAATTGAGATCTGTGCAAGTTTCTCCCACCTAACACGTTCCAGGAGAGGGCATGTAGTCATTGCAGAATGTGATAGAAGAAATACGTACTCTACCACACTGACAAATGGATCTTCGGAGTTGCCCTGTCTTCTTTGAAGCCCGTGTCTAGTAATTAACCCTTCCATCTGGCAGAGTCTTTCCCACCCTTCTAGTCAAGAGAGGGTTCACATTCCTAATAGCTATGACTCTAGCAGTCATCCAGTTAATGATACTTTTTGTTTCCGTTCCCATTTGCTAAAATGCTTTCCTCTAATTTAGTAACCTGAGCAGGGATATTAGGAAAACTGGAAAACAACCATTCAGAAACTCATTAAAATATCTCAGCACCAAACGAGAGTGGCAAGCATGAGCAGAATGAAAACAGTGGAAAGGGATAATGAAGATTTCAGAGTTATCACAGCTGCTGTCAGCCTGGTTTGAGTCAATCAGAGAGAGACTCTGGAAAAAGGAAAAGATAAATCAGTGTGGAGTTTAAAAAACAGTAGGAACTACTCCAATGAAATGTGGAAATAACCCAATGCTCTCCCAAGAAGTTGACTTAAAATAAATTTATCTCCATCTTTACAAACTCAAATGATATTCATATGAAAATTAACATTGACTCTGTCCTTTGCCAGAAAGCATTCCAAGGTCGACATGTAAGCAGAGTATTCCTAGGCATGTGTCCTCCTGGAGTTTTAATGCAACCAGGTTATCGACACTTACTGAGGCAGACTGCTTTCTCTATGAGATTACCCAGACTGACTGTCAAGAGATGGATTTTCATGTCAGGTAAACCATTTACTTACTGTTTGACCCTAGGAACGTTTCCTTTCCCAGTCATCCAGGGGGCACTTAACCACTTACATTACAGGGAAGCTATTAAGAAGGAATCCATTCTTTAAAATAAAGGTAATCATCCTTAAGAGGATATCAACTGTCAGGTCAACTCTCACATCAAACAATAAAAATATTCCTACCAGTCTTCATCCACACCCCATCTCAGCCAAGTTCGACCCCCACATGCTCTTAGAGCATCATATCCTCTCCTTCAAAGCACACAACACAGTTTGTGGTCATGTATTTTCTGAGTTCTTCCTTTAATACATACTCCATGAAGGCAGTGGCTGCAGTTAGTTCACTGACATATCCCGCCCACTTTTCCAATACATGTTGTGTAGGTTCTCAACAAACAATGAATTAAAAATATTGTTTTAACCTTAGATGGGGAGAGTAGGACATTTGGAATACCCATAAATGTATGATCTAAGAACCAATTCTTTCTTTTCTTCTTGAGGATTTATACAGAGGATGAAAAGGTTAAAATCTGTCAAAACATTGCCCAAAGCTCAGAGATCAACTCAAAACTCTGTCATATGACCTCTGTGCGGAGTAGTGTCATAGGGGAGTTTTGAGTTGGCACCTGCTAGCCTACATTCTTCAGGACTATTTATTATTTTTTCTTACAAAAAAAAAAACTCATGAATTTTAATTTTAACAAAGCATTCATTTGCATATCCCCAAATGAAAAAAAAGCAGCTCTAGTTTGCCCATACACTTTTTTGTGTACAATACATTTACCATTGCAGTCCTTCTCTTCTGCTCCTAGAATGAATACACACATACATACATACATATATAATTTTCAAGTCATGAGGATTTAATAGGTGATGTGTGTATAAAAGAACTGCATTCTTGGAAAATGGGTAAATTTTATTTATTCAGCTATATATTGGAGTAGACAACTCGTTTTCTCAGCTAATTTAAAAACGAGAAGCTAATATAAATGTTGTAAAATCCTGTTTACACTGTGTCTTAGTCTATTTTCTGCTGCCATGACAGAATATCTCAGACTGAGTAATTTACAAAGAAATTTCTTACAATTCTGCAGGCTAGAAAACACAAGAGCATTGCACCACCATCTGGTGAGGGCCTCATCCCCACAGCGAAAGGTGGAAGGCAGAAGAAAGCATGTGAGAGAGACACGGAGACAAAGAGAGACAGACAAACAGACTGGGAAAGGAAGTCAGGCTGGAAACACCCTTTTACCAGGAGCCCATTCCTATAGTAGCTTTAACCCATCCGTGATGGCCGTCATCTTGACCTAATCACCTCCCATGTCTAAATACTGTGAAAATGGACTTTAAGTCTCCATGTGAGTTTTGGTGAGGACATTCAAGCCAAAGCACACTGTATAAAGAAAACTATTCAACTATCAATTGATGATTTTTATAGCAAATGTAGCCAGTTTGATACTTTTTTATAAACTCAAAATAGAGTCATTATTTTGGCATTATCTAGGAGTGAAATTTTGTGTTGTACTTTTTTTTAATCTAACCAACATGTCTAAAAGCACAGTTGCCTAATTTTTAAATTTTTTCACTTATTTGACTTGGACAAAAACCTCTTTCAGTCACTGTCTTTAAACAGGGGAATTCATGTTGCTGGTTATGAGTTATTTATTTACTTAATCATGCATTCAGCTGTCTTTTATTGAGTATCTGCAATGGATCAAGAATAGTGCTAATATTCTGTGCATTTGGTGAACTCCTTCAGGGAAGTGAAGAGTCCTAGAGCATCTCCACTTTTATTCATTTAGTACGGAGTCTGAGTGTGCCCAAATTACCCACACCTTGCCCTTTCATAACATCTGAATAAAATCAGCCAGGCTTTCATCCTATGAGCAGAAAATCCGGTCACTTTCCAAATATTTCTAAGGTTCTTTCCAAATATTTTCAGTACTTACATGTCTTCATTGATACTAGTCTCCTCTAAACAGGCAGGGTGCCCCCTTTCTCCCCTGCCACCCTGGCTTCTCTGCAAGTCGTCCTCTTGGGTGTTCCCCAGGGTGGCTTATGACGCATTAACCAGGCTTGAGACTGTTAAACTAATCAGCTTCACTGAAATCTGCAGATACCCTAAGGGGATGATAATGCGGAAAAGGAAAATAAAACTCAAAACCACTATTTTTGCTCCTGGTGCCGTGAGGGGTGGAACTCAGCCTCAGAGCCCATGCGTAGGCTTCAACCGGAGCCCACGTCTGGCACCAGAGGAAGCTGAAAAAGCAGTCCGCTAACACCTGAGGGCCATCAAACCAAGCAATGAAACTACCCTCTTACTTTATTATGATGCTCTTTGTCCTCATTCATTCCCTTCAGGCCATGTTCAGGCCTTGCCTCGAACAATCTACTGGTTGCTTAAAACAGAAGACTATTTCTTCTGGAATGAATTCTGACACAATTCTTAAAATGTAGAAACACTAGGTAGTTAACATTTTAAAAGTAAGCATGGTTTTTTTTTTTTCCCCCTGTATTCTGCCTTTATCAGATCCCACTATAATTTTATATAGACAAAGGATCTTTAGCCTAAAAGTAATAATAAAAAAAATCTGAATAATTCAATAGGAGTCAGTGGAAAACAGAAAAGCAAGCAGAACTAGGCTTAAGGAAGATGAACCTGTGTGAGGCACATCTTCAGCCTACTGAAATTTTTAATTCTAGCAAACCCATAGTAGGTTTATTTGAATACAGTATTACTTGAAGAATATACAGGCTATAAACACTTACTATCAAGCAAGGTCTATTCTATTTTAGTCAAACTGCTTTGGCCTAAATCAGGAATTTGTTCTTAAACAGAATTCTGGGGAAAAGAGAATAGAGGTTCCTGTTTCTTTCCTAGAGATTTCCTTCCCAACAGCTGCTAAGTCCTACTAAGGGGGAAAGACTCATTTTAGGAGATGTGGTTTTGTTCATATTTCCTTTGAGCTCCTCACATTACTACTTTGCCTGTTTACTAATGCCCAAGCACTTACTCAGAAAGCCAAAACTGAAATCAACTGCATAGTTGGGCTACAAATATTGAGTTGTCTTTAAAGTCATGCCTTATTTTTGCATAGAAAACCAGAAAAAAAAAACGTCATGACTTTTCTGACAACCCAGTTTTAAAGATAAACTAGTCAATGACTGACAATTTTTCACCTCTTACCTAGATGTTTTGACACAACCACCACCATGTTAGACCCTCAAGGACAGAACCCGGGGAATCTGAGACCCCATAAATAAAGTAAAATGGGCCCTGACGATGCCAGGGCCAGGTCAACCTGACCTCAACTGAAACTCCTAATCTAAACCTAAACCTAAACACTACAGCTAGCTTTCACACACACCCCACTCCCTCAAGTGGAAAATTACTGACTGTACTTCCTGCATTGCGATTTGGAACATAAAGACTTGTGTGCGCCCTGAGTGGAATCACCTCAAGGTAGTGACAGCTCAACTGATGGTTTTGCAAGGCAGCAGCTATTTACTCAAGGTAGCTTTAAAGACAATGAAGACTCTGTCAATGGTTTCCAGATTAGGAGAGGAAGGACACCACAGACAGTGCCCACATATTGTTCATATACAAATTTGAGGTAAACCAGGGCATACCTATTAGCAATAGAAGCAGTGGGCATAGGAACCTTTGTAGCTAGAAGTCCTACACTAACAAATAGAAACATAAAATACAGACTATACCCACAAGACAGCAAATCTCTTGGCCAGAGGAAGTCCCTCTCTAGACATTGGCCTACCTTGTACCAACTCAATAAAATTTTATTCCTGACAATGCAACAAATACGCTTTGTTTGTACTGATTCCATAAAGAAATGGTTACAACGTTCTCTACATACTTACTATGTATGTACTTGAAGACCATGGTGGTCTAGTAAATAAAACCAATTCTTTCTGCCTTTTCTGAAGCTAAATCCAAAACCATTTCCTCTGGAATGAATGTAAACATTTCTGATCATGGAGTGGTCACTGAATGGCATTAGGTAAGGGTCAGAGAGAGGCTTCCCTTCATCCCACACATCAGAAAGTTTATCATTACACCCAGAACAGCCCAAGGGAGAACAGAGCAGAATATTCGCCAGTTTCTCTTTTTGAAAGAAAACTACCATTTGCCTCAATCCTGTACCAATAAAGAGACAGGAGAATTAATGTTCTTTCAGTCATTTGAGTCATCTGTGATTTAAATGGTTGTGAAATTGTGAGTTAGGAGAACATATTAAATGATGAGCAGCATGGGTTGAACATTTGTACAATGTCTGTACCCACAGGGTGTTTTGTCTCATTATAGATCATTTTAGTTGAAATTCTCTGAACAATAAATCATGTAAATTCACTCTTCATCACTGAAAAAAAATTATGTTCAGTCAATCAATCTGCCAGGATAGAATAATTATGATGATGATGATGATAACACTCTGTACCAGTTCTCTTCCTTTTTTTTTAACTAACTCATTTTATCTTTACAACCACCCTAGGAAATAAGTACTGTTATTATTTCTCTTTTATACATAAGGAAAATAAGACATGGAAAGGTTTGAAAAACGTGTCAGAGTACTGTAATAAGTTGTGGCACCATATTTGAAACCCAGAAATTCAATGTTTAGGTCAGCAACATGCAAAGATCTAGATAAAAAGTTGAAAATGTAATCTAAAACATTGATATTGTTGATTTTTCAGGATTTTAAGGTGGTTCAATTGATTCAATTGTTCTTTCTATGTAAGCAATTTTGTCGTAATGAATTAAGTCGTTACCTAAAAAGCAAAACACAAAAATTAAATAGGTTTTGCAAATTGACTCATTTTTCATTCTTTCTTTGTGTTTTTCCTTTTTGTTTGCTACAGTGTACATGTACCTGCTGGAAAGAGACAGGCGCAGAGGGAGAAAGACAGGGAAAGTGACAAAGTATTCCCCAAGAGGGGTGGCCGCACTGTAATCCCTTCTTCTCCAGACTCTTCTCGAGATTACCAGCACGCGTGCACACAAACACACACACACACAAACATGTTTTTCAAGCCACTGGGCCCAGGACTCAAATCACAGTCACCCATCTGGGACCTAGTCACCTTAACCACTATGTTACCAGCTAGCCCAATTTCTTTCTTTCATGAGAGAGGGAGATCGAGAGATACAGAGAGAAAAACAAGCACCTTCAACAAGGGTCTCTCAATATGATCTTCCCCCTTAGCCAGGATCACAAGTACATGCATGTGCACCCAGAGTGTATAGGGCACCCCAGAAACCAAACCCTAATCTTCCTATCTGTCTCAGCATTGCAGAGCAATGCACTACTGCTGTACCACCAAGCTGGGCTTCATGTTTTGTTTCTTGCTAATTGAAATTCAATTCAATAACAAAGAGAAGAAGATCTAACTCTGAATTTTTTATAATGTAGCTCAGTATTTCTTGGAATCAGATTTATATTGTGAAAATTCCCATTTTCCGGAATAAGAAAAAAATTACATAGGCTCGAATAGACACATACCAAAGATCTTTGGAGGACAATGCATTTTTGTGGAATTTGGAATTTAAATCATGAAATTTAAATTTCTTTAAGGAAACACCAAGTTTTTTTCACCTTTCTTCTTGTTTCCTATTAGCTCTTGGGGGACTTTCAGGGAAGGGCCTGTGTCTTGGAGCAGCCACACTGTTCATAAGCACTACACCCCAACAACAACATTCCCAATGTCCACTCTTCCCACCCTCCACTCCTTTGAGACCTACTTTTCTATGACCAGGTCTCTATAGCACAATTGCCTTTTCTCTAGGAAAAAGTAATTAGTGAAAATAGTCAATTGGTGTTTATTTTTCTCAATGAAGTTTACTCAGTAACAGTGATTACCAAGGATATTATTAAACATGGGTTCAATCTATCCAACAAAGCAGTATACTATAGCAGTGATTCTATTCAGAGGACTTGGCAATGGTAATAGGAATGGCCCCGAAGCACAATCAACCATGCAATTTTAGTGGACAGAAGCCATGTCTTTTATTGCCATTCCCAGTATCTCCAAATATTAAGTACTCAAAAATGTTGGTTGGATTTAATTGACTTGAAATATGACCACTATTGCAAATGAACTGATAAGTATTTTTATGCAACCAAACTTAACTAGTTACTAAATATGACCTCTTATGGCTAGTTCAGGAGAAGCTTGATATTTGTAACTAAAAATAGAGAGACAGACAGAGGGGAGATAAGAGCAAGGAGAGAGAGAACCTATTAAATTCTTATCAGTTGGGCTGATAAAAAAAAAAACAAGTGTGTGTTTACAATTTCCACTTTAATCCCTTTTTAGAAAGCTATATTTCGATAGAACAGCTTTCTTAAGAAATCATCTATTCATTTTTTATGTAAGCAACACAAGTGCACATTTTAAAAGAGAAAATAAAGCAGCTTGGAGCAAGAAACAGTGTGTATTTGTTCACAGAGGCTGACCCATAAACCTGAAGCCCATAGTCAGCAAAATGTTACATTCATCGTAGTTCTACAGAAATCACTTTACTCTTTGATATACTCCAAATTGCTCCTCAGTAGTGTTCAATAGAAGTGTATTAGCTTGATATACTGCATAAAACTACCTTTATATAAACAGAATCATAGAGCATGTTTCCGTGGAATGATTCCCAGAACTTACAAGTTCTTAAAATTCTTTATTACCACCTATATTTTTTCCTCTATCTGACACTTTGCATAAAAACACGTAGCTGATCCAAATGAGGATGAGGTGAGTTGTGAGAGGTGGATTTTTTTTTCCCTACTTTTCTTAAATGAAACATTTCTCTTTCCTTCTCTGCATTTTGACATTATGAGGTGAGTTTTTGTAAGATATGGATTTTACTTCCTTTCTGTTTTTTCCTTTCTATTTACTTTTTAATTGACATAAAATAGCTATACAGATTTATAGAGTTCAGTATGATTTTTCAATACATGAATAAAAATAAGTGCAATAAACATATCCACTGCCTTAAATATGTATTGTTACTTTCTGTTGGAAACATTTTAAATCTCTTCAAGCCATTTGAAATGCATATTGAACCACTACCAACTATATTTGCTAATGGTGCTATTGCACTCTGAAACTTACTGCATTTATCTCAATGCATTTTTGTGTCTGTAAACCAAGTTCTCCTCCCTTTCTTGGTTTATGATGATTACTGTTTCACTTTTCACCTCTATGTTCATCAACTCTTTTAGCTTCCACTAATGCCTGAGAATATATATTTGCCTTTTAGTGCCATGCTAATTTCACTTAGCATTATTCCGTCCAGATTTGTTCTTGTCACAAATGACAAAATTTTTTATGGATTAATACTATTCTGTAGTGTATGTATATCACAATTCTTTGTTTATTCATCCATTGTAGGGCACTTAGTTTGGTTCCATATCTTAGCTATTGTGAATAGGGCTGGAATAAACACTGAAGTGCAGAAATCTCTTTGATATACCAATTTTCTTCCCTTTGGATAAATACTCACTAGTGGGATTACTGGATCATAATGTACTTCTATTGTTAGGTTTTTGAGCAGTTGCCATTCTGGTTTCCATAATAGCTGTATTAATTTACTTTCTGACCAATACTGCATGAGGGTTCCTCTTTCTCCATAATTTTGCCAGCACTTTTTGTTTTGGGGATTTTTGGTCTTTTTTTTTTTTTTTTTTTACAAAAGTTATTTCCGCTGGAATAAGGTCATATTTCATTGTGACTTTGATTTGCATTTTCCCAGTAATTAGTGATGCTGAGCATTTTATTTTTAGAGGGTTTTGCTCTAGGGTGTGTGCACTCGCCAGACAGACAGAGAGAGATAGAGAGACAGAAAGCGAAAAATCCCCCCCCAAGGGGGATGGCCACACCGCAATCCCTTCTCCTCCAGTCTCCTCTCAGGATTTTGGACACACACACACGTGCCTGGCATGAGTTCCAAGTCACCGGGTCCAGGACACGAACCGCGGTCGACTACGTGGGAGTCCAGTGACATAGCCATTACACTAACTGCTGGTCCCTGCTGAGTATTTTTTAATGTACTTGTTGGCTAATTGAATGTCTTTTGATAACCATTCAGATTGGTTGTCCACTTTTAAATTGGATTATGTGTTTATTTGCTGCTGAGTTGTCAGAGTTCCTTGTGTATCCTGAGTACTAATTCCTTGTCAGATGTATAATTTGCAAATACTTTCTCCCATTCCGTAGTTTGTCTCTTCACTGTTGTTTCCTTTGCTGTGCAGAATCTTGTTGGTTTGATGTAATCTCAATTGTTTATTTATGCTTTCACTACCCAAGGTTTTGGGGTCTTATTTTTAAACTATTTGCCTAAATCAATGTTGTAAAGTGTTATCCTATGTTCTCTTCTAGTAATTTCATGGTTCTGAGTCTTACATTTAGGTCTTTAATCCATCTTTACTTAATTTTTGTATAAAGTGAGAGATAGCAGTCTAATTTCTTTCTTCTACATAACAATATCCAATTTTCCTAGTACCATTTATCAAAGACACTATCCTTTCCCCAGGGAATGTTCTTGGGACTTTGTCAAAAATAAGTTGGTTGCTTGTACATGAACTTATTTCTGAGTTCTGTCCAATTGTCTATACATCTCCATTCCGTTAGGTTGAATATTTCTACTTTTCTCTCTTTATTTTGACATTTTCATTGTGGAATGTATCATTCATAAAGAAATGTATGTAACACTTACATACATATGTACAGTTTCACTGTAGACTTTAGCTCTCTTCCTCTCTTAATGGAATAATTTTAAATGTCTTTTGAATCACTTGGGAAATAAGATAAAAACATTAAGTCCAAAGAAGAAAAATATATTTTAAAGCCTACTAAGATATAAATTCTTAAAAATGCATAAGACTCTAAAGAAAAAATTTTTAATTGAAAAAGAACTAAAACAGGTCCTAGTTTCCTGCTTTGACTTTTTGTTCTCTTTTTTCCCTTTTCTCTTTTCTTTGTCTTCTTCCCTTATTTCCTCTTATATCTCTGAATCTTAGTTGGTATTAATTAATAAACAATCCGCAAGGCAGAAAGCTCTCTAAGGAATGGTTCTGAAAGCACTAACATCAGATTGGACCAGCACTTCCAAGAACGAAGCATGAAGACATGAAATTTTTTCTAACCATTCCAACCACACGTCTTAGAACAGTTTCAGCAAAAGCAAACTACTCTCCCAGACAAGGCCACAGTCACAAACCAATCTCTTTTCCTTGACTGCACATACTCCAGTTTTGCTCCTGCTAAGAAGGTTATCTCACCTTGAAGTGCTCCTTGATGCACATCAGCTTAATAGATTCTTTAACCTCTATTTGAGCTTCTTGAATTATCTTTTCCTTAAAAATGTTATCCAAATACCCACATTTCACTGATTCATCTTTACCTCCACACAAAAGTGCACTCTGTCCTCATTCAAGAATGGGATGGTCTTCACGGATAGGCAAGACACCCAAAAGGGAATCTTCCTCAGCAATCACTCGTCTTTGCCTAGTAGCTGGAAGCAATATTATCCCATCACCCCTGAAACTATCGGCCACTGTGCCTGACATCATTGGAATCTTCCCAGCTTCATCTTGATAGCTTCCTACCCTGAATCCTTCCACTCACTTCTCTACCAGGTTTTTTCTTCTGCATGTCTTCCTGTCAACAGAAAGAAAAAAACATCAGACAGGAACACTATGGGGTTAAGTGGATCTCTCACCTTCTCACTGAGGAAAGAATCTGTGTGGGCCCTGAGTGATCAATAATGCTGCCTCATTCCCTCATGCTAAAGAGCACAGAGACTGTGCACAGCTACCTGCACTCACAGACTTTTGGAGCTGAACGAGACTGGAAATTGTCTAACCAAACTACTGCATTGTACTAATGAGCATTCTGAAGCTGGGAGGATACAGAATTAGTGCATGTGAAAGCTAAAATTAGAATCTGATTTCTGTTCTAGATACACTGAAATTGACTAGTAATGATAACAACAATGACAACAATAGCAGTGTTTATTGAGTATTCACTATATGCCAGGCACTATTTTTAAAACCTGTATGGAATACCTGTACCTGTATAGTGGTGAGTATCCTCGCCTTTCATGTGGGAGACCGGGGTTCAATTTGGTGATAGGAAGGTTGCATGCCTTAGGAACCTACAAATAGCATAATGGTTATGTTGCTAGACTCCCACATAGTTACTGCGGTTCAAGTCCTGGACCCAGCAGCTTCAAACTCACACCAGGTGCATGTGTATACGTGCCCAAAATCCCAAGAGGAGAATGGAGGGAATTGCAGCATGGCCGTCCACCCTATGGGGTGATTTATAGCTCTCTGTTTCTCTCTGTCTCTCTGGTGAGCACACACGCCCTAGAGCAAAAATCTCTTTAAAAAAAAAAAACTATATGCATTAGTTCCTTTAATCCTTATCAAAACCTTATGAGGCAGAGATCATTGTTACTTCTATTTTACAGATGAGGAAAGCTGAAATTCAGAGTAATTACAGAGCGTTCAGTGAATGGTAGAGCCAGGATTTCAGACCCAGAACCTGTAAACCACTGAATACTTTTGTTTCTCTGTGGTAAAATGGAAAAAAAAAATATATATAATGGAGTGCATTTTTCTTAAAGCTATATATTTTTTTCATTTAGAATACTATTCTCTAGTATATTCCATACTTCTTGTTTTAGAATATTAAAAATGTCCTTTCTTTTATGAGAGAATAGTGAGAGTACATAGTAGTTTGGTATGTTATGAATTTTATCGTTAAAAATACTTTGAGAGTTGTTTTATTGTATATGAAAGTGCAGAGTCTGGAAAGCACTTCCCTACATTTCCTGCCCCCTCTAGGCATTTGGGAGGATGAGCAGTTTCACTCTTGGTTCTTCTGCAGGGAGTGGTTTCCTAAGGGAGGAGAGGCAGAGAAAAGGAATGACTAACAATTACTATGTACCTTATTTATTCAGGACTCTTAATTGCAAATGAATGATTTAAGTGAAAATATAGCTAAAACAATTAGGGATCAGAAATTTAAATTGTCTCTGCATCTCTTGGGTTGTTCTCTACCATGTCCATACTGACTTAATTCTGAGGCTCCACGGGGGAAAATGGCTGCAATTAGCATCAGTTCTTCTTTACCTTCAAGTTTGGGGATGGGGGTGTCTCTCCCTGGGATAACCCATGTAGAATTGAACTTTGACTGGACTATATGTACTATGTCCATCCCTGCAGTGACCACTACAGGTAGGGTGCCTTTATGCCACTTGATCAGTTTGCATTACACAGTACACTGCTGGACTAGGTTGTAGAATCAGCTCCAGTGGTTGGCTCATCACCTGAGAATAAATGGAGGCTACCTCTCAACAGAGAAAATTAGACATCATTGCCAAATAAGAAAGAAAGGATGTCTGGTGATTAAACTAGTAACTGTCCATTACTCAGCTGGTAGAGGTCATTCACTGGGCTGGATGATACGCACTCATGACCTCTATCACTAAAACTGAAGGTAACATGAGCCATCCTGTGTGTTTCAGTCGTGATGCAGTCCACAGGCACAGTAACTACCCTTCTCGCCCCATTCCCTTGGAGGAGTGAAGCACTTGAGACTGTCAACTGTCACCCCTCTTCCACTTCACCAAGAATTAAAAACTCTTTAAATATTTGTTCCTGTATTCCACACAAAAGTTGAAAGAGTTAAGATTAGAGACACTGATTATGTCTTACTTCTTTGTTAAATATAAAATAAAATCAAGAACAATTCTAGAGAGATATTAATCAAATAAGAGAATAATGTTTCATCTATTAAGTTGTTGGAAAAGTCATCATGTATTTTTCTGTTTCTCTATGCAAAAATGCCCCCATGACCTTTCCAACAACCCAATAAATCTTATTTAGGATTTCCAAAATGGTAAGCACCTGACACCCATATCTCAGAGCATAATTTGGGGTGGGGAAGAGGGATAATCTTCAAAAAGTTCATGGAAACGCATATTATGAAAAAATTCTGCATGGATTGGCACCAAATGTTTGACACCAAAATCAGCAGCTTACAAATGGATAATTTATCTTAAGAAGGGACAAGATGATGTAGAATAAGATACCCACAGCAGCAGATCATCCACATAATTTTGAAGATGACCAATGATTAATAGCAGAAACAATAACCGATACCATAGACATCTCAACTGGTTTAATTTACACAATTCTGACTGAAAATTTAAAATTGACCAAGTTTGCTGTTCAGTCCGTATCAAAATTGTTGCACCCAGATAAGCTGTGAACAAAAGCAGCCCATCTTTTCTTCTTCTTCTTTTATTCTCAAGGATACAAATGCTCACCAGAGAGACAGAAAGAGAGGGAGAGAAAGAAAGCATCCCACAGTGAGACATGGTCACACCACAATCCCTTCTTTTCCACTTTTCCATCCATTGTCAGGATTTGGGGCATGCATGTACATCCACTCAGCTTGCTTTATGAACTGCCAAGGCTAAGACTCAAACTATTGCCAGCTATATGGGATCCTCTTAACCACTAGACTATAGGACCAGCCCAAGAGCAGACCTTCTGACAGAAATTTTTAAACACATTTTATCAACATTTGAAGTATTTCTTTGAAGAACTGTAACACAAGGTGAAATATGGATTAACTAGCATGATCCTAAAGACAAGGCACAATCAAAGCAATCACCATAAAGATGTAGAAGAGCTCCAAATGAAGCAAAAATAACTAACCAAGAGAAATAGGTTGTGTCACAAATTTTGGGGGGATGCTCAAGGCATTTTGCTTATTGACTTTCTAGAGAACTAAAAACAATGCTATCCACTTATTATGAGAATGTTCTAGAAACTTACTGAAGCCTTAACAGAAAAATACCCAATAAATATTCCCCAGGGAGTTCTTCCCACCATGACAAAGCACTTGCTCTTTTCTTTCATCTAACAAGGGAAATTTGGCATGAGGTTCTGTGGTAAATTAGACATCCACTTTGCAGTCCTGAATTGGCTCTTTCTGACTTCTTTTTGCTTCCTAATCTTAAAAAGATCTTTAAAAGATTTTTCCTCAATTAAGGATGTAAAAAATACTGCACTGACTAAATTCTCAGGCCCCCCAGTTATTTCCAGATGGACTTAATGGTCACTATCACTGGTTACAAAAGTGTCTTGAACTTCATGGAGTTTATTCTTAAAAATAAATTTTATATTTTTAATTTTTATCTTTTTCCACTTTTTCATAAACTTTGAAATCCCCTCTTATATCCTTTAGCCTTAAGAAAAAAACTTGACAAGTGTCCAGGAGAGCAGTAGAAGAGAATTTCCTTGCTAATATATGCAAGAGCAGCTTCTTGATTTATTCTATAGTAAACTCAGCAATCATAACTATCCCATAATAGTTCCAGGAAACTATGCCTTGACCCAGTAAATCTAACCAATCAAAATTAAATGTTCACAGTTGTAAACACTATTCAAAACTTCACTCAAAATCTAAAATAACACCATTATTTGTAGCTCCAGATAACACCAAGCATCCAGACTTTGGGCTTAAGACAGACTACTTTAACAAAATATAAAACTATGACTGAATTTAAAATGAAAGGGATCTATAACTATTACTCTCTAGATTTATTCAATGCTAAATTTTTTATTGTTATTTATTATTTAAGGAAAATGCTCACATTTAGGGAAAAATATAGTCATAAAATAAAAATATTTTGAAGTTTTGAAATTCATGTAAAAGCACACTATTAAATGTAAAATCACATTATTAAATCATATTAAATCTCATCTGTCACCTAACATCAGGAGGATAGGGCATGGCCTTACCTGCACAAAATTCCATCTTGAAGAGCTCCTCAGAGATGATACCCAATGTACCCCACTTAAGCCTGTCTACTCACCATCTCCTTGTGGCTCCAGAAAGCAGATTTGATTCTACCTCTTCCTTCTTTTCACACCTTCCATTCCTGGCGCCTCTACAGGTTGGTTAGCAATTGCACTCACTGGCCATTTTAGTGCTACTCCTGATTCTCATCATGTGGCTCCAGGGGAAGTAACTTCACATCTCATTTTCCGTTTGTTCGTGGTTTGATGAAGGGAATCCCAGGTTAAGCCCAGATGTTTGTGAACATGCCTCATAAACTAATGAGGAACCTGCTGAAAAATAGCTGAGAAAAAAAAAGACAAAGCACTTCTGGAGAGAGAATATTGGGCAAAAGAATAAGAGGCAGCTGGCCACAACAATCCTGATCAGTTTAAAAAAAAAAAGTCTTGACTCTTTGAAGGACCCTGCACATGGGCAGCAGTGGCCATACCTGCTAAGAGATAGCAGAAGTCACAGCAGTTCCCAATGGCAAGATCAAAAGTGTCCTGTGGAAAGTTCAAGGTGGTATCCAGTGGAGTTTGAAGGCATCTCAAACAATGGGACTGGAATGAGGTAACAGGAATGGGAGAACAAGAACCATATGGCCTCTGCTCAAAACCTTCATCAGATGCTTGTGTTTCAGTGTATGGAAGCTTTCCAATATATCTGATGGAGAGGGAAAAGCACAGGGGCAATGATCCTAAATTGGGTTCCAGAAAAACAGAGGTTATATTTCAATTGAGGGTGTTAGATAACCTCCTAGTAACTTCCAGTTCTGACTTTAATAATTATATGATTTTAACTATCTAATAATGGGGAAAAGAAACCCAGTCTCCCATCCTCATATCCTCCCAAATGTCTTTGCCCTCAGTCCTCATCAATAGCAAGTTAAGTCTCCAGAAGACAAGAACAGAAGCAACCACTATTGAATAGAATATACTTCCTTTCTCTTTGTGAGGCTCATTGTGCTATATGGCCTTTTCAGAACCTGGCTCCTTCCCTATCCCTGACCTTGCACCTCTCCCCCTGGACATCCCTAGAGCATAAAGTTCCAAAAACAGGCTACATTCTCCTTTTTGGCCTCCAAATCTCATTCCAGCCATTTTTGCTGAAAACCAAACATAAATATCTTTTAATTTCCCTTTGTCCTTGTCCCTCAAACTCCAAGCTCAACGTTCCCAATACTGAGAACATTGCAACATTTCACATGTAAACAGACAATGGAGAAATTTCAACTCAATGGGGTCATCAACAAGAAACTGTGATTTCTTATAATCTTTTCAATCATGGTCTTTCAAATGGCCCTAGCAATGGCCCCTTAGCACATTCCATAGCATACCAGTCACTTTTGATATTAATCCTACTCTTATTACAAATTGAGTTCCAGACCTGGAGGCTTCTTCTCTCTCTCTCTCTCTCTCTCTCTCTCTCTCTCTCTCTCTCTCTCTCTCTCTCTCTCTCTGTCTTTGGTCAAATTGAATGATAAAAATAATAGATAAAATTTAATAATAAATAATTCTAAAAAAAAAAAAAAGCCTCATAGCACACAGCACAGCAGTTAAGTGTTGCACAGAGGAAGCTGAATCCCACATGACTAACCAGGGTTCAAGTCCTAGTCTCATCAGCTTAAAAAATATGCTGGGCACTTGTGGGATAGGAAACTGGAGGAAATAGGCATGACTAGATCCTGTTAGGGAGCGTTCTCTCTCTCTCTCTCTCTCTCTCTCTCTCTCTCTTTCTCTCACACACACACACACACACACACACACACACACACACACATTCTCTCTAGCATTAAAAAAATAATAATAATATCAAGACCAGCAGATGATGTAATGGCTGTGTCGCTGGACTCCCATGTAGTTGACTGCAGTTCGAGTCCCAGACCCAGTGGCTTAAACTCACACTGGGTATGTGTGCGTGCATACCCGAGATCCCAAGAGAGAATGTAGCAGAAGGGATTACAGCATGGCCATCCCCCTGGGGGGTGATTTCTCGCTTTCTATCTCTCTGTCTTTCTGGCGAGCGCATGCACCCTATAGCAAAAACCTCTCCAAAATATATATATATATATATTTATCATAGGTGATTGAACTGAAAATCATTCATCTACTCTTCTTCAAGATAGCTAGATGTACAATCCTGGATTGATGAATGAAGGAACACTGGGGCTCTGCAATAGCTTCTCCTCTCTCTGTTTTAAAGGTCTGGGTCCTCTAGTCCCTTGTGAGCAGAGAGGAGAAGTAAGAAAGGCAGAGCTCATGCCCATAAAGGCAGGTGTCCTGGCCTCCTGCTGCCTTGGTCTCTTTCTTTTTGATGCTGGGCTGAAGTAGTAGAAACTGTGCATGTTTTTTCTTGTTGTTTTTTAAGAACAATGCTAAATTCTACCTCCTCTCACTGTGCATGTTTGGTTTTTTGTTTGTTTTTTTAAGGGAAATGCTAAATTTTACCTCCTGTCACCCAGTCCTGAGGACCCTCAGAAAAAAGGGGAGTCCCTGTTTCTGTCTTCAGCACATGCCTTCAGCCTTTCCTCTGGGTTGGATTGTCACTTGCTTTGCCCAGTCAGTTTTCTCATCAGTTTCTCTCCTCTTCTCCACATGGTTCTGTCTGTCCCCTCACAGGGACACAGGGGACCAGGGTAAGTGTGGCCTTCCCCTGTTCTCCTTTGGTATCTGACACAATGGCCCCTTCTTATTCTGCTGGTGACAGCTGTTCTGATAAGCCTCTGCTCTGAAATCTCCAGACTAGCAGTGCACCAGGGCTTTACATCCCTCACACTTACGTTGGCACACATCAAGCTCTTCTAAAACTGCTTCGCCTGGCTCTGCACTGCCCACGGTCAGAACAGAGTACGCCTGTGGGTCTGGAGCTTAGCACATACCTGCTAGGAAGAAGATACAAATATCTCCTTTAAAATGCCCTCCACGCTTACGTCTAATTGATTCCCCTTGGAGGCCTTTACTTGGCTGCTTCAGGTGGAGAGGAAAGATCGGGGAAAATCTCTTGTCTGGGCTCTAAGGACATCCTCCACCTTCTTTCTTGTAAACACGGGTGGGACAGGGGGTTATGGTAATGAAGCAGGTTTAACCAGCTCTGAGTAAACAGAACTGAAGAGCCCCAGTGTGTTGACTTTTGGGTAACTCTCTTTAGGATGTGAGGTACTTAGCCATCCTGATCCTGTTTTATGCCTTTGCTATAATTCCTTCACTAAAGGGCAAAATCATTCTCAATAACCCGTTACAAAGTTCGATGGGTTAGTAAAAGCTAAACTGTATCCAAAAACTCTAACATGAGGCCAGTCCTCTTTGCATGATCAAAGAGCCTCAAACCAACCCTCTGCCTATAGGGAGCTTCGTACTTGGAGATAGACCGCATCCAGAGCCAATCAACAGAATTACAGTGAGACCATATAGGGGAGTAAACTTACCTGACTTATCATCATTGGCTTGTAAGCTACTATAGCAATTCTTATTTACATAATAATTTCACATCTAGAGTCACTAAGAGCATGAATGCAAATATGCCAAAGCCACTCCCTACCGCTTAGTCTTAATAATCTCATTTCACAGACTGGAACACTGACATACAGAAATTCCCAAATTGCACAGAATAGAGTCAAAAATCATCACCTGAGACCTCAAATAACTTCAAGCTATTCTGTAGTTCAGTCAAGAACAATGTGTTCCTATTTCTAAATGAAAGTTCCAAGCTAACTTCTTGATATCACTTCTTACTCATTTTACCTAGAGGTTATTGGAAGAAATCTGATCTTAGTCCACAAGCCAGATAGAAATTTCATGTCAGTGGTAAGTCTGCTACATTGCAGGCCTGAGTTTAAGTGGCCATTTGTCAAGTTACAGTTCATTGCACAGGGTATGGCATGCTTCCCTGGAATGTTCTTTCATTTGAAATATATTCTGTCTGGGAACCTTATATTCTGGAATAATTTAGCACACAAAAAAGTGTGCGAGGCCCAGCCACAGTGGAGCAGCAGTGATTCAATGCTAGAAGCCATATGAAATATTGGGATTCAGTTCTGGAGTCCACTGACACATTCTGGTTGAATACGTACAATTACTTGCATGACTCTGGCTGGCTGGGATGGCTTAGGGGAGGATCACAGCATGAGGCTTATTTAAGACGCTTGTCTCTCTCTTTCTCTCACTCTCTCTTCCTCCTTCTCTCTTTCTCTCTCTCTCTCTTTCTCTCTCTCTCTTCCATAGAAAGAAATTAAAGGAGAAAAAAAAAGTGTGTACATGCCTAAAATATTTCAGGCATCAAGTTGGTTACAAACACAAAATAGACCTCTTGTTTATCTAAAAATAAACATGAAAGATCAGAAGCTTTTGTTTGCCTACAGCAAATAACTTTCTTAGCTTTTCTGACACACTTGTAACCATTCTATTGAAAATCTGCAATTAGAACATGATTCATTTGCCCATGATGGTAATGTAAGAGTCTCTATTTGAGTTTTCTTAGGGACCTCCTATGGTGACAAAAAAAATGCTACTTCCAATTTATAAACCCACCCCCTGGAAGGATATTTTTAGAAGGCTATTTTTTTATTCTTCAAATTATACACTAATGAAGGCAGTTACCGGTAAGAACTCCAAGCCCACAACACAGCAGAGTTAGCCTAATACCAGTCTACTCCCTAAGTTGCACCATACAAGTGGTCAAACAAATATTTTGTCCACTTGTTTAGTTATTATTGTGGTTTTTGTTTGTCCAACACTACAACCCTGACAAAGCTTGGTGCATAGCAACCATCCTTAGAAGCCAGACATTCACAGTCTAAGAAGCACATGCAAGTCATCTAGAAACTTTCAATCATACTGATATACAGACCAGTTAACTTAGAATCTCTGAGAGAGGAACCAAGTATTGGTATCCTTTACAGACACCAGAAGATAGCAATATACACCTTAGATTAGGAACCACCGACATAAGATAACCACACTGATTATGTGCAGAAAAACTGATACAAAAGCAAAAATGTTGACAAATAAATGTGAACACTTCAAACTGTATTCAAATATAATTTGCAATAGCCTTTCTTCCACTTCATACAACTATAGACAGCAGTATTAAGTTTACCTGCAGTCAAGGTTCAAGGAAGTAAAGATACAGAGATAACAAGGAAGGAAGATTGGGCTCTAGAATGAATGACAGCAGATACCAGAGTAGAATTATAAACTTCACCTTTTAGTCATTAGGGAATCATTCAAAGTTTGGATGTAGTGATGTAAAATGATTAAGAGCATACTTCAGAAAGACCAGTCTGCCCACAATAATAGATCAGAGAAGGAGAAAAGAGAGTCAGGGAGACCAAGTAAGAGACAATGAGGGTAGTTCAGAATTGGGGTGGCAGGAGCCTGCTTACCAATAGCAGGGGTGGGGATGGAAAACAACTGTAACCATTCCCTAGTTATTGAAGGAATAAGGGGGAGGACTGAAAGTTAATGTTTCAAGCCATGTCAGAAAGAAGCAGAGAAGTCAGGAAGAGAAAGAACTGAAAATAAGAGGAAAAAATATTGACATGCTTAGTTTGATAAACATCTAGAGAAAAGATTCCATAGGCAACCAAAAGCATGAGCCTGGGAATCCAGAGAGAAGATGAGGTAAACTGATATCAAATCACATCTTTCCTGTTTTCAAAGTCTAGAGAGGATTTAGAAATAGGTCAGTAGTCACCAGACTCAGATCTTGAAGACAAGAGTTACATCTCAATCATCTTATCTACTGCCAGGACCTGGCAGAGCTTCCAATACATAATAAATGCTCAATAAGTGCTTGTTAAGCTGAAATGCTCAATAAGTGCTTGTTAAGCTGGTCTGGAGTATAGAAAGAGGAAACAGTTGAAGACTGAAAAGAATTTTTGCCAAATTTATAGTTTTAGCTAATATCTGCCCCACATATTTTCAATGGTGTGAACACAAATGAAGTGCAGGAGTACCCAGAAGAACCTCCTGCCTCAAAGACCATTGTGAACCGTGGGATCAGTGCAGGCTGATACAGACATTGGCAGAGAGGGAGAGGGCTCAACCCAGTGTCTTGGCCATGCAGCCTGAGAGGAAGGAGCGACTATGACCAATAACTGACATTTCCCAGAGTCTGACTTCTAAGGAGCTGGTGGTGGGGGAGGGTGGTGGATCTCTACAACTAGAATAAATTGGAATACACTCTGAGAGAATTAATATTTTGAAATCATGGAGGGCAGTGGTAATTCTAGAGACAGTCCAGGAGGAGAGAGGGAAATGGGAGATGGTGAGATGGAGGAAGTCCAGGGGAAAAAGAAAGACACAAAATACTTATGGGATACAAAAATGGAAAATTATCTGATGATGATAATGTGTAAGGTAATATCTTTGACTAAACCTATATACATTGTATTCATGATGGGAGAATTCATTTGGTATGCTGTAATGATACAAAGTGATAGAATATTTTAAATTTTTAAATAAATAAATAAATAATATTTTGACCAGCACTCCAAGTGTGTCCAGGTTTGAAAACCATTGATAAAGTGAAAAAGCTAAATATTTGACATCTCTAGACAAATGACTCTAAACATCATAACTTGTTCAAAAATAGAATATTACCATTATTATTTGAACATATGTTACTATAATTAGTGAAAAATGCAATTTTATAATAAAAATTAATACAGTACTAAAATATTTACAAATCACTAGCTTATGGATTTTTGAAACGTTTGGTTCATTATTTTTTCAAAAATTTATTAACCAAATAATTTCAAAAGAACTATAAAATCATTTTCTTTTTTTTAATTTGTTCTGAAGTCTTCTTTTTTAATTTTTTAATTCATTTATTTATTTATTTTTATATACATTCAATGACATTGTTTAGCTTTTGAAGTGAACATTTCAATATGCGAACAATTCTCCCCAGTCCCGTTGATCAAAATATCTTCAACAGATTACACCACACCTCCCCATCCCATAAATGCTCTGCCTCTGTATCCCTCCTCCAAATGTCCTTCCCTAGGCCCCACTCCTCCACACATACCACATCTGGCATTCACACCCATCTCTTGTGTTTGTATATCTTTTAGTCAATCACTTTTGGTCGTAGAGTGCAGACACTCGGTATATATTTAGTGGGGACATACAGTGTCTCTCCTTCATAGCCTGGCTTGTTTCACTCAGCAGTAAATCTTCCATATTCTTCCACTTTCTGTCAAAAGCCAGGGTTTTGTTGGTTTTTATGGCTGAGTAGTATTCCATATAGTATATGTGCCACTGTTTTTCAATCCATTCATCCGTACAGGGGCATTTGGGTTGGTTCCATGTCTTAGCAATCATGAATAGTGCTGCAATAAACATCGATGTGCAAGCACTTTTCCAATGAAGAATTCTTCTGTCCTTTGGGTAGATACCTAGGAGTAGGATTGCTGGATCATATGGTAGTTCTATTTCTAGATTTTTGAGGAATCTCTTAAATTTTCACCCCAGTGGCTGAACCGATTTACATTCCCACCAGTAGTGAAAAAGAGTTCTCCTTTCACCACACCCCCACTCCGCCAACACTGATCATTTTTTGTTTTGTTTTGTTTTTTTAATCTTAGACATTCTGACTGCGGTTAGGTGGTACCTCATTGTTGTTTTGATCTGCATTTCCCTTACGATGAGGGATGTTGAACATTTTTTCATATGCCTTTTGGCTATTCATATGTCATCTTTAGAGAGTGTTTTTTTTCAACTCCTTCTCCCATCTTTTAATAGGGTTGATCATCTTTTTTCCGAACAACTTCTTTAGCTCCTTATGCATTCTGGTTATCAGTCCATTATCTAATGCATAATTTACAAAAATATTTTCCCATTCTGAGGGCTGTTGATTCACACTAATTACT
>NW_006159610.1:3893991-3948648 GCF_000334495.1 Tupaia belangeri chinensis | reverse complement strand
AATGTCTCCCAGAGTTTCCCCAGTGTTTCCCAGAAGCAGCTTTATAGTTTGAGGTCTTAGATTTAGATCTTTGATCCACCTTGACTTGATTTTTGTCAAAGGTGAGAGGTAGGGTTTCAGATTCATCTTTCTGCTCTAAAATCATTTTCTAAAGTTCTATCAAGATTAAATATATTTTATTAAATTTAAATCAATTAATCTATAAATACACTATTAATTATATTGTATTAATGAAATATTTTTGGGGAAAGGTTTTTACTATAGGGCATGTGCACTCACCAGAAAGACAGAAAGAGATAGAGAGACAGAAAGTGAGAAATCACACCCCAGGGGGAATGGCCACACCACAATCCCATCTCCTCCATTCTCCTCTTGGGATCTTGGGCATACATGCACACGCACCTGGCATGAGTTTAAGCCACCAGGTCCAGGATTCGAACTGCAGTTGACTAAATGGGAGTCCAGTGACATAGCCATTATGCCAACTGCTGGTCCCAAAATTTTATAATTTTAGTATGATTCATGAAATATAATAAAAATTAAATGATTAGATATAAATGATTAGATGTAAATATTTTATCAAATATGTTTAAAAACCACTTTCCATTTTCCTTAAATGACATCATTTTTCACTTACTATATCTCGTTTCTTTTCTGGAGATCAATAGTACTTGTAAGTTTATATTTAATATTTGGTTTTTTTGTTTGTTTGTTTTTTGGAGAGATTTTTGCTATAGGGAGCGTGCGCTCGCCAGACAGACAGAGAGAGACATAGAGACAGAAAGTGAGAAATCACCCCCGCAGGGGGGATGGTCACGCCACAATCCCTTCTCCTCCATTCTCCTCTCGGGATCTTGGGCACGCACGCACACATGCCTGGCATGAGTTTTAAGCCACCGGGTCCGGGACGCAAACCGCGGTCGACTACATGGGAGTCCAGCAACATAGCCATTATGCTAACTGCTGGTTCCCTATATTTAATATTTGTATATATGTATATCTATATTCAAAAATACGTTGTTTTCTGCTTATAACACTTAGTTAAATGTTATTAACCCAATTTACTTTTTGTACTCAATATAATGTTTTTGAGATTTAGTCATTCATTTCAACTGCTGTATAGTACTCTATTGTTTGAATAACTAAAATTTAGTAGCCCATTTCTTTATTTAATATTACTTAGGTTGTTTTCTTCAGGCTTCATGTTCCTTGCACATTTGTTTTTGAGAATACTTGAAAATTTCTCTAGACTGAATTGCTAGGCATGAGGGTATACACATCTGATGGAATATTAAAATTGAAACACTGCCTGAGATCGTAAGATAATAGGTATCAGTTATCAAAGTGAGATGCCAAGCCAAAATAAAACATAGCATGTTACTATCTAAAAAGGAGTTTTTCACTATCCTTAGACCCTCCATCTATATTGAATATTTTTTAAAAGGGGGAGGAGGTCAGGTTGTTGGAGATGAAAGAGAGAGAATTTGTGATGAAAATTTCTTCAAAGAACCATGCTGGAAGTTTCTTTCTGACCCTGACTTCCACCAAAAACAGAGTAGGAAATGGAACTACTTGCTTCTCACCTCAATCCAAAGGTTGGAACTTGAAAGGGTAATTTGGGACTCCTATAGTGCACAGGACAGAATCGATTGAGGCCAACACCATCCAAATAAGATAAAGAGCTACAGAGAACTTGCTGCCACTGGATATGTCAAGGAAAAGTAACTGTGTTAGGCTGCTCTAACCACCGTATTGCTGAATGCCCAACTGTCAGCAAGAGAATGCCTGGGTCCCATGATAAACTATCATCCCTGAGGAGGTCTGCCAGCCACCTGGTGGGAAGTAATTTATATTACTCTCATCTCCTTTGTGTGTGGGGGAGATGGCAGCAATTTGTTCATGCAATTGATACACACTTGGTATCTGTGTTTACCCTCCTTGTCTTCAGTGTCTCTACCAGCGCCACCATCTGAGGGTTTACATACATCTTCTCTATCAGTCTGGTACTTAGCAGAACTCACCTCAGCATAAAGAATGCATGTAGCAGGACCAGCAGTTGGAGTAATGGCTATGTTGCTGGACTCCCATGTAGTCTACTGCAGTTCAAGTCCCAAATCCGGTGGCTTAAACACTCACACCAAGCACATGTACATGCATGCCCAAGATCCTGAGAGGAGAATGGAGGAGAAGGGATTGTGGCATGGCCACCCTGGGGGGTGATTTCTCACTTTTTGTCTCTCTGTCTCTCTCTGTCTTTCTGGTGAGTACATACGCCCTATAGCAAAAACCTCTCCAAAAGAAGAAGAAGAAGAATATATGTAGTAACCAAGCTATGTCAGTACCTCTGTAGCCTCAGGACCATCTGGTCTCACAGCACGGTCAGAAGCGGCCAAAGTGATGGAACATCCAAGGCTGGCTAAGCTGCAACTGGTTGTGGACACACGGGAAGTTACCTTTGATAAGGGGACTAACACACTCCTAGACTAAGTCAACTGGCATCCTTCAGCAACTGTTTGGGATGCCAGACCCATGCCCTGCACTGTGGTGTGTCCTCTGAGTCTGGAAATGACTGGAGAAACCAGAGCTGTACTTGTGGGGCTGATGGCCTGGAGCACACAGCAGTGATGGAGAAGTTGAGGACTCACTGTGCAAGTTCTGCTCAACCCCAAGAGTAGCAGTATGGAGGCAGACTAGGGAACCCACAAGGTACAAACTGTTTGGGTCCAATACAATCTCTTCCTTAAAACCACTCTAATCTAATCATGCTTTCCCCTTATTTTAGACCCTGATATTATAATATAAAGTTTATTTATTTATTTATTTATTTATTTATTTATTTTAATTTGACCAGAGAGGAGAAGGAGGGGGAGATGGGGAGAGACAGAAAGTGAAAGAGCAAGGGGAAGATGGGGAGAGACAGAAAGTGAAAGAGCAAGCTACCAGGTCCAGGACTTGAACTGCATTCGGCCATGTGGGATTCCAGTGCCTTTAACCACCATGCCATCTGCCTGGGAGCTCATCTTAAGAAAGGAACATATACACTGAATTATCAAATTCTATTTCCTCATTTCCAATGGCTAGAATTGAACCAACAGCCAATAGATTTTAGCCATTGATCACAAGAAAACTTGCCCAACCAACAAGTGGGATTAAAAGCTGCCCCTTTCATAATCACAACCACTGATCCATTTGAAGAATTTGGCCCCTAAATTTGGATTCTGAAGAGTTAAAAGCACTGTCTATCTTAAGAAGGAGAGTGGAATCAATAAGAGCAGAACTGAACTCAAACTTGCAGCTATCACTTGGTCAGCAGACTCCTTAGTATCTAGCAGGCAAAGGAGTAACCAACTGCAACTTGGAGCTAACTGATACTGATATCCATAAAGAACAAGGTGGTGAGTGCTGGGGAGAGTGAGAGGGGCACTTCACAATGAGAGCAAGAATGAGTATGTCTGGATGCTGGGGACTCACTAGGGTGTCTTATAGTACTAGCATGCCTGCTGTTATCTATGAGCAATATGTCACATGATAGCAATTGTATCATAATTTGGGTTTCCCAGAAACAAACCTTAACAAAGTTATGGAAGTAAGCCCAGACAGGAAATAAGAAGTAAAACAGGAAGAAGGGAAAGTCAGTATTATGGGCCAATTTATCACTGGGAAAAACTGGAGCTCGATTCTGCTGAGAAGCTCTAGAAGTCAGTGTATAATATAGTCAACTAAAAGGTGAAAAAGTTGGGGGTAGTTTATTCATTATCTACATGCCAGACAGTCATGGAGAGCTGCTTTCAGGGGGTTTACTTTCTGGTACTTCTGGTTTGTTCTTTACAAAGGAACTCTGACATCACAAAAGAGTCTTCAGCCATAAAGTATGCAGATGTCCATAACATATAGACTTCAGAATGTGGAGGAATGGTAAGGGTACATAGAGAGGATATCAAAACCGTCTGCTACAAACCACAACCCAACAAAAGAAAGAGCAACTGATAGTTCAGATGAAAGTCTCGGCCACTATGTGGGTAAGCAATCCAAACCATTTTAACTGCTGACCAAGCAGGAGGGGAACCCAGAATGAGTGGTGGCAAAGGGAGACTGAGAATGTAAAGGACAGCATCAAAACCAACTACAGTAGAGAGCCCATTATGCATGCCTTGTATCTTCCCAGACATCACAACTGGTAACCACTCTGAAGAGAATCTTGTGTCTCACTGGACTTATTCCTCTCTCCTCTGAGAAGAAAGTAGTGCATCTTTTTATCATGAAAATGAAAAAAATGACTCTATATTATAGCATCAGGGCTGAAAATAAGGGGAAAGCATGATTAGATTAGAGTGGTTTTAAGAAGGAAATAGTACTAGACCCAAACAGTTTGTACCTTGTGGTTTCCTTAGTCTGCCTCCTGGACCATACTGATACACATGGTGTTGAACAGAACTTGCACAGTGAGTCCTCAACCTCTCCTTCATCACTGCTGTGTGCTCCAGGCCATCAGCCCCACAAGTACAGCTCTGGCTTCTCCAGTCATTTCCAGACTCAGAGGACACACCACAGTGCAGGGCTTGGGCCGGTGTCCCAAACAGTTGCTGAGGGATGCCAGATGACTTAGCCAAGGAGTGCAGTAGTTCACTTATCAAAGGTAACTTTGACCAGTGGAAAGAAGGAGATAGAAGGAGGCAAGAAGATAAATCATTGTTCCTTCCTCCCTTCTATTGACTGATCTTCATTTTCTCTGCACAGCCTAATCAGAGTCATCCCATATGCTGAGCACCTTGCTAAAGCTTTCCACCCTTCATCATGAAACAATGGCCGGTACAGCAAAAGCTCACTGGATTGCTGCACCTCCACCCTGCCTCCGTTTCTTCTCTCTCCAGCTGTCCTGGATTTGCACTTTCCAAAGAAAGCCCCTGTTCTTTAAATCCGTACCTTGGGATCTGTATTTTAGAAAAATTAGCTGAAGACTTAAGACTTCATAAGGATCATTCGGTTTGGAATTTTTCAGATCACATCAATACTGTGAATTCCAGCCTCAAATCCATGGAATGTGGACTGCTAATTCTTAGATTTTGTTCAATGATTTCATCCATTCTACACCTAGCCAAGAATGAGACAGGCAGGGGTCATTCTCTGGAGAAGTTTTCTATCACCCTTAGCAGGTTCAAATCTCTAATGAGACCTCCTACCTTTGAGGCACTGAGCTATCTTTGCTTCCTTTCTTTTGCATGGCCATAGAAAGCTGAGGCTCCAGGGAAGAAGGTAATCTCAGAGAAAACTCAGGCTCCAGAGCTCCCTTCCTCCTGGGGAATCACGCCTTCTTGACATTCTGGTCTCTGATCATTTCTCTTTTTTACTGCCTGCTCAGCCATGCTTTTAAGATGCTGTTTCCTTTTGTTTTATATTCAGCATTTTAAGTACCTGGTACTGGGAGGGTTTTCTTGGGACATCTAGTCTGCAGTGTTGCCAGAAAACTCTTGTTTTATTTGAAACAATCTTAAATTTACAGAAAAGCTGCAAGTTTAAAGCAAAGTACCTTTTCTCCAGAATCATTTAAGATAAATTGTCAGCATCATGCCCATCATCAACCTGTACTTGAAGCTTTAGTGTATGTTTCCTTCCCTCCTCTCAAAAAAAAAAAGAGATGTTTCTATAAAAGCTTGTATAGCCATAAGAATTAAGAAATAGCACCACTGTCATCTGATGTCTCTCTATGCTTCAAAGAAAACTTCTATGTGCTAAATTTTGTTCCTTTGAAGGTAATCTATTATTTCTCTCTGGCTATTTCTATTTTTTGTCTTCAATAGTCTAGCCACTGTATTGCTATACAGATTTATTTATCATTCATCTTATTCAGGACTACTGAATATGAAGATTTCATGTATTTTATCAGTTTTTGGAAATAATTCATTATCTCAACATTGTAAGCAAAGATATTTAAGTCAATATTTTAAACATTTCCTCCTGAACCTTCTTGTCTATTCTTTTCTCTTAAAATTCTATTAGATATTGCTATGACTGAATGTGTGCTCCCCTCCCTAATTCACCTGTTAAAATATCTACAATGGGGTGGTATTAGGAGGTGGTCCTTTGAGAGGTAATTAGGTAATAAGGGTGATACTTTTATGAATGAGGTTAGTACTCTTTTTCTTTTATTTATTTATTTTTGGGGGGAGAGAGGTTTTCGCTATAGGTCGCGTGTGCTCACCAGACATACAGAGAGAGACAGAGAGACAGAAAGCAAGGAATCACTCCCCAGGGGGGATGGCCACGCTGCAATCCCTTCTCCTCCATTCTCCTCTCGGGATCTTGGGCATGCATGCACACGTGCCCGGCATGAGTTTTAAGCCAGTGCTCTTATAAAAATACATGAAAGAACATATTTTTTTCTCTCTCTGTTCTTTTCCAGATGAGAATACAATGAGGAAACAGCCATCTGTAGGTCCTCACCAGACACTGTGGCTGCTAGCACTTTGATCTTGGACTTGCAGCTTCCAGGACTATGAAAAATAAATTTCTATTGTTTATAAGCCACTCAGATGAAAGAACTTTGTTATAGCAGCCCAAGATAATAAGACAGATATATTCTGTATCTTCTTATTACATTTAGCATGCTCCTTAACCTCTCAGAGTTTTCTAACTCTGCATTTCCTTCAGCTGCATTCTAGATAATTTCCTCAGCTCTGCCTTCCAGGTAAGTAGTTATGACTTCAGCAGTATCAAATATGATGTTCAATACATCCACTGAGTTTTTAACTCCATTGGCTAAAATTTCATTTCTACAATAAAAGTTCTATTTGGTTCTTTTTCAAATTTTTTGTTATTTTTGCAGTTTTGTGTTACTTATACAGTGGCTTTATATCTCTTTAATCTTTAGAAACATTTATTTGTATTCTCATTTACATTATTTTATTGAGTTGGGGATTATAACCTGCCAGTCTATTGCATTTGCTCGCTCGCTCTCTCTCTCTCTCTCTCTCTCTCTCATAATAAATTTTTCCCCACATGATTTGTGATTTTGATGTGAGATAGTACAAGTTGAGGGCCCCTAATCTGAAAATCCAAAATTTGCAATGCTTCAAAATTCAAAGCATTTCAAGCACTGACATGATGCCGCATCATCCTTGACCTCATGTGATGGGTCACAGTCAGAATGCTGCAATACAAGGACCAGCAGTTGCGTAATGGCTATGTCGTTGGACTCCCACGTAGTCAACCACAGTTCAAGTCCCAGACCTGGTGGCTTAAAACTCATGCCAGGCACGTGTGCGTGCCCAAGATCCCTAGAGGAGAATGGAGGAGAAGGAATTGCGGCGTGGCCATCCCCCCAGGGGGTGATTTCTCGCTTTCTGTTTCTCTGTCTCTCTCTGTCTGTCTGGCGAGTGCACGCACCCTATAGAAAAACCTCTCCATTAAAAGAAAAAAAAAAGAATGCTGCAATACAAATATATTGTGCAAAATTATCTCTACCAGAAATCGCAATAAATTAATATTTTAAATTATAAAAATAAAATAAAATTACCTTCAGACTACATGTATAAGGAGTATATAAAATATAAATAAATTTTGTGTTTAAACTTGGGTGACATATTCAAGGTATCTCATCATGTATATGTAAATATTGTAAAATATGAAAAATAAAATCTGAAGTCTGACACATTTCTGGTCCCAAGCATTTCAAATAAGGGATACTCAATCTGCAATTCAGTGGTTTATTTTTTTTTTTCTTGAGTACCCTGTGAACTTGGCTATGTGAGTATATTTTCCAAGTGGTTTTACATTTGCTGCCACCAAGTGTCCCAGGGATATCAATGTAAGTGAACTTTGTTTTACAGTTAGAGATTTCTAGAACACCAAAATAATTTTTAGGAATCCAAATCTGTGAGAAATATGGGTCCTGAGTTGTACGTTTTTCCTGGGGAGGGGGGCTCAGACCAAAAGGGATAATTTCCTCTTCATCTCCCTGCAGTGGTAGACTTATTTCTGGTCACCTCTTGCTTTTAGGGTACAGGTCTTTGAGAACCTTAGCTTTATGTAAAAGTCTCATTTACAACCTCATTTTAGTCAGGTTCAAGATCACTAAGACTAAAACCCCATTTTGAACTTTATCCATGTGAATGACAGCTACGATGGTAGAATTTTTTTAGAGAGATTTTTGCTCTAGGGTACATGCACTCACTGGAGAGACAGAGAGACAGAAAGTGAGAAATCACCACCCCCAGGGGAGATGGCCATGTCACAATCCCTTCTCCTCCATTCTCCTCTCAAGAATTTAGTCATGCATGCACACCCGCCCAGTATGAGTTTCAAGCCGCCGGACCTGGAACTCAAACCATGGTCTATCATGTGGGATCCAGCAATGTAAGTATTATGCCATCTATAGGTCCCCAGTGGTAGAATTTTTAACACTCTGGTTTTAATTCTTCATTTCTAACGCTTACTGGTTTGTTCATTTCTAATGACCAGAACCACATATTCCAATTATTTTTATCTAGTATTTCTATATATTTGTAGTTGGGGGTTTTGGACATTCCCTCAGTTCATCTTGCCAAGAATCACCATTCCCCCTCTCTCTAGCTCCTGTAATTCACTACTTATGGTCACCTCCACTGCAGCTGTATCTTGTTCTGGCCTCTGCTGTAGCTGCAAGCTGTTTCAGGTCTGATCCACTTCATCAGGCACAACCTACCAGGTTTTCTAAAATTGCCCCTACTTTCCCTTAAACGAGGGAGAAAGACTCAGGAGTTTCTCTTCAGTGATAGCCATCTGAAGTGTTTTCCCCACATTTCCGTGGTATTTCATGTGTGCCACGTAATCCATTGTCCATAGCCACAATGGTTCTCATTAGCTGGCTCTTGGTTATGCCTTTCAGCTCAAATCAAACCTCTGAGCACTAACACGGACTGAGGCATCCTTGCACCAGAGCTCTAACACCAGTCCACTTTTCCATTTGGACATCTGACTTTGTTCGTTGTTTCCAGTTTTAGCCTGCACCCCAGATTCTAACTTGACCTTGCTCCATTCTCATCACATCTATTCATTCTACCCTACAGATCTGCTTCCCAAATCTGCCCTGAAATGTCTCATGGCCATGAACAACCCCATGCTACATCACTTGTTCCTGTCTCTTCCAGTCCTGCAGAAGTGGCCTCTGAGTCATGATCCAGCTCTTCATCTAATTCCTCTTCCCTAGTGCTGCCAGATTAATCCTCCTCAAACAGCACTCTAATAATTTCTCTGCAGTGCTGTAGCATTTATAACTCAGGGCAACAGTTGAGCACTATTGATCTATTCTTTTGTGTTCTTTCTTATTGCTTCCTATATGTAAGAATTGTTACCTAACGTACAAGTTTTAAAACAGAAGTCAAATTGTTCCTATAAAGAACCAGATGACAAATATTTTAGATGTTATAGGCCATCTAGTCTCTGTCTCAGCTATTCAACTCTACTATTGTAGAGAAAAAAAAACACAAACCATGTGTGTGGGTGTTCCAGAACATCTGTATTAATACAGAGAGGGATGCAACCCACCAGCGATACTATGCCAACATCTATTCTAAAGGATTTAATGACTGGATGTTATGCTTTATCTTCTACAGGTAGTGAAACCTTCACAAATGTTCAGTGATACTTGTTGGACATTAATAGTGTCTGGAAGAGTTCGGAAACAGCCACTTGGCTCTTCCAAGCTCAATAAAAGCATGGTCCAGCTGAATGTTAAATCTCTATACTAAATATTAATTCGAATTTTAGCATTTGCCTTGATTACATTGAAATCTACAATTTCCCTTGTCCTCAGCCCCTCTTTTTTTCTAATTGCAACTTTTTTCATTGTACATCTCTATTTTTTTCTAATTGTAAGTTTTTTTCTAATTGTACTGATTTGGGTTCAGTAGGGTATTTTTCAGAAAAGCGCACATGTATGCACAAAGTTGAAAATGGGCAGTCGCAGATACAAGAAACTGACAAATATGACCAAAAATGTAAACAGTGCATAGAACTATCAGAATGATTTCACCCTGTGGGGCCTCTTATCCACCAGGTCTCCTTTCAGTTAAGGTTTATTACGTTTTAAGGGGCATTTTGCTACACATTACTATAAGCATGTCTCCTTTCCCTTCCTTTTAAACATGTAGAAAATAACTAAATAGACAAGCATTTAAAAGCAGGTTAGTAATGAATTAGGGATGAAGATGTTCTATTGTAAGCGAATGTATTTATAGTTATTTTTGAATTAATCTTTTAGAAGCTAGTGTGACTTGGTCAAGCCAAGCAGTTCTGCGACATTGACACCATCATGTTCCTACATCTGTGGATCCATACAGAAAGCCCACCATTTGGACAGCCTTTGCTAAGACTGACAGACAATACTTTTTAAGAGACAGCCTTTAATCACTGAACTTCTATTTCTATTTCAACCACTAATAATGATTGGATTTGAATAGCTGTTGAAGGCTGACAAGAGGAAGGGGTAGAGAAAACGAATCAGAGCAGGAAGAGGTCAGCCCTGGGCAGCAGTGTCCAGGTCACTCCACAGTGGGGTTGGGCTCCCCATGCCAGTGTTCTTTGCCCAGCCATTTGCCCTCTCGTGCCAGGCAGTTAGACTATCTGAAATGTTTGCATTTTGTCAAAATACTTCACTTTCTACCTCACTTTCTGTTCTGTCTACCTTAGTTTAATTTTTTTTAGAGGGTTTTGCTATAGGGCACGTGCACTTGCCAGACAGACAGAGAGAGAGAGACAGAGAGACAGAAAGCGAGAAATCATCCCCCAGGGGGATGGCCGCGCAGCAATTGCTTCTCCTCCATTCTCCTCTCGGGATCTTGGACATGCATGCACACACACCCAGCATGAATTTAAGCCACCAGGTCCAGGACTTGAACTGCAGTCAACTACATGGGAGTCCAGTGACATAGCCATTACGCTAACTGCTGGTCCCTCTACCTTAGTTTAATTTAGAAACAGATAAGAGAGAGCTAACAGTCTCTCTAACCTGAGTTCCAGAAGTATGTTCGGTGGGAAAGCATAACCTGAGGCCTACTACAGAAATCACACAGTGTTAACTCCCTGACGATCATTTAGTTGAAAACCAGACATCCTAAGAAATAACGACATAAGCTGTATGTCTTCTTCATACAGTGTGCACAGTGGTCCCTCCTTTTACTTACCCTAAAATGATACTCCTTTGTTACAAAATCTCCTGTACCTGTAGAAATGTGGAAAGGGCTGTATTTCTCCTTTGCCTCTTCTGGGAATTGCCCTCCTACCCGCTGTATCAACATAGTACCTGTGTGCACTTGCCAGACAGACAGAGAGAGAGAGACAGAGAGACAGAAAGCGAGAAATCATCCCCCAGGGGGATGGCCGCGCAGCAATTGCTTCTCCTCCATTCTCCTCTCGGGATCTTGGACATGCATGCACACACACCCAGCATGAATTTAAGCCACCAGGTCCAGGACTTGAACTGCAGTCAACTACATGGGAGTCCAGTGACATAGCCATTACGCTAACTGCTGGTCCCTCTACCTTAGTTTAATTTAGAAACAGATAAGAGAGAGCTAACAGTCTCTCTAACCTGAGTTCCAGAAGTATGTTCGGTGGGAAAGCATAACCTGAGGCCTACTACAGAAATCACACAGTGTTAACTCCCTGACGATCATTTAGTTGAAAACCAGACATCCTAAGAAATAACGACATAAGCTGTATGTCTTCTTCATACAGTGTGCACAGTGGTCCCTCCTTTTACTTACCCTAAAATGATACTCCTTTGTTACAAAATCTCCTGTACCTGTAGAAATGTGGAAAGGGCTGTATTTCTCCTTTGCCTCTTCTGGGAATTGCCCTCCTACCCGCTGTATCAACATAGTACCTGTTGTTTTCTCACTTGTTCTAGATCCCCTGGCCTGGGTTCATTATTCCAGTATGGAGCACCCGTGCGGCTCAGGATCCAATCAGGAAAAAGAATCTACCAGGAAATTTCCATGCTACAGCTACAGGGGAGAATGAATACGAGGGAGAACCAGCAGGTGGTATAATGGTTATGGCACTGGGCTCCCACGGAGTTGACCCCAGTTCAAATCCTGGACCTGGCACTTAAAACTCATGCCAGGTGCACGAGCATGCATGCCCAAAATCCTGAGAGGGGATCATGGTGTGGCTATCCCCTCTGGGAGAAGATTTCTTGCTTTCTGTGTTTCTCTCTATCTCTCTCTGTCTTTCTGGCGAGTGCACATGCCCTTTAGCAAAACCTCTCAAAAAAAAATAAAAGAAAAAAAAACACCAAGGGAAATGCCCAGAGATAGTAACTGTAGGAAGCATCTTCCACACATAGGGCCAGGGACAAAGGGAAACTGTTAAAATGACCTGACACTGGAAGCTCAGAGGAGAAGCTTACTGTGTAGTAGGCACCTGGCCCAGACAGCTGAGGAACTGAGGAGGGCACACCAGTTGTTGCCAGTTCTCAGAGCTCCAAAAGAAGAAGGAAGTTGGAACTAACTACCCCTGCTAAAGCTAAGTGCCATGAAAGAGCGGGCCAGTTGAAACAGGAAGCAGAAAAGAAGAAGGAGTAGGTCTCTCCCCACATCCCACCTTCCCATCTCCCTCTGGGGCTCTCCACGGGTAAAGCCTAAGAGGGAACCAGTTGGCAAAAGAGAAGGGAAAATGTAGTTTAGACTGTCCCACATCCAGCTTCACAGAGCAGAGTGGAGAAGATTTATGGGAGCTGAGAGATGCCGTCTTAATAAGCAGCACAGTACGTGAGTCACACTGGTCAGATTTTTATACTTAGAGCAAGAAAAAACAAAAAGTAGCTCTCTTAAACCAGGGAAGATGCCTCCTGGCATTGAAGAAAAATTGACAAACGCCAAGGCAGTTCGCATTAGTTACATAGTCAATGAGATATTTTAAATTATTGTTGACTAAATCAAATTTAAATCTCTGGGGGGGAAAAGTAAAACTCCCAGAACAGGATCATTTTTTGAGGAAAAATGAAATGTACTCAATCCCACAGTCTGTACCAACACTAGCATAAAGGAGCTATTGTACAATGACTAGAAACTTAAGCAGTCAAACCCCCTATATATATACACACACACACACACACACACACACACTGCTGAAGAAATGGTGTCTGATCGTGCCTCCTCTGCTTCTATGCTATTAATAGTCACTTTTCTCTCACTTGTGTTGAGAAACTGCAAATTTCAGCTCCTAGCACAACAACAGGGAGAGGGTTCTGGGTGTGGCATATCTTAGCCTGGATGTGTAGACACCTTCAGATATACTCCATCAAGGGCCGACCCTGCCGTCTAGTGGTGAAAGGACCAGGATGAAGCAGTTGGAATCTCAGCCCCAGTGGCTTGAAAGACACTGAAATCCCTAACTAGTAGCTTGAGAAATGTACCAGACACATGTGTGTGCACCCCAAATACTGAAAGGATGGAGAAATGGAGAAGGGATTGTGATGTGACCATACTCCATTGGGATGGGGGAGGGGTGCTAATTCTCTGTCCCTTCCCTAGACATATACACATACACATACACACACACACACACGCACACACACACACACACACACACACACACACACCTCTGGATAGCACAAATGCCCTCTGGCAAAATTTTTTAAAAAGAAAATAAATAAAATAAGAGTTGTTCCTGGAGATTCTAAACATGCAAAGCACATCAAATCTAGGTCAGAGAGCAAAAGTTATTTTTTCTCAAAAAGATAGTGGAAACTCTCCCTGTATCCTGATTTTTGGTAAAACTGAACCTGGATAAATGCTACCAAGGCTAGAGATAATGGGAAAACAAGCAAAGAAAGAATAATAAAACATTTTATTATAGAGAAAGGAAATGTTTTGACTAGCCAGAGGAAGAATACACATTGAAAATGATTTCCTATAGGAAACATTTTTATTATGGTAAAATATACATAAAATGTACCCCTTTAACCCTTTCTAATTGTATCATTTAGTGGCATTAAATCAATCACATTGTTGAGCAGCTCAGAATGGATGTTTAAAATTTATTTATCATATCATACAGAAATACAAGAATATAGCTTCTGGGGTGGTGGGGGAAGGAAGTACAGGAAGCCAATAGAAGAAAAGAGATTAAAATGCAGGCAGAAATAAAAGGAAAGGGACTAAAAAAGTAAAAAGCAATATAAATTTTAATAAAATTGCAGTAAAATTTACCTCATAGGTGGTAAAAAACAAAACTGATGAAAATATATTCAGTAATATAGATGGCCAACTTTAGAAATTCTCCCAGTATAGGGACCAGCAGATGGAGTAATGGGTTACATGGCTGGACTCCCACATAGTCAACCACAGTTCAAATCCCAGACCTGGCAGCTAAAACTCATGCCAGGTGCATGCGCATGAATGCCCAAAATTCCAAAAGGAAAATGGAGAAGAAGGGATTATGGTGTGGCTGTCCCCACTGTGGGTGATTTCTTGGTTTCTGTCTCTCTTTCTCTCTCTGTCTCTCCAGCAAGCACACACACCCTATAGCAAAATTATCTCTCTTTAAAAAAAAAAAAAAAAAAAAAGTAAAAAAAAAATTCTCTCAGTGCAAAAAGAAAAAGGAAAAGAAAAATGATGTAAGAAATATAAACAGTGAAAGGAATGAGAACAGAAATGAAAGAAAGAAGCAACTGGTTCAATCAGGACAGCCCTGTCCATCTTATTGTAGGAATTGGATCAGCATGGGCAGATGACCTTGATTATCGATCAGAGTGAAACACAAAGTGTCATCCAACAAATGTGAGAATGCATGTTTTCTTGTCCTAGGTGTGAATAAGGAAGCCGGAAGCCCTGGGAGGTGCTGGCAACCACCTCAGTAAAGAATGGAAGGCATCCTGAGAACTATGAAGGTTTAGGGAAGAACAGAGCCAAGAGAATCAGGACCCTGATGACAGCATGAATCTGGGGTGTACAATGCCAATGCACGAATGCTTTTCTGTCTCTACATTGTTCGTTTTTTTCCCTAACACTATTATTTAAGCAGATTTGAGATGTGAGTTTTCTTTTAATTCAGAAATATTTTAGTAGATACTGTTAGTAAAATCCCTCCAAAAATCTCTAGGTTACATCACTGAACTCCCATATGGCTGACTATGGTTTGAGTCCTGGACCCAGTGACTTGAAAATCACGCCAGGCACGTGGGCATGCATACCCAAAATCTCAGAAGGAGATAAGAAGAGGAAAGGATTGTGGCATGGCCATCCCCACTGAGGATCATTTCTGACATTCTCTCTCTCACTCTCACCCTCCCCCCAAACGAGTGCATGTGCCCTATGGCAAAAAACCTCTTAAAAGAAAAAAAAAAAAAAACATTCTGCTTAAACTAGAATGTCCATCTGAAAATTTTTAAAAATAAATATTTCTAAGAAACCTAATTAAAAAAAAAATACCTAGCACTTAGGTCTAACTTGGTGAAAGTTATAAATGTCAATGGAAACAATAAAATGCTAGAAACCTTTGAACAGCAAAATACAGTTAAATATCAAGCTGTTCTTAGACTTCTTGGAAATGCTAATATTTCTTAGAAATTCTAATACTAAGATTGCTCAAAGTACAATTAAGCAAAGCTTACAGAATTTTGAGGCTACTCTTGGTTTTACTCAAGAATTTAAAATATGGAGAAACGATGCTTAGATGTAAAAACAATAAAAAGCTTCCCCAACTATAAAGAATTATGAACATATAACAACAGTAGCTTTTCTCAAAACTTTCTCAAAAAATAAAATAGAAGTAAACAAGTGATTAACAAAAATTTGAAATGCAAGAAAAGCAAAAATTATAATAGAAATAGACTGGTAATAAGCATAAAAATTGTTCAGCTTTTGTTAAAATGCTTGAAAAGTTCAATTCAAAGTCCAAGGTACCAATAAGTCTTAGAAAAAAAGTCATCATTAAAATAATAATTCATATTTATTCTTCTCCTGAAAGTGGCAATGAGGAAAACAGAGGGACTTAAAATTATAAGGCATACATACTAAAAGTCTTCAATGGGCAAAGGAAGATGTCAAAAGTTATCATCTGTTCTTGATTTCAATAAAGGAAAAATATAAATTAATAAGATATTTGATAATATTAAAGACAATCATAGGAACTAGCAGTTGGCATAATGGCTATGTCACTGGACTCCCATGTAGTCAACCATGGTTTGAGTCCTGGACTCGGTGGCTTAAACTCACACCGGGCACGTGTGCATGTGTGCCCAAAATCCCAAGAGGAGAATGGAGAAGGGACTGCAACATGGCCATCCTCCTGGGGGGGGGGGGTGATTTCTCGCTTTCTGTCTCTCTGTCTCTCTCTGTCTTTCTGACGAGTATACACACCCTATAGCTAAAACCTCTCAAAAAAGACAATCACTACTACAAATAAAAGCAAAACTTCTAATATCAAAAGCACTACAAGAGCCAGATGGTAACACAGTGGTCAAATGCAATGCTCTCCAAGGCAATTCCACATGTGAAGGTTTTTAGTTCAAGTCTGGAGACCTTCCCAAGCACACCAGACATATGTGTGCCCATGACCCAGGGCTGGCACACCCCAGCATGTTTTTCAACTCACCAAGGTCAGGATTTGAACCCTGGCCAGCCATCTGGCTTCTTCAACCATTAGATCATAAGACTGCCCCTATTCTATTTTCTTTACCAAAAAAAAATTTTTTTTAGACAGAATTCTTATTGTGTTATGATTCTCCTGCCTCAACTTCCTGAGTTGCTGGGGTTACATGTGTACACCACCATGGCGGGTCTTTCAGCTGCACTGGGAATCAAACCTCGCCTTCCATCTGAGCAGTACATGCCACTGCAACTGGACCTCATTATAGTTTCTAACTGGTTATTCTTCTGGCTATAAAAGTGACAGATTTTTACATGTTTATGTTCAGAGAGATTTTCAATTGATCCTCTTAGAATTTTTAGGCACATTCTCACATCTTGTCTGCAAAGAAAGATTATTTCCCTCTGAGATTTATACTTCTTTTTGTTCTATGCCTATACTGGTTAAACCCTCCAGAATAATGTCAAATAATGGTGATGCTATTTCATATTATATACTCTGCTTGTTATTTTAATGGGGAGACCTATATTTCATTGTTAAATATAATAATAGCTTCAGGCTTGAGATAGATCATCAGGAAAGGGCTGGTAATTTTATCAAATGTCTTTTCTACATATATTATATTATCATAGTCTGGTGATTTACTTCTTACTGGCTTATTGGCTTGATATTTTTTACTTCCTAATAAACCATTTTTGCATTTTTGGGACTAATATTATTTGATTATGGTGGAATTATCCTCTTAAAGTTAAACTAAATCAAATTTGCTGGTATTTTATTTATATTAGTAGTGATACTTAAGATACAAGACTGATGTATGAGTATTTTTGTTTGTTTGTTTAAAACTTTTTGTCAGGTTTTGGGGTCATAATTGGTTATGCTAGATTCACAAAATGAATTGGGTCACTTTTAATCTTTTTCTGTGCCCTGAAAAAAAAAATTATGTAGCCTGGGAATTATCTGTTCCTTCAAGCATTTGGATATGTAGCTATAAAATATTTTAACTTAGACTCGTTATGGAAAGTGATTGTTTGATAACTTTTTCAATTTCTTCCGTGGCTATTGGCCTCTTTGAGCTAATATTTTTAGGATCAGTTTTGGAAGATTACATTTCCTCCATCTCCATTTTTCACTCCTATCTATGACATTCTATTATTTAATATATTAGATTCATGTCTGTTATAATGTCATTATGAGTTACACTCTAATAAATGTAAAATGATCTGCAGTGCAAATTAAGGGCTTTTGCCTTGACTTCTTTCTACTTTGATAATAATGATATCCCTTTCTCTACTTATTAGTGTCCTTCATCCTTCCCTCATCTCTCTCCCTGCCCACCCACCTTCCTTGTTTTCTTCCTTTTTCCTTCCCTTGCCTTTGGTTACTGCTGTTACAGCAGTCACTGGTTTATTGAAACCTGTAAAATGGTTGGGATGTAATTATAACTGCTCCGTGTCTCATAGATCTCTGCCTCCAAATGTGCCTTGCTCATTTCTCTCCCCTAGTCCCCAGTGATATTGGACCAAAATGTCCATTTCCAGTATAAAACTCTAATCTCTCATCCATTTGTACCTTCCCCAACTCTGCCCTCTTTCCCCAAGCTCAGGACATTGATGTGGCTGTCACGGTCTGGTTTGGTTTGGTTTGGTTTCCAATTTTCTCCCTCTTCTTCCCTTTGTGACTCTTCCAGGGTGAAGATGTATATCTGTAAAACCATTTTTAAACATTGTAAAATAATGCCAATCCTGTGTTGTAGTAATCTCTTGGCTAATGCCATCTGGCCTTAGATACTTTCTGTGTGGTAGAACCCCATAGTAATCATAAGCAACTGGGTGTGTTTGTGTGTGTGTAGAGAGAAAGAGAGAGAGAGAAAGAGAGAAAGAGACAGAAACTAACTTATTTTAAGAAATTTGTTCATGAAATTGTGGAGGCCAGCAAGTCCAAAATCTGCAAGGTAGACCAGCAGCAGCCTGGTCACCCAGAGAATTGAGGTTGCAACTTGAGACTGAAGACCATCTTGGGTAGAATTCCCTCTTCCTTGAAGTAGAGCAGCCATTTTTCTCTTGTGACTTTCAACTGATTGAGTGAGGCCCACTCATATTATGGAAGGTAATTTCCTTTATTCTGCGTGTACTGATCTGAACACTTATCTCTAAAATTCCTTTAGTATTAGTCTAAAAATAACCTTTGCAGAAATATCTAGAACAGCACTCAACCAAACAACTGGGCACTGTGTCCTATCCAAATTGACACAAAACTACCCACCACAGAAACACTGCACAATTCTATTGTCCTGTGATCCCCCTAGTGACAACTCTCACCCCACCATATATTTCTTTCTGTTGGGTTTTCTTACCCCAGCAAGTCATCCCCTCTGGAGAGGTATCTTCAAGAAGGCTTCAGCCTACCTGACATTGCTGGAGTCCTCTGGTCTGTAGGAAATTCTCCTAGTCTTCCTTTCACCATGCCGTTGTCTCTTGTTCTACTTTTTTCCATGCTATTCAAACCAGACTCCAGCTTTTAGAATTTTCCAGCGAAGCACCAAAGATGTTCTTTGTGTTCATATAAATCCCCCAAACTCCCAGAGATGGCCTGGCAGATTTCAAAGAGCTTTCTTCCTACATGCTCCTCTGCTCTGATGGCAACATCAGAACAGGTTTATAAGGTTTTGCAGTTCCGTGTGCTAAGCATTCAACTGGAGACTGCTATGCAGGTCTCCTAGTTTCAAAGGCATCCCCAGTGTCTATAAATTATTTTCATGGAGCTGTGGGATAGGGTTCCTTTTCCTCCTCTGGGAAGGGAAAGATTCCCCCCTCGGGGAAGGAAAAGAAAAGCCACAGCAAGCTTTCCCAATGAATCCTGCTCTAAAATCACTCCTTAGTCAACTGTTATCTTGAATGGTTTGTTTTTCTTTATGTAAACAGGTTATAGTATGGGAATAAGGGTTATTTTTTTCCTTTAAATTATTGCCATAGGGCTTGTGTGCTTACCAGAGACAAATAGAGACAGAAAGTGAGAAATCACCCCCCAGGGGGTACACCACAATCCCTTCTCTTTCATTCTTCTCTTGAGATATTGTACACATACACATGTGTCCTGCATGATTTTCAAGCTGCTGGGTCTGGGACTGTAACCAGGGTAGGTCATGTGGGAGTCCAGCATCTTAACCACCATGCCACCTGCTGGACCTGAGGACCTCTTTTATAAGTCCTCCACAGTGTATATGGTAGCCACTTCATGTTCTCTTTCTATTTAGGTGATATATAGCTTCTGAAATACTCAATTTGGGGACTTTAAACAAAATTCTGAGTCATTAAGGAAAGGCCTATTCAACACTATGATTTTATCATTGCTGTTTCTTTTATTTTTCTTTATTTTTGTTTCCTTATCACTTTTGTTTTAAAGAGACATTTTTGCTAAAGGGTACATGAGCTCACCAGAGAGAAACAGAGAGACATAAAGTGATAAATCAGCCCCTGTTGGGGGATGGCCATGCCACCACCCCTTCTCCTCCATTCTTTTCTCAGGATTTCGGGCACACATGCACATGCGCCCAATTTGAGTTTCAAGCCACAGGTCTGGAGCTCAAACCACAGTTGGTCATGTGGGAATAAAGTGACATAACCATTACAGCAGCTGCTGGTCCCATTTCCTTATCACTTTTGCAAACATGAATTTCTATATTAAAATAATAGAATTAGGGATCAACCAGAGGGGGGGGGGTGATCAAAGCAACTTGATTCCACATGTCCAACCGTGTGAGTCTAGTCCAGAACCTATCAGTTTGAAAAACACACTGAGGGCATTTGCATGCATGCCCATGCATATGTGCCCAAAATTCCAAGAGGATAATAAAAAAGATGGGACTACAGCATGGCCACCCCTCCTGTGGAGTTCCTTTCTCTCTTTCTCTTTCTGTCTGTCTTTCTCTGGCATACACCTTGTGGAAAAAGAAAAAAAACTTCAAAAAAATAAGAATAATGTAAGCACAACACATTGTAATAATGAAAGGATAAAAAATATCTATGTCTAAATGTAAAAAAAAAAAAAAAGAGCTTCCTTTTGGTGCCAAGGTTATGGGTACTTTTGTTTGTGGGGGGTTGCTTTTGACTATTAAAAATTTTAAAGCATGTAGTACTACTTAAAAAAAAAAAAAAAAAACAACAAGGGCTGGACAGTGGCGCGGTAGTAAAATATACCACTCTGTGTGGCTGATCCACACGAAAAGGTTCCAGATTTATGTCCAGAGACCTCCTAAGTAAGTCAGGTACACTCATGCCCATGATTCGGTGCTGTCTGAGTCTGGGGTGGATTGCAGGACACAGCAGGGAATGCTGTCCCTCTGTTTCTTTCACTTGTCAAAAAAATAAACTTAAACATGTACATATATATTTCATATATGTATATATACGTACATTAATATATCATATATGTATATAAACATATATGTACACATGCACCTACATATTTGTGTATATTTTATATATACTTATATATTTTACATATTCATAGATTTATAGGGAGAAGAAGAAAGAGAGATGGCAAGCACTTGTGTTTTTTTAAAGAATTATTTATTTATTTAATCCCATTTGTTATTATAATTATTAGTATCAATTTGACCAGACAGAGAGAAAGAGAGAAAGGGAAAGTGAGAAAACAAGCCACCAGGTCCGGGACTCAAACCATGGTCAGCCATGTGGGAGTTCAGCACCTTTAACCACCACGCCACCTGCCAGCCCTGAGATGGCAAGCATCTGTAACCTGGGCTTAGTTGATGGATGAACTTCAGTGTCTCCCTCAGTCCCTAACACTACATGCCTTTTCATGTGTGTCACTAAATTTGCCTGGAGAAGGATAGGTTTCAAAGGGTTTTGTCATCCCAGAATTATATTAACCCATTCGCTGAAAACTTGTCGAAAGAGGTTTAGAAGTGTCATCATAATTACCCATCGCTCATGTCCCAGACTTGCCCCACACCTTTAAAGAGTTTATGACATTTTAAACATCATCGCCTAAAAAACTAAACTTAGCAAAATTTCACATGTTTGATATCCAAATAGACAAACTCTTAGGATATTCATGAACATCTTCCTCCTCTAAATTATAACTGCTACCAAATCTGTTATTCCATAAATACTTAACAAGCACCTATGTAAGCAATTTCTATGAAACTTGAAAACTGTTTCAGATAAGAACCATGTTCAATGTACAGTAAAAGGAGAAATATACTATACCTTCATATGATGATTTATTTATATTCATGTACATGATGAGTATGTGCATGTAATTATGTGAGTAAACTTTTCATTTATTTATGCCTTACCTTGTTCAAAAAAATATTTAAGGAAGCTTACCAAAGTAAATACAATAGAATAATGCAAAATATAATTTGAAGTAAGCAGGCAAGTCAATTGGGACAAAGGCTAAAATAAGGTAGAAAAGGTCAGACGAAGCCAGGAGTGAGGACAGTACTTCAAGTTCATGCCAGAGTTTTAAGTTTCCTTGTAAACTTAGCAAAGTGGTAACCATGATCAGTGTGTTACATGATTCTTGGTGCTCAGAAGATAAAAGAAACCAGTTACTCAAGAGAAGACCAACTACTGCTAGCTCTAACATCAAAGGGAAAGGTCTCCCGTGGGTCCCCATAAAGAGGGCAGTTTGTAACATAATGGACTTCTTCATAGGATTAAACAATGAACAACATGCTCTCATAAAATACTAACAAAAATATGTGTGTCCTACTAGGTTACCATCAGAGATGCCTTTTCTGGCCAGCTATTGGAAACCACAATACCTCGTCCCTCTTCCTTGCTTTCTTGTCTTCCTTGCACTCACCCTTGACTTACATTTTCTTTATCTTACTTTAACCTGTCTTCCTTCACTAACTTAAATATAAACCCAGTAAGAACAGAGACTTTCACCTAACTTGCTTTTCTGTATCCCCAGAGCTTAGACAAGTGTTTGATGTATAGAAGTCATTTGATATATAGTTATCAAATGAGTGAATTCGTGAATTATCAGCATTATTATCGTTGACATATTATTATTATTAGCAGAATTTAAAGTACTCTTTTGTATAATATTCATTAAAGTAAACAGAGGAAAAAATAGAACGTTTTCTCAAAAGCAATTCTATGAAAATCAAAACAACATGGTCTAAGAATAGCTTTCAGCAGTCAGGATATGAATGTCATAGCCTCTAAAAAAATCAATAAACGGCACCATTTTGGACAATCTTTCATAAATAGATTTGATCGTTATGATGAGACTCTAAATTAGGGTCACAAGCTTTGAAAGCAGTGAAGAACAAGGATCCCATGTTCCTTTGAAGTGCACAGCCATCTGATTTGGTTCAGCTAAGCTGGGTGAGAAACTCAAACAAGAAGTCGAAAACATGACACAGGCTTGAAAATAAGTTTCATCATGTAGAGTCCATCAAAGGATAATCCCCAGCCAGAGGCAAGATATTTTACAGAAGAAAGATTAGGTGTCTGTGCTAACAGAAAGACAATTAGAAGACTGTAACTTAACAGCTTTAAACATGCTGGCTTAGAAAAATGTAAAGCAAGGCCCCAGCCATGTGATACAAGCAGTAAGACACCGCCGTGCCAGGCTGGGGTGGTGTGGAAACCTGGGTTTTGTTTTTGAACCAAGCTAAATGGGCCAGTTGCAGAGACATTCCCCAGTAATCCTGGCTAGCTGGGAGGCTGGAACAGGAGGACTGGGCAGGATGAGACCTTGTCAAAGAGACCTGTCTCTGTATCTACCTTCTCTCTCTCTTCCTCTCCCTCTCCCTCTCTCTCTCTCTTAAAAAGGAAAAATAGGGACCAGCAGATGGTGTAATGTTTACTTCACTGGATTTCCATGTAGACAACCCTGGTTTGAGTTCCAGATCCATGCCAGGTCATGTGCATGTGTGCCTAAAATCCAGAGAGGAGAATGGAGGAGAAGGGATTGAAGTGTGCCATCCCCTCCAGAGAGTAATTTCTCACTTTCTGTCTCTCTGTCTCTCTGGCAAGTGCACATACCCTATAGCAAAAATTTCTCTAAAACAAAAAAAAGAAAGTAAAAATAAATTTAAGCAAGATCTCCAAGTTTATCTGAATCATAAAACATTTTAGTCCCATAAAGTAATAAAAACTTTCAGAATATTCTAGTTGCAAAACATACACTTAAATAAGCAAATAAGTAGCTAACTTGCTGGATAGGTATGTTTTCCCTAAGGAACATAAATATCAGAGATATTTACAAATGGAAAATATTTTATTGGACAATAATTTCTCTGTAGTTATTCAGAAACTATTCTAGTAACTATTCAGAAAGAATATGCTCTTTCAGAAACTATTATATAATAGAACTAGTTGTTAATTCAGCTCAGTCCTGGTTGTTGACAATAAAACCATGTATTTGACATAAAGAAGAATGTCTTATTTTTCTAGGAGATTGGGGAAGGGAGGTCATTCACCTAGCTGGGTTTTTTTTTTTTTTTTTTTTTTGGAGAGGTTTTTGCTACAGGGCGCGTGCGCTTGCCAGACAGACAGAGAAAGACAGAGAGACAGAAAGCGAGAAATCACCCCCCAGGGTGGGATGGCCACGCCACAATCCCTTCTCCTCTATTCTCCTCTCAGGATCTTGGGCACGCACGCACACGCGCCCAGCATGAGTTTAAGCCACCAGGTCCGGGACTCAAACCACAGTCGACTACGTGGGAGTCCAGCGACATAGCCATTACGTTAACTGCTGATCCCTCACCTAGCTCATTTTGAAGTGGCATCATTTCTTAAGAGAGAAAGGGACCAACCAAATATTATTTGATTTCCATGGACACCAAAGGGAAGTGACTCAGGCCTATGGTGGATGCTGTGACACACAGTAGAAATCCCCCTTCAGGACTGAAAGACTTACTGCTGGAAGTTTTGCCACACTGAACTCTCTACCAGTCTCTCTGGAAATCACTTCTACTGAAGAGAGCTACTTACCCAAGGCCATGCTCCCTCTTGGGTAGGGTTTCCAGGTAAAATAGAGATTGCCCAGTTAAATTTGAATTTTAGATAAACAACAAATTCTCTTTCAGCATAAGTTGATGACAGATATAGCCAAGCTCTATAGAAATAATTAAGATAGTTTATTCTAAGCATTCATATGCATGACCGAGGGGAAACATAATCTCTGATGAGACATAGGAAGTGTTTCCAGATGCTTAGATCCAATGGCTCTTTCATTGAGTCCTGAGAACGGGAGACTGACAAAATTGTCAATCAGTATAAGAAGTCTTTATATTGGCCTGGCCCCAAAAGGAGGGACATCTATGAGTAGAGGTTTAAAGTTATTGGTGGGTTTAGAAATTCTTAGACTAGTGATTGGTTAAAAGCATTAGTCTTTCTCTCCAAAAGACTCAGAGTCAACAGAAAAGAATGCCTTAGTTTAACGGAGATAAGGTCATACCGTGCACCATATAATGCTATGCCAGCAACAGGACATAGGGAGCATCCCACAATCCCTGGGCCAAATTAATCTTGAGTAAGATTAATGTACAGAGAAGTGATTCCCCTAAGCCTTTTGGAAAGTATCTTAGCATAGGAAGAGTAGTGGGGCCAGCAGGTGGCATGATGGTTAAGGTGTTGAACTCCCACATGGCTGGCTATGGTTCAAGTCCCAGGCCAGATGGCTTAAAAAAAAAAAAAATCACTCCAGGAGTGTGTGCTTGCATGCCTAGAGTCCCAGGAAAAGAATAGAGGAGACAAGATAGTGGTATGGCCATATGCCCTGGAGGGGTGATTTCTCAGTTTCCCTCTCATTGTCTCTCTGTCTCTCCCCAGCTGGTGTGCCAGTCCTAGAGCAAAAGAAAGAGAGAGAGAGAGAAGTCAGAAATCTGTCCTCAAAGGGTGTCCCGAATAATTCATGAATATACTTACACTAAAAGTTTCATTATTCAAATTTAACTGGGCATCATGTACCTGTATTTGCTAAATCTAGCAACCTTGTTCCAGGCAGCCAGAAGCCAGTAACTGTTCTACACAAAGGAACAAAAGCCCAGCCTCTTCACCTCAACTTGGGACAAAGCATCATCCCATTTCAGAGCTCCTTTTGGGGTCAACTGACATTTCATTGAGATTGTATCATGGCCCACCTTCTCCCTCTGCCCACTCCAGCTTCCTTCCCTTCTTTAGTCATTCATCCCAAAAATAGCAATTCTAATAAACTTCCTGCATACTAATCTTCCTCATAGAGTTTACTTCCCTGGAAACCTAACAGTACCCCCAAGAATAAGTAAAGAGAATTTTTTTAAAAATGTAAAAGTCTTGGGAACCAGCAGTTAGCATAATGGCTATGTCGCTGGACTCCCAATAGTTGACTGTGGTTCGCGTCCCAGACCCGGTGGCTTAAAACTCACACCGGGCACATGTGCGTGCGTGCCCAAGATCCCAAGAGGAGAATGGAGGAGAAGGGATTGTGGCGTGACCATCCCCCCTGGGGGGTGATTTCTCGCTTTCTGTCTCTCCATCTCTGTCTGTCTGGCAAGCACACGCCCCCTATAGCAAAACCCTCTCAAAAAAAAAAAAAATAGAAAAACAAAATTTTTAAGTCTTGACCTGCAGATGGTGTAACAGTTATGTTGCTGGACTCACACATAGTCAATTGCAATTCAAGCCCTGGACCCAGCAGCTTAAAACTCATGCCAGGCAAGGGTACGTGTGTGCCTAAAATCTCAAGAGAATAGAGAAGGGACTGCAGTGTGGCCATCCCCCCTGAGGGGTGATTTCTTCTTTCTGTCTCTCCAGCAATACCCTATAGCAAAAATCTCTCTTAAAAAATTATTTTAAGTCAATGGGCATTCAAAGAAGGAAAAAAAAAAAGAAAAAAAAAAAAAAAAAACACTTGCAAGAAGAATCTGGAAAGGCTTCTGGACAAAGATATTTAAGCAGGGCCTGATGGGGCTCCCTGGAGAGCATTCAAAGTCTACACTGGGATCAGTGAATAGTTTGGCTAAAACAGAAGACAAATCAAAAAGAGAAGTAGAAGCTAGTCTGGAGAGAAGAGTCCAGGTCAAGCTGTAAAGAGTAAGTACGCGGGACCAGCAGTTAGCGTAATGGCTATGTCGCTGGACTCCCACATAGTCGACCGTGGTTCAAGTCCTGGACCCTGTAGCTTAAACTCACGCCGGGCATGTGTGCGTGCGTGCCCAAGATCCCGAGAGGAGAATGGAGGAGAAGGGGATTGCGGCGTGGCCATCCCCCCTGGGGAGTGATTTCTCGCTTTCTGTCTCTCTGTCTCTGTCTGTCTTGCGAGCGCACTCGCCCTATAGTAAAAATCTCTCAAAAAAAAAGAATATAGGTGGCCAAATCCAAAAAAAAAAAAAAAAAGAGTAAGTACACACATTCCAGTTAATGTGGTGAGGCAGAAGAGCTCATATAACACACTTTGGTTTATAATTCAGAAATAAGCATTTAGAAAATCCAATAATTTGCTGTTCTCTATGGAAGAAAGAACATATGAAGGGAATGTAAAATGGTGAGGGAGTATTGACTTGCCTTCTAACAGTGCTTCCTAAAGAAAGCTTTCTACTTATTGTAAGAGCAGAAGAGAGTGAATCTATGGTAACAAGACATTCCAGTGAGGTGTTTACTATAAATATTTGTACAAATATCTAAATATTGATATATATTAAGAAAATGCTTTTCCCACATGGAGAGCAGTTGTGGATATTAGAGACCGTGTGAGATAAGGGTAGGCAATGGGGAATAGAGGTAAAAACCAAGAGAAAAAATAAATAAATAAAGCAAAACATTTAACAGACACAAGAATGGAAAATGATCTATTGATGATAATGTGTACAGTAATGACTTCCACTGGACTCTTAGTTAATATATTCATGCTGGGAAGATTCATTTTGAATGCTGTGGAGACAGTATACAGTCATTAAATGTAGAAAAATCATAATAAAATAAAAAAGAAATGTTCCCCCCAAAATTATTCAATTAATTGACTTCTAAGAAGATGATTCGCAATGTTCCTATAGCAGTATACACTTTATAGAGTCATCCACTCACCCCTTAGGGCATTCTTATCCCAGATGGAATGGTACAGTCTTTAAGGAATATACTTCTCTCTTTTCCATGAGGGTTTATGCTAAGGAGAATCATGTCAGCCTCTCTTGAGTCCAGAATCTCTTTCCCCCTCTAGCTTTCCTCTAGCTAAAAGTTTCTGCGCTTATCAGGGAAGGAACTATACAAGAGCAGGACATCTTAACTCCCCATTGCTACCGTACCAATTCCAGACTTGTTTAATAAGCATACAATGCCTGAGGTTAATGGAAAAGTCCTTTGTCTAGGTTGCCCTAGCAACACTTGGTAACTAGATTCAAACCTGTGTTTAAAGACACCAGGTCAACGCTGAGGCAGACCATAACATATAATTGAGTGACATTATTACTGTACCATTTGGACCATCGTCCCTGAAGTTACTGTGTGCCATGCACAAGAAAACTTTAAAAAGTTTGTGGAAAAATGAAGTTAAAGCTCTAGTTTATTTTGGAAAGAAAGAAAGAAAGAAAGAAAGAAAGAAAGAAAGAAAGAAAGAAAGAAAGAAAGAAAGAACAATTTTTTCATAGTATGAGTTTTCCATGTACTTTCCAAAGCCCCTGCATAGATGCTCTCCTCTCACTTTGTGAGATGCTCCCTTAGTTAACTACTGAAGGCTGACATTTCACTGGCTAGAAAAGGGCATGATTATGAGGAAACCTGATGTTTCACTGTGCAACCCCAGTTTCAAGTCATTTGTAAACACCTTAATTTTAAAAGTCCAGATTTTATTCCTATTCTTTTATGGTCCCAAATGGTACCTATTCCAGTTATGCATCCCTTCCCTCCATTTTTTTCTCATTAAGTCAAATTTCTGTTGTGTTGACTGTCCATTGTTGCTGCAACAAATTATCACACATCTGATGACTACGAATGGCACACATTTTTTCATCTTATGGATCTAGTGGTCAGAGGTATGACCCAAGTTTCAAGAGCCGAAATAAGAGCATTAACAAGTTTGTGTTCCTTTCTGGGGGCTCTAATTGATCATCCATTTTCTTGCCTTTTTCTCCTCCAGACACTGCCCACATTCCTTGTATTGTGGTCTACTCACTTCCATCTTCAAAGTCAGCCGGATCACTCCGAACCTCTTCCATCATCACATCTTTTTCTGGTCATAGCTCAGAAAGATTCTTCTCTCTTAAGAACCCATGAGATTGACTGGGTCCACCAAGATTATCTGAGATAATCTCCCCCATTTCATTATCCTTGATTTAATCATATCTACAAAGTCCTGTTTTCTAAAAACGGTAACAGAGTTCACTGGTTCTACAGGTTGGAGATCAAGAGAGTGGCTATCATTCTACCTACCACATCTACTCAAAAATAATTCTTCCTCATTCTGCAGTAAGTCACTAAGCAGTTTTTTAAATATATGAAGTATTTTTAAAAATTGTAATTTTTTTTAGAGGTTTTTGCTATAGGGCGCATGTGCTCGCAAGAAAGACAGAGAGAGACAGAGAGACAGAAAGTGAGAAATCACCCCCCAGGGGGGATGGCCACACTGCAATCCCTTCTCCATTCTCCTCTCGGGATCTTGGGCATGCACGCACATGCGCCTGGCATGAGTTTAAGGTACTGGGTCCAGGACTCAAACTGCAGTCGACTACATGGGAGTTCAGCGACATAGCCATTACGTCAACTGCTGGTCCCAAGTATATTAGATTTTAAAAATAAACACACATACAGTGAGTTGCACCAAGCTCCTTTCTCCACATGATCTATCTTCCTTGTAAAAGGTGATGGTTGCATGACTAGACTATAATCTCTCCTGGCAGAAACCATGTAACCCATTCCCAACATGCTGTGCTAGTTAATGCAATATCTAACAATGCAACAACTAATCTTGCATCCTAACAGTCCTTCCAGAAGGCTAATCATGTAGAATTAACAAATCATAGCAACATTGGTAGAATTTTCTCAGATTAAAAAAAAAAAAATCTGAGTGTTTCTGAACTATAAACTAAGCCATTCATTATAATCTAAGTAATTGTCTCATAGATAGGAAAATTCCTTAAAAGGTTAAGATAATTCTAGCTTCAAAGTCTGAGCTATGGAAGTGACTTGTTCTACACGAAATAAACTTCTTTCATAATCTTATCAACACAATATTTATATTCTTCACCAAGCTAAAGTAGTAGAGGCAGATCTTTTGTAGCAGATAGAAATGAAGAATGCCTCCCTCCGGTTATTTATAATATGCTAAGATGACCTTCTACTTGGATATCATGAGAGTCATAGAAAAATGAGTAGCATAATGTTTGAGTGAAAAATCATCTATCTACTTTTCATAAAAAGACATCCTGTTCCAAGTTCACTTCCAAACCTTTCACCTTTTTTCAAACTTCTTGAGAAATCTATATGCAAATTCTTATCTGGAAGGCAGCTTATGTCATTAAATACAACTAAGATTTATTGTTTCTCCTTCTTCTGTAAAATCTCTCCATAATACTCAATCTGATTTTCCAAAGCACTTTAGGAAACAAAATTTTTGGATTTTTTTTTACCTTTTTAATAAAAGCTATCACTTCCAAAGTATCCCAGACATCCCCTTCCCTGAAACTATCGGTGGAAAACTCTCCCACAACTATCGCTCCTTCAAGAAGTAATAGGAAGTTGATGTAAACTATGAAATAAGTGAAAGTGAGTCTCAGAGAGGTGCTGACAAAAGGAAAATGTCAGAGGAAAGGAATAAGTATAAGTAAATGACTTGAAGTCACAGGAAAGTTAAGAAAGTGAGGATGTGACTCCAAAACTATCAGTGCCTAGAGCACTTCAGGGCACACACTGGGCGCTCAGTAAATGTTTCCTGAATGGTGGGCTCTTTGGTTTCTATTGAATGCTTTTCCACTATAGCCATAAGCAACCTGCCATCACTATTATCCTTATGTCCAGGGATAACACTGTCCTTTGGCAAGGGGTGAACAAGGTAGGTGGCTAGAGACCTGTGTGAAGGACCCAACTGTGCCACAGATAATTTAGGGAAAGTTATTTCCGCATTCTGGGTCTCTCCTTGCTCAGTTGAGAGATGAAGGTTTTGGACAGCGGTCTATAAAGAGTCCTTCTAAAGTAAATTGTACAATTGCTGCAACACACAAAGGGGTTGGAGTTACTACCACACTGCATCTTGTCACAGCCCCGAGTCAGAGATTGCCCTTCCTCTCTCACACTGTCTGTGGCTGTGATGTGTGACCCTGTCCTGTGGCTAGTCGTAGCCCTATCTTAGTTCCTCTGATCCCAAGATCAGCTGGAGCAGAACTGTCAGGGACTGTCTTGCTTAGGAACTTACAGGAAACTGCTCTCCCCCAACTTCCATTCCTAAAGATTTTCGATCCGTGGTTTTGTTTTTGTTTTTGTCATTTGGGGGTTTGTTTGTTTTCTTTTTTCCTATATTAAAAAATGACCTCGGAGCCAGCCTGTAGCATGGTTGTCACAGCTGACGAATTCTGCATGACCGACAGTGTGGTTGAGTCCCAGATTAGGTGGCTTGATAAAACATGCTGGGTGTGTAGAGGTGCATGTCCCAAAAGCCCTAGAGGAGGATGGAGGAGAAGGGTTTGTGGCATGGTCAACCCCTCCTAGAGGGTGCTTTCTCACTTTCTCTCTCTCTCTCTCTGTCTCTGTCTCTGTCTCTGTCTCTAGCAAATGCACACATCCTATAGCAAATTTTAAAAAGAAAGAAAGAACAAATAGACAGACCAAGCTGGTAATATACTTAAGCCAGGTTTTCAGCATGACATTAATGAAATCAAGAATACCAGACAGATTTACCTTCTCTCTGTTCCACAAAGAGACACTGAATTCTAATCACAGCTTACCCTACCTAACTTGGTACGTGGGAGCTATTAATCATCAGAAGACCAAGAGGAAAAACTGATACCTAAACCAAAGTCTGTACTGACATAACCTTCCCAAAAGCAGTCTCCATTGCTGACAGTGAGTTCTAATAGATGTACACAAAAGGAAATATACTTCGCTTATCTCTTCTCTTTCACTTAATCCTGGCATCAAAACAACAAGTTTTTACAAACAGAAATAAAAATCTTATTTTTTAAAAGAAAACATTTATTTAAGCCAGTGCCTGAATATTTAGCCTCAAATAAAATAAACCTCCTGAATGTTCTATCACAGGTCCCCTAAGGATCCCAAAACACACAGATATGCACAAATCATATTCAAGAATCCTCACTAAAATTGATTCATTCAGCTGCTCAATTCTGGCATGTTGCTGAGATATGATCAAGTGAATGCATTAGTAAAATATCAGTTTAGGGACCAGCACATGGTGTAATAGTTACATCACTGGACTCTTACATAGTTGACCACAGTTCAAATCCCAGATCCAGAGGCTTCAAACTTAACCCGAGCACATACGCATGTGTCCCAAAAATCCCAAGAGGATAATGGAAGAGAAGGGATTGTGACATGGCCACTCCCCCCTGGGGGTGATTTCTCGCTTTCTGCCTCTCTGAGTCTCTCTCTGTCTCTCCAGTGAACACACAAGCCCAAAAGCAAAAATCTCTTACAAAAAAAAAAAAATATATATATACACACATACATACATACATATATATATATATGTGTGTGTGTGTGTGTGTGTGTGTGTGTGTGTGTGTGTGTATGTATTAGTTTAAATAAAAAATGCTTTTAATGTAAACCAGAGAAGCAGATGAGTGGGCAGTACTCGAGTTTACCATTCTGCCTCCTTTTTTCTGATCAGTGTGAGTCACCAGTACATACATTCAATGAATTTTTTTACTTCCTTATGAAGAAAATGCAGGTGAAGAAATGAAACTTTTACTCTAGCAACATGACTTAAAAAAACAAATTCCAGAAGAAAGGGCTTGGGTCCATTAATTTCAACATCTGCTGCAAAGTTAAATAAATGGCAAAGCATAATTCTCGAGTCTAATTTAGCAACCGACTCTCAGTATGCAAATTTCAGAAGGCACAAGTTAGTACGGTTGACTTTCTCTTAAGTTAGCAATCAACAAGTTTTTTCCCAGAATTAAAATGACTAAAGTCAGTTCGTTCAAGACAAAATCATGATAAATATCAAGTAACAATCATTTTACCAACTTCCAGTCTCCTGGGTTCTACATTCTGCCAGAGCAGAAAACCGACCTACTCCCCTTACATATAAATACTTGCACTAGGTCATGAAGCTGAGGTCTTCTATGATACAATGACCTTCCAAGAAGATCAAGGGTTTCAACTCAGTGACCCAGATAGCTTAGGATATTGTTTTCTGGGAAAAAATAATAAAGCATTTTGAAGCAAACTAGCTTTTGATTTTATAAAATGACCTCTCTCAGATCCTAATTATACATAGGGGAATAGTTGATTGAAAGAAATAAATAAATGAAGGATGTTATGCATCAAGCAACAATACATTGAACTTTCTGTGTCAGAACAATGATAATAAATGGAAATCAATTTATAGACTAAATCAACACAAGAGAGGAAATTCCTGAAATAATACATCAGATTAATATTTAGAATCTGCACATATTATACAGGGCAAATGTCAACCCGGACAGCAGAAATGTTCCTGCACCCAGTTTCAGCTTACATTTGTGTGCACTGTAGTAGAATGCAAAGGGAAGGTCATAACATCGAACACAGTATTGGGCCAAATAAAAAACTACCTCAGATTGATGGCAAACAGAAGTACAAATTAATTTTATCATGTTACTTTTCTTTCCTAAAATGAAACTGAAATAAGGCAAATAGAAATGGCATTTGATGGGAATCTAAGTGTTGAAAAAGAGGACAGGTTGGGCCGGCAAGTGGCATGATGGTTAAAGGTGCTGGACTCCCATGTGGCCAACCACAGTTCAAGTCTCAGACCTGGTGGTTTGCTTTCTCACTTCCTCTCTCTCTGTCTCTCTCTGATCAAACTGGAAAATAATAATGATAATAATAATGAATAAAGTTAAATAAAATAATTCTTTAGAAAAAAAAAAGAAGAAAAGGACAGGTCAAGATGAGGATAGGGTAGGGCCAGCCCATGGCATGGTGATTAAGATGGCTGGAGAGACTAGCAGGTGACATAGTTCTTAAGATACTGAACTTCCATACTGCTTACTGTGGTTCGAGTCCAGGAACCGGTGGCTACAAACTCACACTGGGTACATGTGCATGCATGCATAAAATCCCATGGAGGATGGAGAAGAGGCTACTGCATCATGGCCATACCCCTTGGAGGGGGTGGGGGTAATTTCTCACTTTATCTCTCCCTCTCTCTTTCTGTCTCTCTGGTGACCACACATGTCCTGCAGCCAAAAAAAAAATCTCTCTAACACTTTTTAATTTTTTTTTAAGTGCTGGATCTCACATGGCAAACTGTGTGGTTTGAGTTCCAGATCCAGTGCCTTGAAAAATATGGCCACACGTGTGTGCATGCCCAAAATCCCAAAAGGAGAAACAGAGAACAGATGGAAGCATGGCCATCCCCAATTGGGGTAGGAGGGTACTTTCTCACCTTTCCTCTTTCTCTGTCTCTGTCTGATGGGTGCACATGCCCTCTGGCAATAAAAAATGAAAAATAAAATAAATGAGGGCAAGATAGGAAAGGACTGGACACACAAATGCCATCATGGGAACAATGACTATTAAATATCATGAGAAAGGAGGCTATTAAAGATTTGCTTTTCCAAAATCTTGCTGATTGGGACTGGCAGTTAGTGTAATGGCTATGTCGCTGGACTCCCATGTAGTCGACCGCAGTTCACATCCCGGACCCGGTGGCTTAAAACACGCTGGGCACCTGGGCATGCGTGCCCAAGATCCCGAGAGGAGAATGGAGGAGAAGGGATTATGGCGTGGCCATCCCTCCTGGGGGTGGTTTCTCACTTTCTGTCTCCCTGTCTCTCTCTGTCTGTCTGGCGAGCGCACGCATCCTAAAGCAAAAACCTCTCATTTAAAAAAAAAAAAAATCTTGCTGAGACTGGTTTTCTATGAATGTACCTAAGTCTTCGCTCTTCCTTCCTCCACTATCTCCCTTTCTTGAAGTTTTATTTAGGACCTGTGTTTTAGTAGCACTTCTATGAACGAGTAAATAATAATTTGCATTTAGTTTATTTTCATTTAGCTGCTTTAAAACCAGTCTTATTTTTCTTCAGAGAGCAAGGAATGAGGGATGTGACTATCAAATATTTACTTCTAGCTCTTTTCTACCCTGGTCCTTTATAATCAGCTTCCTAAAATGATTAGACCTAGAATTTAGCAAAAGCACCCATAAAGCTGGTACATTTTCCCCCTCAATCCTACCAGTTTCAGGAACTATTAGAAGAGGCAAACATAAGCAAAAGCATTTCTCTCGGCAGGAAGACACATAACTAGATTTTAGATCCTTCCAATCACTGGATGGATGTGCAAACTGACAACTGGAATCCAAATAGATTTTGCATAAATATTCCCTCAGAATTGTGGAGGACCAACCCTCAATGTGGACCCCAGCTCCTTGTCTCAAGCCCAGAGCTCACGTGGGTTCTCGACTCAGCATTCTAATGACCAGGAATACTTTCTGCTAGAAGAATCGATTTGGTACATTTGGGTCCTGTTCTGTCTCTAGATATATCTGAAGCAACCCAGCTCTGTGTGTGTGTGTGTATGGACCTTCTCGCCTTTTTCAGAAGGGGAGGAGTTGGTATAAGCCTGGAGTGACCACACAGTAGGATTCTGCCTTACTCCTTTGGATTTTCAGTATACCCAGCTATTCTGGCCATTATGTCTCCTCCCAATGCCTCCATGGGGTGCCTACCGTAGTCTTGACACCCCCAGCTCTGCAGAGGTGATTGTAAATGATAAGCCAGAAAACCCATACATGGCTATAGCTTTTCTATCAATAATAGATTGTCAATGAGTTAATGAAATGGATTTTATTAAAGATAATTCTTTACATAAACAGAGCACTTGACAGTCTACAAATCCCTTTCATGGATAATATAACAGAATCTCAGCAATCTTAGAAATGGTAAAGTAATCTTATCTCCATTTTAAAAGCAAGCAGAGTCACGGGAAATAGCAAAGTAGCTACATCACTGGACTCCCACCTAGTCAACTGCAATTCTAGTTCCAGACCCACTGGCTTAAAACTCACATCAGGCACGTGTACATACATGTGTGTCCAAGATCCTAAGAAGAGAATAGAGGAGAAGGGATTGCAGCATAGCCCTCCCCTTCGGCAGTGGGGAGAGATTTTTTGCTTTCTATCTCTCTAACGAACACAAATGCCCTATAGCAAAAATCTCTCTCTTAAAAAAAAAAAAAAGTCAGGAAAGCAACTAGACTTGTTTGCTATTAGAGGATTAATATATAAGAGAGTCAAAACTTCAATCCAGGACTCCAGACCCCAAAGTTGAACATGCTTTCCAAAGTTCTGTGGTACATTTCATGTCAGATATGGAGAAAACCAAATCTGGAAGCCTAACGCACAGTGCCATACATACATATTACCAGCAGGAAGAACTCAATAAGGCCAGAATCCCATCATAGCCCACTTTCTAGATTTGGGTTTATCAAAAGATGACCTTTGGTTTATCAATCTCCTCAACATTCTAAGTGATATATCAGAATCAGACAATGAGGTCTAAAAGAGCAATCTCCACCCTGCCATTTATTAGAATCTTTTGCCAAGCACATTCCCAGTTTTGACCAGACACCTACTGAATCAGAACCTCTAGGTAGTAGGCTGGGTAGATGTACCTTTTACAAAGCCCTAGAGGAGTTACTGACGCAAATCTAAGGTTGTGAACAACTCGCCTTGTACAGCCAACTCTGCATATTAATTATGCTCATAGAACTATTGGGAGGAGGTTATTAGATGTGGTAGTCATAGACTGAACTTAATGTTTTCATGAAAATGTTTCAGTTTTCACATCTACTCTGAGTTTTCTCCTCAGAAAATCTCATTAAGAGGGAGAAATATCTTCGTCCACCTTCTGTTATGCTTTGAACTAAGGCAGTACTCATGAAAAGACAAACAACTTGCCTGATTTTAAAGCAATTTGAAATAGTAATCATAGGAATTTCTGCAACTGCAAGAAGGCAGAGTTGCCCAGAGGTTCACCTGAAGCACTGCATCTTGGGTTGGACAGCTCAGGGTTGGGGACATAGATGGAATGTGAGTATGGATACAACTCTGGAAATGAGCTTCTACCGGCAAATGCTCCAAGCCATCTGCACAGTTAACTTCACAAAGTTCACGAAAAAATGAAATTAAAGTGCAAGCTTATCTTGGTACAAAAAAAATGGAACTCCATGCATAGTTTTTTCATAATCTGCATTTTCTGTGAGCCTTTCAATCCCTTATTGCATTGACACTAAAGTAACCCCTAGAGATAATTGGTGATTAAAATGAATGTTAGATGTGTGTTAATCAGACTTTTCATCTACTCACAGATAACAATTAAAAATAGACACTGCACCATGGAATGGATCACATCACTTCCATTATATTGGTTTCTCAAAAGTTTAGGTTCAAGTTTAGAGTATTCTCCTAGAAAAAAAATTTAAAGTCCTTAAGACATTCATTGTCTTACTCAGTTTACTAACCCTACCTCTGGCTTCACGTTATTTTTCCAAGTCTTTATCTAATTGCTTGACTTCTTTATATTTTATCTTGTTACATGCTGTCTGTTTTTGGTAAACTGCTTATATCCTTTTTAGAAACAAGCAGAGATAAATAAAAATAGGGGGGGAAAAGAGGAAGAGTTGAGGAAGGAAATAGGGGAAGATGGAGGGAAAAAGAACAGTTGCAGCCCAAATTCTCCAACTTTACTAAACATTTTTTATTATTTACTTAGTACAGATGCTAGTCTTATAAATATGGATATCACATTACCTCAGGTTATTCAGAACTCATTGCTGTGATTTTCTAAAAATGTGTTCTTCTGTTCTCATAAATAAGATAAATATTCTTGCATTTTTCAACTTAGAAAAATAAGTAAAGCTATAAACTAAGTGAAGCAAGGAAGTAAAATTCATTTATTTCTCTAGCAACTTCACTATTAAGCACTTACCACTTTATGATGTAATTACATGTTAGTTTGTCTCCCCTAAAAGACATGGGGGTCTTGCCCTTCACAGTTCCTGACACATGGTTGTCATTCAATAAATTTTTGTTGAATGAATGAATATGGTCAAAACAAATTATCATACATTAGGGGCATGCAATCATGCCTAAAATGGGCCCTCAGCTAGAGTTCAAAGTCCAATAGAAGGATTAAAAAATATATGCAAATATATACGAAGAACTTTCATATATGGTAAAGTATATTATATATACATTAGGTTTGATAAATAGTGTCTAAGTGTTACAGAAATCCCAAGATGCAATAGCTTTCTTTCAGGAACACATAAAAGCAGCAGAGGACAAGCCTTTCAAGAAAAAAAAAAAAAAAACACAGAGCATAGGAAAATGCAAATATGTTCAGGAGACAAATTTACTAAAGAGATACATTGGAACTGACATGGAGAATAATGCTTGGTGTGAAAGAAGCTGTTGGCTATTTCCTAACATCCATCATCCCCTTTTTCTCTTTTTCCTCAACAATAGAACATGGATTTTATCTAGTCTCCTAACTGCCTCACTATGAAACTACATTCCCATCCTTTCTGGATGCATTCATAGGATTATAAGTATCCATAAATCATGTTCTGGCCAGAGTTAGCTGAAGTCATGTGGGACTTCCAGTAAGGCTTTGTCACCAAAAGAGACACATCCCTCTCTCCTTCCATTATGTAGCTAGTACTAATACTCAATTGTATGCAATGAATTCTTAGCACCCATTCTGGACCATGAGGAAGAAATATATAACTTAGGGATGGGGAGGCCTGACAGCCACCTTGGTCCCTCAGGACTTCACAGAGCCACATACCAGTTTTTGACTGCCTACTTCTTGCCTTTTTCTATAGAAGAAAGAAATAATTTTTCTATTACTCAAGACTTTATCATACTGGGATTCAGTGTTAACCAAAGCCAAACCCTATCTTAACTGATACTTTTAGAAAAGAATGGAAGCTCAACATCTACTCAATAAAAACAACAAGAAAGCAAAAACTATAACCTTTTCTCTTAAATTATCCAGTCAACTTTTCCACTCACTACTTTCTTGACTTTCCTAAACCCAGATGACACTGCGTTGCTATACTGCAGTAATGTTTACCACAAACATAGCCCCTGAGAAATTATCTTCAATAGCATCATCGAAAGCAATTTTCCAGCATCTGATTTTGGTGTAAATCATTAAGATTTCTGCTTTGGCATGCTGCAATTACAGCTAGGCAGGGCTGCAGCACAGAATTAATCAAGACATAGTAACCAGGTCAGCTTCAAAGGACGCGTTAGTTCCAGCAGATGATGTCAAGGCCATGGGAGGATATGATACTGAACTTAGCCAACAAGACCCAGGGGTACCCAGCTCTGAGCAGGTGTAGTAAACACTTAAATAACATAAACCTTAGTTAAAAGGGATAATTGTGCAGCAAGATGCACAAGAGAAAGATAAATCTTTATACTTATTAGCAAAGCAAAATCTGTTGTCTCCTGAATAAATGCAAGAGAGAGGGAAAAGTGCCATGAAATGAGTGTGTGTGTGTGTGTGTGTGTGTGTGTATTTAGATACACAGTTGTGGCAAAATTGAGTTTGAAAAATGGTGATGGTGGTGATAAAGATAATGAGCCACATGGTTACTGCAATTAACCAATAAATAAAGAAAATAGCAAATCTCACCTGATTAGCCATCTAACTCCTCCCTTCCTGAGAAAGGAGTGACCCCAGAAGTGAGGTTAACATTGGCCAGTGAATCTCTTCGGAAGTCTCTTTTTTTTTTTTTTTTTTTTTTTTTTTTGAGAGAGATTTTCACTGTAGGGCACGTGCGCTTGCCAGACAGACAGAGAGAGACATAGAGACAGAAAGCGAGAAATCACCCCCCAGGGGGGATGGTCACGCCACAATCCCTTCTCCTCCATTCTTCTCTCGGGATCTTGGGCACTCACGCACACGCGCCCGGCGTGAGTTTTAAGCCACCGGGTCCGGGACACGAACCGCGGTCGACTATGTGGGAGTCCAGCGACATAGCCATTACGCTAACTGCTGGTTCCCTTCAGAAGTCTCTTTTGAAAATTGGAGATGAGAGAGAGGAAGACAGCGTTGCTATCTGCTCACTGCATTTCTAATCACTCTGCTGACTCAATCCAGCTGAACACAGAAGTCCAACCTCATCATCTCATTGGCTTCTTCCTCACTACCCCCAGCAACAAAGAAATCGGAAAAAAAAAAAAACCATACTTTTTCTATAGTTGTTACTGGCCAACTAAATCCAGCTGCTTCTTCTCAAGGTCATGAAGAAAAAACAAAAACATACTTTTTCTATAGTTGTTACTGGTCAACTAAATCCAGCTGCTTCTTCTCAAGGTCAATGAAATGAGGTAGAGGCTGATGAAGGGAGTTTATTTCTGTAACCAGTTACAGGGAGACAGCAAACACCATGAAACTGTTTCCAAAAGCTCAATATGTTCTTGATATTTATACAAGCACATGCAAAACATTCCTCACTACAATCCGTTAGAGTCAACCACTTTCCCTTGAGTAATTATCCTGATTTCTGTTTTACTTCAATACCTATTCTTAGTCTCTCATCTGACCACTTCTCAAACAGACTTGCCTCTGACTCAGCACTCGCCCAGATTATTTTCATTAAAGGTCTTTCTTAATTTCAAAATGGCTGCAGCCCTGCTAAACCTTCAGCTGGTCTGCTTCACAGTTAAAAAGCATTTCCACATATAGCTTGTGATCCTAATAACAACTATTAGGAAAAAACTGAGTCCCAAAGATTTTATTCACAATCATTATTACATTATTTATTTTTCACAAGGCACTCTTCAGGTGCTGAAGGTGCTGGTCAAGTTCACTGGTAAAGGTAAGGGAGGAAGGAAGCAGGAACCTGCTCAATAACAGAAGTCAGAATGTACAAGGTACACTAAGAAAAGAGTGGTCTAGCTGGACAAGTCAGTTACCTTGAGGAGATAAGGCTGAAAAAGTAGGTGAGGTCCGTATTGCCAGGAAGGGAAGTTATATTTTGATTCAATATGAAGCTGATGACTATATCTGTGGAGGCTAATTACATGCTTTCAGAACTAAGAAAACTAATGTCTAGCAATGTGTAGGTTGTATGCGAGTAGAAAAGCTTGAGTTGAGACAGACACTTTGGGAAAAAGTTTATGAAGTGACAAATAAAATTTTCTCTCTCACTCACCCAAACTCACAATTATTTTTCCGTCCAAAGATATTCCTCAACCAAGATTTCCTTTACCTTTGGATTGTAATCATGCCGGGCTCTACTCCCACCTCACAAAGTAAGCAAAGTCTAGCCGTCTTTGAGAAACCCATGTGTACAACTCTTAAGGGACACTCCAACAGCTGCCCAGCATCACCATAAAAGAAATATGCGTGACTGTTGACAGGAAGCAATAACCCTTCCTACAGCTGTCAGATAAATTGCCTATTAGTAGTCCCACACCATAATTCATGTCAGATCATGTAGATGCAGCCCTTATGAATGACTGGGAAAAGCTTATCATTAAATGAAGTTCTATACCAAATCCCTAAGTATATTCTTGTTATTTCCTAAAGCTATTCCTCTTTCTGGCTCATTCCTGAACTTTCTGAGAGCTGGCAGAATCAAAGATAAGCAGAAAGTTCACACTCTTTGTACACTGTTCCTCTGGGGAAGGGCCTCTTGGGTCCTTGGGGTCTATATTTTAGAACTACAATTTAAATGCAGATTTTTAACTCCCATGTTGAGCAGCTAAGAAGGAGCTTCTGACTTGATTAAAATTCTGATGCATAAATTTTATACTTAACATTTTTCTTCTATAGCATGAACACAGCTAAGTAGAGTGGTATCGAGGAGACGTTTTAATGAACTTTCAAGTCATGCATGAGGTCTCAAAGAGGCTTATTTTCGTAGATAAACTTAAGTCTTAAAGGAACAGAGTCCTGCCACTTTTTCAATAGCATTTTTAACCACATCTCTTACTGGTGCAAGCCCATAAACTGATGGGACTATGACAAGTTGGTCTGTATGAGTGGAGAAGGCAGGAGACAAGAGATGACAGGTGGGGTTTGCAGTCAGGCTATGCATTGTTCTGCAGTTTAAGGTTGGAAGAAATCTTAACATTTTCAGCCTCAATAGTATCACTTACAAGAGTAGAGTAGCTGCCGTGATGAAATGAACTAGCAATTGGACAGCACCTGAAACACCAAAGTCACATAGTAGATACTAGTTCCTCCCTCCTGCACTAAATGCATCTTGGTTTACCATTCTCTTTGTACAAATCACACCACCAATAACCTCAAATTTTCTCATATGTATAAGGTGAGAAAGGTTATATTCAGTGATACAATCTACATCCCTTTTTATCCTAAAATGATGACTCTGTTCCTACTCTAAGCATTACAGCCACTAACCAATATGGGTATAAAGAATGGAAGTAGTGGACAAATGGTGATGGGTGACTCAGCATGTAAAAAAAAGTACTTGGAGAAAATAGTATGGGAAATTAAAAAGCTTGAGGGAAGGAGAGAAAGCAAGCAGAATTGAACTTTTCCTTCTTTCCTTCTCCTGGTTAAGAAGAGACCCGCATTTCTAGGAAAAGCAAGATAATGAGATGGGCTTGGGACCATGAGGAGGTCATGTAGAGGCATGGGGCAATAAATAGAAAATGTCAAGGAGAAATTAAAATAGAAGATGTACTATATATGACTTTAATACTATATAAGATGTATCATAGAAACAGAAAGTATATAAAAGTACAATATTAGAGGCAGCATACCCTCCTAGAGGCAACCCAAAAGACCAACATCTTTTCTTCTCTTTCTCACTTAAAAACCTGCTAAGTCATGAATACAACATTTGGAACTGGTATAAATAATTCTTTCTGTCTCATGCAAATGCTGTTCTATTTGACCTTATTCACAATGACTAGGAAAGCTTAAACAAAGAGCATGAATGACATTTGTGTTCCCCATTGCCAGGAGAAGACCGTTGGTGAAAGATGTAATAGATCACAAAGACCATCCATCCCCACCCCATAGGAAGCTAGAGGTCTTCCTTCACTATGCATGACCAGTTCTCTTGCTTTGGCAAGAAACGAGTCTCAAGCACAGGCAGTGCCCAGCAAAAGACACATGGTATTTTCCACTAAAAACATTCTTAGCATTTTATCACTGATACAGACTATGTAAAAGTGAATATTTTACTGGGCTGGCCCCAGTTAAGGGAGCTAGATCTTGCATAGCCAACAATGCATTTGAATCCTGGCTCCAGCAGCTTGAAAAACATGCTGGATACAGATGAATGTGTGTCCAAAATGCTGACAGGATAGAGAAATTAAGAAAGGAATGCTTCATAACCAAACCCCAAGGAGGAGGGTTGGAGGGGTACTTTCTCCTACTCTCCCTTTTTTTTCTCCTTCTGAAGAGCACATATGTCCTCAGTATTTAAAAAAATAAATTAAGAAAAAGAGAGAGATGTTACTTAAACTGAATTCAATAGAACAATAATACTAATGCCAACTGACCAAAGAAAACAAGGTTTTACTTTCAATCTAACCAGGAAAGACTTAAAAGCATGTTGAAAATATGCTTTCAGGATTTTGACCACCAAAGACCCTCTGCCCAGAACTTCACCTTCCTGCTCCCCAGGTCCATCTAGGAGTCAGGTTAGAGCACCATACTTATTCACACTATCTCTTTCCTCTCTCTCTCTCTCTCTATAGATAGGTAGATAGATAGATAGATAGATCCTGTCCCCAAGGGATAAGCTAATCAGCACCCATCTATATTTGAGTTCTGAGTGGCCCCATTCACCTGGCAAAGTATGTCGCACAGTTTTAATTTTTTTAAAAAAATGTTTTTCTTCTCTTTTTTTCTGTTTTCATCTTGTTGCTGTTGTTGTTGTTGTTGTTGTTTCCTTTGTTTTTTACTATTCCTTTGCATTTTCTTTTTACCTTTCTCACTTTTCTGCCCAGCTTCCATGCACTGATTTTCTGCACAGGTCTAGGTGCTTAGTAACCAAATGTCTGAATACTTTTAGGGTTAGATTAATCCTCAGTTTTCATTGAATCAGCTATGCAAAGGAGGAAAACAGTACTGTTTACAGACAGCAGGTCACCTCCTTCTGCATTCCTCTGAATGCTCAAATTTAACCCCCCAAAATAGGAAAAAATGTATAATCATCCATCAGATGACCAGAAACCACCACAGAGGAAAAAAAAAAAAAAAAACACCATGAGAAACAAAAAAAATATATATATCTCTTCTAATGAAAAAGAATAAGTCCTCTTCCTCCACAAAGAATACAAGGGAGTTCATGGAAATGTCAAATTAAGAATTTACAATATCCATAGTGACAAAGCTAACAGAGATGTAAGAGAATAGAGACAATGGACTCCAGAAAATGCAGGAGAAAGGATACACCATTCCAGGAGGTGAGGAAGTTTTTGCACAATCTGAAAAAGGATATACACATCATAGAAAAGAATCATATGGAATTGTTAGGGATGAAGGCTCTAATACAGAAAATCAAAACTTCCATTGAAAATATCAAATATCAGATGTAGAAAGAACCTCTGACCTAGAAAAATTCACCAAAAAGACTGAGAAAACAACCCAAAAAAATGAGAAAAACATACAAGTAATACTAGATACCATTAAACACCCAAACATCCAGATCATCAGTATCCCAGAAGATGAAGAAACCAATAAGGGCATTGATAATCTATTCCATGAAATCCTGGAAGAAAACTTTCCAAACCTAGAGAGGCACTCAAATATCCAGACCCCAAAGATACAAAGGACCCCACATAGAATCAACCCAAGATCTTCCCTAAGGCACATCATAGCCAGATTGACCAAAACCACAGACAGAAACAAGATACTAAAATTGGCAAAAGAGAAATGTCAAGTTACTTTCAAAGGAAAACTAACGTCAGATGCACAGAATAAGAGTACAAGAAAACAACCAGGAGAATGGTCAGCCTAAGGGTAGGAACAAGTCCAGAGGTGAATGTTAACTTCCAGAGTTTAAATGGAAAGATCTGACCACAGTAACACTGCAAATTCACTAGAAGAGAGACTAATTACATGAGTCTGAACTAGTGAAATAGAGTATTTTTTACTTTAGACTAAAGCATTACTGATTTTCTTTGATGCTTTGATTTCCATATTTAAGGATTTTTATCTTCTCTTGAACTGTTGATAGGTTCATCTGAATCCTAACCTGTTGATAGCTTCAACTGAATCGAACCTTTTTCTCAGCTTTAAGTTTTAAACAAATTTCTCTTAACATTTTTTGCTTCTGATCTATTAAAACTAAAATTGTTTTAATTTTAAAAATCCATGAAAAAATACCTATTAATACCTATTTAATGACTGTAGTAAGCTATATATAGCCCCAGCAAGGTGTTACTTTACAATATGTTCACTTTACTCTCTGAGATTTATGCCTAAAGTCAGACATGTGCTCATAAATATGTTGTACATGTCAGCTGTGCTTACTATTCAAAGTCTTTAAATTAATTAAGATCTTTAGTGAATCAATACAACGTGAAAATAAATGGCATGGAAAACAACTGTATATACCAGAGACAGTGTGAGAGAAAGGGGGAATTGGCAGAGGGTGAGAGATAGGGTATCAAGGGGGGCCAAAATATATAAGAAACAAGAAACAGAAAATTATTTGTTGATGGTAACATGTATGGTTATATCCTTGATTGAGCCAATATGCAATGTATACTGTATGGAAAATCTCATTTTGTATACTGTATTGACGTACAGTGAATGACTGTAAATTAATTAATTAATTAATTGATTTTTTAAAAAAGAAAATTATCTTTTAGATCTTTAGCCAACAAATTACATGAACTTGTTTTTTTTAAATCCCTAAAATTTACATTTCTAGCAATATTACAGAAATACTTCAAAATAATATTTCTTTTTATCTCTTGCCAATATTTTCATACCTCACTTTAGTAAGTGACTTTGTCAATCGTGTATTGTTTCCTTTTCACTACAGGTATCACTCACATAGAGTCTATTACTTCTAATTTTGCCCTTTTTTTTTTTTTAAGAATCGTTCCACTCTATTTATTTTATTTACTTATTTTAATTTGACCAGAGAGGGACAGAGTGAGAATGAGAGAGAGAGAGAGGGAAAGTGAGAAAGCAAGTCCCCAAGTCCAGTACTGAAACCACGGTCAACCATGTGGGAATCCAGCACCCTTAACCACCATGCCGCCTGCCAGCCCCCTAATTGTGCCTTTTGATATTTGTGATTTTGAATTTTTTGCAGTGTAACTGAAGTCTGCAATCCTTCCTCTGATCTCAAGTTCATTGTGCTGTTGGCCTCTCCCAGAAGATACTGGTTTTATCTGGTCTCCTACGCTGGTAAGACTGGGAGCAGGAGGATTTGGAAGTGCCTTGTTCTACCACATAGAAAGACAGAATCTGTACAGTAGGGAGCAGTTCTGTCAGGGTTTACAAGGTCAATTCATAATAATATTAAGATGCTTTCCCTGTTGAAATCTGCACAGGTGGTGATGGATAAAACTACGGCTGTCTGAGTACAAAACAAGGCCATGGTACTAAACCATTCTAGTAGTCATTCTACTTTTCACTGGCATGTATTAACAGCTTAAAAAAAAAAAAAAAGAATGTCAGTTTCATTTTTAAATGTCCTTGATGAATGAGTACAAACTATTAATTGTATTAAATCTCAATCCTCAGTCCATGTCTTTTTGACACCCTGTGTGGCAATCAGAATGACACATACTCTGGCCACATTCAAGAATACCATGTTAATCACTCAAGATAAAACACTCGAGTAAACATTTAAGTTGTGTGAGCAGAAGTAGCCACTTTTCCCATGGAACACCAATTTGACTAAGAATAACAACTGTGAAGTGAACTGCACTTACTGGAACTTGGCAAACATATCCTCCAACATAAACCAAGGGATCCTGTCACATCAAGAAAAAAATTGACAGTGTTTGTTGACATGATGACATTTGAGTTTTCAGGCAAAAAGTAAAGTTTCCAAACACTTGTATCCACTACCTGAGCTTGACACTTTCTGATTCTTAAAAGCTCTTCAGTCTGGGATCAGCAGATTGTGTAATGTTTCTGTCACTGGATTCCCACGTAGTTGACTATGGTTTGAGTCCCAGACCCAGCAGCTTAAAACTCACACTGTGCACATGCATGTGTGTGCCTGAAATCCCAAGAGGAGACTGAAGGGATTGCAGTATGGCCATACCCCTCCCCCCGTGGGGGGGCGGGGAGAGCTGATTTCTTGCTTTCTGTCTGTCTCTCTAGTGAGTAAATGTGCCCTATAGCAAAAATCTCTCAAAAAAAAAAATCTCTGGTAAGAGAAAAGGTGATATTGATAAATATGATTTTTTAATAAAATGTTCACATACTTGGAAGATCTATGTAACTCAATGAATCAGTATTTTCCAAATTGCCAATATACATTACAAAATCCTGCATGCACAAAAGAACCATTCAAAGTACAAGACAGACTAATGTAGTGAAGAAGGGAATGGTGCCAGAATCCACATTGCAAGTAGCCTTTAAAGGACTGTAACTGGTCAAATTTTGTGCAGTAACAAAGAAAAATATCTACAACTATATGAAAAAGCTGTTCACATACTTCTTTCTTTTTCAACCATCTATCAGTATGAGGCCAGATTTTCTTCATATACATTAACCAGAACAGCATAACTCAACAGTTTGAACGCAGAAGCAAAGGTGAGTATTCAGCTATGTTCTATTAAACCAAAGTAAAGATATATTATTCAGAAATATGATTTTTTTAATTTTTGGAAGATATGTTTTATAATATTTTTTTATTTAAATTTTTAGGAGATAAGTTTGATTAAAAACATGTTATGGAGCCAGCAGGTGGCGTAGTGGCAAGGGGCGCTGGACTCCCACATGACCAACCACTGTTCAAATCCCGGACCTGGCAGCTTGCTTTCTCATTTTCCCTCTCTCTTTATCTCTCTCTCTCTCACTCTGCCCCTCTCTGGTCAAATTAAAATAAATAAATAAATAAAAAAATAAGGTTAAATTTTTTAAAAATATATGTTATTTATGTTGGGGCCAAGTGGTGACATAGTGGTAACGCAACTAGACACACATGGGAGAGGTCCTAGGTTTGTATCCTGGAACCCTGAGCATGCTGGGTGCACACACGTGTGTCCATGGGCCAGGCCAGCTGAGAATGCAAGTGGATCACATCATGAAGACTCTGTTGTAGTTGCCTCTCTCTCTCTCTCTCTCAAAAGAAAGAAAGACACTTTTAAAAATGTTAAAAGTAATGAAAATGTGGGACCAGCAGTTAGCATAATGGCTATGTCGCTGGACTCCCATGTAGTCGACCGCGGTTTGAGTCCCAGAGCCGGTGGCTTAAAACTCACGCCGGGCGTATGTGCGTGCGTGCCCAAGATCCTGAGAGGAGAATAGAAGAGAATGAATTGCAGCATGGCCATCCCCCCTGGGGGGTGATTTCTCGCTTTCTGTCTCTCTGTCTCTCTCAGTCTGGCGAGTGCACACACCCTATAGCAAAAAAAAAAAAAAAGAAAGAAATGAAAATGTTATCATAAATGAATTAGCCAATGTTTTAACTACTAATTCAATAAAAAATCAATAAATATAACATATATGATTAAAACTTTTAAAGTTCTTAATAATCTTTTTAAATGGAAGGCTCTTAATACCAAAAAGTTTGAGAACCATTGTACTAAGAGGTCTGGAATCCCAGCGACCATATAGCCTCAAAGTCACAGAATTCTTCCCTGTTTCCCTTCCACACATCCCAGTTCTCTTTACCAGTACCATAGACTGCTTGGCTAAGTCCTAAGAACTCTTGTTCAGCCTTCTCAATCTCTCTCATGAAGGACTCAATTAAATTCTGGTGACAATAGATGATGTGGTAAGGCATAGCTGTCTACGAAGAATACTTTTCTGACTTGTACATTTCTATTTTAACTTATTTTAGCTCATTAGCCTTATCTACCCTGTTTGTTAGAGCAAAATTAAAGTTTTAAATAACCTAAGTATCCAAAGTTTTATGTCTTTGCTCCATTTTTTAAGTTAGCTCAATTTTTTACATTATTAAAATTTACACAGATAATTTTTTTAAGTTTTTTTTTTAAAGAGAGATTTTTGCCATAGGACACACATATTCACCAGGGAGACAGAGACAGAAAATGAGAAATCACCCCCCCAGAAGGGATGGTCACTCCACAATCCCTTCTCCTCCACTCTCCTTCAGGGATCTTGGGCACGCTTGCACATGTGCCTGGTGTGAGTTTTAAGTTGCTGGGACAGGGACTCAAACTGCAGTTGACTACGTGAGAGTCCAGTGATGTAAGCATTACACCATCTGCTGGCCCCAATTATTAAATTTTTTTTAGGTTTTTGCTCTAGGGCATGTCATTTCATCTGAGAGAGAGACAAAGGGGAAGAGAGAAATGATCCCTCAGGGGGATGGCCACACCACAATCCCATTTCTTCTGTTCTCTTCTTGGGCATGCACACACACATGCCTGTTGTGTTTTTCAAACTGAAGGGTCCAGGACTCAACTGTGGAGTCAGTTATGTGGAATTCAGCACCTTAACCTCCATGCCATATACTTTCCAGGATACTCCATGCCCTTTGTACTGAGTTGTTATATCTGCCAAGAAAAACTTCACCCCTGCTTTTTGCAGACCTGTACCTTTTTCATCCTGCAGGCTTTGGCTCAAACATTTTCTCAGAGATACTTTCCCTGACTACTCAATATAACATAATGCTTCTCCCACCTCCCACTTAAAACTCTATTTTTACCCCTTCCTTTCTTTCTTCCTTCCTTCCTTTCTTCCTTCCTTCCTTCCTTCCTTCCTTCCTTCCTTCCTTTCTCTCTCTCTCTCTCTCTCTCTCTCTCTCTCTCTCTCTCTCTCTCTTTCTTGGGTTGTTGGAAAAGTGAAGACACATTTTGCATAGAAAAACAGAAAAAAAATACATCATGACTTTACCAACAATCCAGTATTTGTTTACTTAATCATGTCTACCTGCCCACTACTGCCACCAATAACAAAGTGTAAGACCCATGAAGGTAAAGGCCTCATTTGCTGCTGTATCCAGGGCTTCAGGAGTATCTGGGACATAGTAGGTCCTCAACAAATGTTTGTGGGTGAGTGAGTAAAAAAATAAATGGATCCATTATTTCATATCAATATATTTCTGCAAAATACTATTTTAATGACCCCCACCCTATTCCATCATATACATAAAACAAACTTTGTAAGACAGAAAAGAAACTTAATAAGAAATAAAACTATAGATTATAATTAAAAAATACAAACATACATTTAAAAATTGCAAGCTTCATAATTCATCATGCCTTATCAATTGGTTGAGTTGTCTAGTCTACTTTACTTCAACCAGGCTGCCTTAGAGAAGTAGTTTCCAGTACCTTCGTGCCATTTGCTGGAGATACGGGTGAAAAGAAAGCAGAGAATGAATCATAAGTCACCATGCTTACTGCCAGCCTGGATATTCCTGTCTGGTAAGTGTTCACTGTTATGCCCACCCTGTCCTTCACCAGGGCCGCCTGTGCATCTTCTTTGCCCTGCAGAGTCTTTGTGCTAAAGACTTTGTGCCCAACCTCCATAGCTTCTCAGTCTCCCCTGCTCGTCACATACACCAGAAAGGCTCCCTGCCTCAAGCTTGCTGTAAGGCCCCCTCTATCCCTTACATAGGACTTCCCATCTTCCATTTAATCATCCAGCAACACGGGGTATAAGTTACTATTCCCATTAACCTGGCTGGTAAGTGGTAACACAGAGGTTCAAACTGAGACAGGCCCACTTCAGGGTCCAGGGTCCTACCTGCTATGCCTCTCTGCTTCTGCACCAGCCCCTTTCCTGTTATAAGATGTTTGGTATTTTCAATCCATAGCTCATTTCTTGGTTTGAAGTTAAACTATCTCCTCCAAATCAGCTGAAAGACCTCTTGCCTCTCTATTAATTCCTTAATGCTAAGACTTTTCCTTCTAATCTTGCCACTAAACTAAAATATGATCACAACTTGATATTTTGTTCATCCTTCACCTCACTTGACCTGCAGTTAAGGTACTTCCCAGTTTCATTTTCTCAGTAACACATGACTAGCCAGTAATGTCCCGAAGATGAGTAAGAGCTGAGAAAGGCCTGTATTTTGATAGAGCTCTGGAGGATGTACAGCACCGTCTGCAATCACAGAAATCCAGAAGACGGCTTCCCTTAGATTCTCACCCACATACCACCTTCCTGCTGCTGCTAATCTTTCTGTTTTTTGACCTGAAGATTCTCCCGCACTTCTTGGGAAACATGTAATGATATTTAATTTTAATTCTGTGGCTACAATGGATTTTGCTGATTAGAAATGGAGGCTTCTTGATGCAGTACCTTAATCCTCTTTAAAAACAGCTCCTGGGGCTCTCTGCAGCTGTAAATTAGAAAAACTAAAGCAGGATTTTAAAAATACTCATGTGCTGTGCATAATTATTTAAAAGTGCAACCCACCAGGCTTAAATAGTAATATGAATGCATCTTTGGGATAAATGAGACATTAGTGGTATAAATCTTGATTATTAGTTACTCTTCTTGGGTTTTATCATGCAGTAACAACATAAATCACTCCAAGGGGGGAAATTAACCCATATCTATTCTCTCTCTCCTCGGATCAGGAAATAGACACAGATAACAAAAAAGATGAATCCTTCTGCTGCTGTTACAGTAGATGACATTCCCACTATTCCCACGGCTCCTCTCTTATTTGCTCTTGTAGAACCTTGTCTTTTCTTTCAGATGCTTACTTAAATTTGTAACTACACAAACAATTACTCACCACTAGGACTGTAAGGTCAACGACAGGTCCTCTGTTTATTTTCATCACAATCATGTTCCTAGTATAAGGGGACCTAAGATCCTAGTTTGCTTAGGATACTTCCAGTTTGGGAATGTAAAGTCACATATCCGTGAAGCTCCTCTGTGGCGGGCCGACTGGGAAGGTTGGTTCTCCTACCTTACCAACTAGTTCTGTAAACAGTTTTTAAATGATTAACAGTCAAAAGGAGTAGCATGTGTCATTTCTAAAAGAAATAACATGTATGAAAGATTGAATAGTGCTGTGGTTAAGCTCATGATCGTGGAACTAGCTTCCCCAAGCTCAAATGCTAGCTCTGCTACTTAGCAGCCATGTGAGCTTGGGTTACTTAACCTCTGTGGGTCTCAGTCTCTTCTGTAAAATGGGAAGCTAACAGCACCCCCCCCCAACATACTGTTTGAAAATCAAGTTTGCTAACACACATCAAGCATTGGGAACAGTGTTCAGCACATATTATTTAAAAATTATGAAAACATCTAACTTGGTGCATGGCCCATGGTAGATGTCAGATTTTATTCTACCTAAGTTACTATGAGTAGAAACAACTTTGGTATGACCAAATTGTGAACTCAGTGAACTTGTTCTACAATTGCTCTCGGTTCTGCTTTTCTGGCTTGTTAAAAACCAGATCAGGCACCTCCCTCCTGGGAATACAATTTAAGCTTCCGCCAACTCACTCTCCACTTGTAGGGCATGCTGCTCTTTCTCCAAGAGGGCACCACATTCTCTGGACTCCATCCTTCTTAGCTCATTACGTGCATTTTGCAACCAGCACTGCCTTTGCCCTAATTGGGACAGAGTTCCTGGCTTTGGATGAATTCGTTTGTGCTGAAATGTCTCCTCCTCACCTCCCATCTCCAGGGATTTAATTTTCAAAGGGAACTCCCAGAAACCTCATGTCTTTTAATCTAGGAGAATTAATTTCTACTGACTGGGATTTGAGGCTATGTGGGAGGGAGGAGAAAAAAATTGGTAGCAAGGTCATTCCAAGGGCATTCCACAAATCACCGTGAAGACAACTGCATGCTACATGGAGAAATTAGTTTTGCTGAATGCTCTCTCCACAGATTCTTGTTTTGAGACATATATTCATCACAGATTATCTAATATGTCCTGATGCTGATTATATTGGAAAGCTGCAAACCAATGGAGACTTATCTCTTACTCTTCAGTATAGGTGCAAGGAGAAAAAGTTCAAAGATAACTTGGAGACAATGGAAGGTATCCACCTCAATATCCATTCATTAGCAAGAATTTCTCGAGGAACATGAGGTGTTAAGAGTAATGACTGATGGTGAAGCTCAGGATAAGTGAAGAACAACCTCCACTTTGACCTTCATCTTTACTTAGAAATGCTGTGGCAAGGCCAGCCCTGGGGTACAGCAGTAATGCCCAGCTCAAGAAAAGTCAGATCCTACTTGGCAACTTTGGTTCACATCCCCACACCAGTCAGCCTGACATACACTAGATATGCGTACAAGTGCCCAAGATCTGACAGGCCAGAGGGTTGGAGGAAGGGGATCATGGCATAGCCAGACCCTGTGGATGGTGCTTCTCTCCCTTTCTCTCTCTCTCTCTCTCTTTCTCTCTCTCTCTCTCTCTGTCTCTGTCTCACACGTGTGCACGCACACTCCATCAGGAATAAAGGGAAGGAAAAGAAATGCTGAGCCAGATACAAAATTGTGAAGTAACTACAGGTTAAATTCCCTCTCATTACTAATTCCTTCTCCTTAAAAGCTTATTCTCAGGCATCTGATACCAGCTAAACGCACTCTGAAGACCCTCTTACGTCTAGTTTCCTATATAACGTCCCATTCTTTTAATTCCCCTCTGTCCTCAAAACCTGATGAGAAGTTCCTTGAGAACCTTATTTTAAGTCAATTGTAATAATAAAGCTGTACTAAGAACTGATGGATATTGGTTACCACATGACCCCCCCCCTTATTTATATCCCTTTAGTGCCTAACCTAGAGGCAAATCTCAAGCATAATAAATTTCAAGCATAATAACAGTCAAACAGAGAAAATATTTAATGAGTTGTATATATGCCATACCCTAAAAGCAGCCCAGATAGTTTTACCCTGATAATTATATGAAGTAGAATTTAATAGTAACTCTCTGTGGAAGGGTTTTTTTGTTTTTTTTTTTTTTTACAGAATACTGTTTTATTTTTCATTTGATCACTGCTAAAGTCATCTTTAGTTTGGGATTTTAATTTTACAAAAAAGAGAAATATGTTTAACTTGATACTTAATGACCCTATCCTTCAAAGGCTTCTCATTAAATAAAATGATAACAACAATAATGGCCCCAGGAACTCCCTGGACAGGCTTACCATCTCCTTCCTTCATAGGTTTAGACAATTCCGACCCAGGACTTGGCCACAGACTACTGATAACAAAGCTTAATAAACAAGGAATCTGTAGAAGCTCTGAAGTTTAAAGTTAACAAGAAGAATCTCAACAATAATATCATTGGTTAACACATACCAATCACTAGCCAATAAACATTAATCGGAAAATGCCTTCTGGTTTATAATTCAGTCACTTGGGATATAACAACAGCCCTCTCAATGACACACCTCAGAAATCTCAAGGACCTGTCCCTCCCACTCTCCCACCTAGATCAGATGAGGTGGGAGTTCCGAGCCCTGACAAACAGAACAATGCCCCTTTACAGCAGGAAACCATTATAGAAAACAGATTATCCACCTTCAACTCCCCAAAAGATTTATGGGATCATGCCTCTCAGGGAGAAAATGAGGCAAGAAGCCAGGAAATGGAAGCAGGTAAAGAAATGGAAGCAGCTAGAAGCTGAGTCTGCCTATGTGGCTAGATAGAAAAACCAATCAGGGCTGAAAATTCCCCATCCAAGGTATTGTAGACAGTGTATTCTGCAGTGGGGATGTCTAGCTGATTAAACCACATTTGATACAGCCAATGAAATGAATCGGTGAGCCCAGCCATATATGATATAACAATGAAATGAATCAGTGGGCCCAGCCGTATATGATATAAAAATGCAA
>NW_006159610.1:3882666-3893892 GCF_000334495.1 Tupaia belangeri chinensis | reverse complement strand
CCCCGGCCGTATATGATACAACAATAAAATGAATTGGTGAGCCCAGCCACATTTGATATAGCCAATGAGATAAAAACAATCAATGGACCCAATCAATGATCAACTGACATGACCTAAATTAAAAAATTATAAACCATGGGACCAGCAGGTGGCATAGAGATTAAGGTGCTGGACTCACACATGGCCAACTGAGGTTCAAGTCCTAAACCTGGTGGCTTGAAACTCATATCAGGCATGTGTGCATGTGTGCTGAAAATCCCAAGAGGAGAACAGAAAAGGGATTATAGTGTGGCCATCCCTCTTAGGGGGTGATTTCTGACTTTCTGTCTCTCTGTCTCTGTCTGTCCAGGGAGCACATGCACTCTACAGCAAAAACTCTCTAAAACAGGGACCAGCAATTAGCGTAATGGCTATGTCGCTGGACTCCCACGTAGTCGATCGTGGTTCGCGTCCCAGACCCGGTGGCTTAAAACTCACACCGGGCACGTGTGCGTGCGTGCCCAAGATCCCGAGAGGAGAATGGAGGAGAAGGGATTGTGGTGTGGCCATCCCCCCTGGGGGGTGATTTCTCACTTTTTGTCTCTCTCTGTCTGGCGAGCGCACATGCCCTATAGCAAAAACCTCTCCAAATGAAAAAAAAAAAAAGGAAAGAAAAAAGCAAATAAAAAAAAAAACTCCCTAAAACAAACAAAAAAATCATAAACCTCAGAAAATGTAACTGCCAGGCCCTTGAGCTGATATCTATCTCTATCTCTCTCGCGCGCTCTCTTTCTCTCTCCTTCTCTCTCCTTCTCTCCCTCCCTCTTCCTCTCTTTCTCTCTGTCCCTGTCTCTGTCTCTTCCTCTCTCCCTCCCTGCCTCCCTCCCTTCCTTTCTCCCTTTCCTTGAGCCTGCTCCTAACTCTCTCAGGAGTATAATTATACTTTTACTTAATAAACTACCTTTTCCCTTCACCAAAAAATTAAAATTAAAAAAAAAATAAAAGCCACTTTTTCTTTCATTCAATTTTCCAGAAGCATAGCGAACCAAGGTGTGCAGTCTGGTCCAGACCAGTGAAGTGAACTTTCTTACAGATTATGTCATTTGAGAAACTGCAAACTGCCAATTTTTCTCTGCCAACTGTCATAGGAACTGAAATTTTTATTCATTCCTTTCAGCTAAAGTTGAATTTCTCTAAAATCCTTTGGAAGTAATCCAGAAATGGTAACGCATTAACCCAATCATTAACTCTTCTTATTGCTAGAGAGGAGAGAAGTATAAGGAAAGCAGAGTACAGATTTGGATGCAGAGGCTCTATCAAATCAAGAATAAATGGAGTAGTAGGTACTTAAACTGGCACATTGGAATTTTCCCAATAAAAGTGATTTACATACAAGTTTTGTAGACCAAATGTATCCCCTCAAAATTCAAGCACTAAAGTCCCAATCCCTCCTCCCCTAGAATGGAATTACATTTGAAGATAGGGCCTTTAGAGAGATAGTTAAATTAAAATCAGGTTGGTAGGGTGGGGCCCTAATTCAGTATGACTGGTGTCCTTGTTTAAAAAAAGAGAGAGAGAGAGAGCCATTAAGGATACAGGAATATGTTTGCAAAGAGGAAAGGCCGTGTGAGGACACACAGAGGAGGCAGCCATCTACAAATCAGAGACATAGCTCTCAAGAGAAATTAAGCCTGCCTACTACCTTGATCTTGGAATCTCAGCCTCCAGAACTACGAGAAAACACATTTTACTGTTTAAGCCACTCAGCCCATGGTATTCTGTTATGACGGCCTAGTAAACTAGCACAAGGATCTCACTTGTATATGAAATGCTATTGCATCTGGCTCATTCCCAAACACAGGCGCCCCACATATGTTGGTTCAGTAAAGTATTGCAGTACCCAATAGTGCGAGCTTGTAGGAAGCCTTATTTCTGTGTATGTGTTGCTTAAATGAAATGATGGAGGAATAAGGAGGAAAACACACTAATTGTATGTATATTGAAAGTATTTCATGATGGAAAGATAATAGTGAAGGAGAGCAGGACGTACACATTCGTCTCTTGCTGGTTGTTTATTACTCATTATTAATGTTACATGAGTGACTAGTTTTCAGTCAACTCACTCAGTGCCCAAAGATTTCAACTTCTGCCACAAAACAACTTGCTGGACTTAAACGATCAGTTAGTTTAGGTGGCAATTATATCTTTTTCTCCTGAGTGTCTATCTCTGTCTTTGTGTGTGTGTGTGTATGTGTGTGTGTGTGTGTGTGTGTGTGTGTTCCCCTCTCTATGCCTCCACTGCTGTATTAGAATCATTTTACAGCACTGAAAAAAAACAAATGGTAACAAACAACCAAAACAAACAAAAAGCCTAATTTGGGGAGGCTGTAGCCAACCTTTTTAGTGACCAGTTCATATCCCTTTGGGTCAACCACATTAGTATATATCAGGCCAGCCCCAGTGTTGTTAGAATGTTAAAACCTAGAGGTCCACATCCATGGGGTGCTGGATAATTAATGTCCCATACACACAAACCACCACCACTATTCTCTAGCTACCTTCAATCAGTAACTAGCATGAGTTTGCTCATAAAATGTCCGGCTCCCTCACCCCTAGGAGGGACTGCTCCCATTAGCAGGATAAAGGATTAGTTGCTCTCACTAGTAACTTGGAAGATAAGTTCTCTTCATTGTCTGCCAATCTTCTTGTCTCATTTGTCCACTCCCTTTCATATCCCAAATAAACAAAATGTACCAGAATTCTCAATTAATTCATGGTCTAATTCTGGACAAAGCAAAATTCAACAGGATAAAATAGAGCTGGTTAGAATCCTCGCTCTACCCACTTACAATGTTAGGCAACCTAATAATTTCCCTCAGACTGTTTTTGTATTTGTACATGAAAATTATTAACATCTACTTTATGGATTGAAATGAAATATTATATATGAAGTACTGAATATCATATCTGGCATATAGTACATACCTAACAAGTATAGCTTTTCCCTTTTCCGTTTAGCTCTTCTGCAGGAGATTTCAAAGAGTTTATCACTAACACTTGCTATGTGGCAGATACTCACTACTTAGTGGCCTATATCAATTTAATTTAGCTCACACTTCTGAGGGTTGGCAATTTGAGCTGAGTTCAATGGGATGGTTTTCTTCTGGTCTGAGCTGGGTTCATTCATGTAAATGTGAGCAAGAGTCAGTCAGCTGGGTGGCTACACTCTTGAAGGGCCAACCGTTTTCTGAAGTGACCAAAGTAACTGAACCATATGTCTCCCATCACCTAAAAAGCTAGCCCAGGCCTCAGATGGAAGCTCAAGAGCATCAAAAGGGCAGAGATGTTTTCCAAGTCACTCTTAGTGCCATGTTTTTTACTGTCCCTTTCACCAAAGCAAGTACCATAACCTCGCTCAAACGTCAAGCTCAGAGAAAGGCTCTACTTCGTGGGAGAAGCTACCACACCCCATTGCAAGAGTGTAGCTATAGGGGGCCTAGGAATTGGAGGCCATGTTTGTAATCTGCCACAGAGAACGCATCTTATCTACACTTGAAGGGCTCCCGAAAGATGTCTGGGGCCACCAAAAGGATGTGGTGAGATCTCTCAATGCTCAGTATCTTGCTAGATAATTGAAGGACATGGTGGCTCTTATAGGACATAGGTAATCCTAAATTTCACTTGCTAAGTAAGTTAAGAGAGTGAAATAAAGTGAGCTTTTATCTTTGACCAAAGTTAGAAAGTGTTGATAGAAAGATGATAAAGATAAAAGGTGTTTGAAAATGAAACATCTATTTGCTACACTAAATGGTTCAGGTATGTTATCATTCTCTAAACCATCATATAGGTGTATTAATCACTGAAATGGTTGCCGATTCTGCTGAATGCACAAAATTGACACAAACATATTCTTCAAGATTCCATTTGGAGTTGTAAGTGTAAGGAGTCCAGGGAACCATTTTAAGCTGAGCAGCCGTTTCCTTCCACCAAAGACCAATTAATTGCAGCCTGAAGACTCCACAAGGAAGATAGCAATAATTGCTGCTTGCTCGTGAAAGCAAATCATTTTTTAAAGTTGATTATGGGTCATAATTACTCATCTTAATTTCAGTTATAATTACCTTTAAAAATTTTCTTATAGAAACTCCTTTATAAAGCTCTGCTTTATAAAAACTTTTCTAATAAAGGAAGAAAAATTATAAATAACCTAAGGGGAAAACAGTGCCATGGATTTAGTAAATTGCAAGCAGCAGTTTTGGATGCTGAACAAAATTTGGTCTGCTCAATAAAGTCCAGAGAGGCTTAGGGCATAGCCACGAGATTAAAATAATTCTTGTGCTGTTGTAATTGCATTTATTTCTATTAAACTGCTGTATACTTCTGATATTATGTTAGACTCTGTGTATAATTAGGATAAAAGAATTAAGGTCTGAGACCCTGCCTTCCAGGAAGTCACTATATAGGAGAGGGCCTAGAAGAGTGGTGACAATCCTCACCCCTCCCTAGCTCATACACAAGAGGAATGACAATCACCTTGAGCAAGATTCATCAACTTTCTCTAAGAAATGCTATCAGCCCTCAGCACTCAGAGCAATGGCTAAGTCAAATTATTCTAAGTATAACTCTCCATTGTGCATGGCAGGGAAATAACTCAGTTCCTTACTAGCCACACTGCAACTCTCACTGGGCACTTTTGGAGGTACACTTCTCCAAAATAAAACTGAAGTTTTAGTCACCCTCTCTGAATGTGGAACCAATAAGCAAGACTTCTCTGCAAGTGGAACAAAGGGATAGTTCAAGGCATGAGGAAATGCTGGGTTCAGCTAACCTATATCCACAGACAGGTTGACTATATATAAGACAGTATAGGTAGGGTGACAGTATAGGTAATTTATCAACCAAACCAGGATTAGGGATCATAATTGCTCATCTTTATTTCAATTAGAAGTACCCTTATATAATTATACCAGAACAATAAGCACAAACCAGGACTGCCTGTATTTGAGCAATCTCTATATGGAAAAGTTAACCATTTATCTGATGACTTAGGAGGATTTTATTTCTTCTAGTCTCATGAAATACGTTAATCAAAGCAAGCAATTACAGAGCAGAAGTCAGCTCTAACATATTACAGGGCCTCTTTCATCACCCAGCAACCTAGTAGGACTATAACAAATGATACATCTATGAAAGACAAACACTGTGTACCCCCACTCAACATATACAGAATTTCTGCACTCAATGGCAGAAACTGAAAGATCATAAGACATAATAGTAAAAATTCAACTGTAGATACCAGAGAAAGGAGAGGAAGGAGATGGAAAGGGCTCAGAGAAAACACCCTTAACAGATACAAGAATATAAATTAACTTGAAAATTACATATATGGTGATATCCCTGATCAGACTGTCATATACTGCATGCATACTTTGAAAAACCATATTATGTGCTATAGAAATGTACAATGATGAAATGAAATAAGACATTACAAAAGAAAATAAATCATTAAGAGCTGCACACACTGAAATTTACCCTCTACTTCATGCACATGAGTGCAGCACACAGTACCACATAGCCACTGTCCCTGTAAGTTGGGGACAATTAGGAAAACATGTGGGAATTTCTTCATTTCCAGCAATTGTTCTACTCTACTCCTAATGGGAGTCCTAGTGGGAGAAAGAGAAGTATTTGTATACACATCTCATGCAAATGCTCAGAGGGGCCAAATTCCTGGTCTGGCAGAGATGTGCTCAGATACTAAAACGCCTTCTGTGGATTCTCAAGAATTCTGACTCTCTTACAGATCTACGGGGTCCTTCCAGTAAGTATTTTTATCTTCCTCTTCATGCCATGACTCCTCCTAACCTTCTTTGGAATGATCTGACAGCCTTGTCTGCATCTTCTAGGGGCCTGCTCTTAATATCACAGGCACATAAATAGCTCCATTAATTATTCCCACAGTCTCCCCTGAGCCCTTGAGATTTGACCTCAGGGGTTCAGATAACAGAAAGCTACACTGTGTTTTTATACCTCTCTCACTTTTGAGAAGAGAAAGGGATTAGGATTTTAGTCTTTCTTTGATTATTATAGAATTTCTTTTCATCTCGGCACTTCACAGAAGAAAAAAAAACACCCTCTCCTGTCCTCAGTGAATGCTTACACCACTGATGACAGCTGGAAGATCCTACAGAGGCTCAGTAAGTATTAAAGTATTAGAGTTTTATCTCATTTGAAAGAGGACTGACTCACACCATCTGCATGGCGACTTTCTTTTCTATTGCAAAGTTGCCAAATACTACTGTATAAAAACAGGTTTGCTGACATGATGCAAATTACTATGGAATCTTCACAGCTAACCCTCACTTCATCACTGTCAACCACCAAGAATTCTGATCCTGCCACTCATAAGGAAGTGTTGTCATTTGAGACAATGCTTTTTTTTTTTTAACTTTTTTCTCTCCCTCTCTTCTATATCCAGGCACCTTACATTCTTATCAGCCCACTTCCTCCACCCCAGCTCACCCCAGCACTGCAGCAACAAGCTTCTACATAGATTTCCAATCTCACTTACCTCCAATCAGCTCCACCCATTGGTCAGGTGAATATTCTTAAAACATGCTGCCCTAGGAAGCCAGACTTGAGGACAATGGTAAAAACACAACATTCTGTGAGGCAATCCCACATGGGAAGATTTCTAGTTCAAGTCCAGAGATCTCCCTGAATAGACTAGTCATGCACTTGATCATAATTCAGGGCTGTTGAGGCTGAACGCAAATGAGCTGTGCCACCAAGACCCTCTTGGGATGTGTTTTCTCTATCTCTCTCACTTATGGGAGAAATAAATAAATAAACTTTTTTTTAAATATGCCACCATTGTTGGCAACTCAGCTTTAGACCAGAAACCCATTTCAGTCTTGATCTCCAGAAATATAAAATAATGTGCTGTTTTAAGCCACACAGTTCATAGTCATTTGTAATAGTAGCACACTCTAATCACCCACAATGAGGTAGACACCAAGTCAGAACTTAACATTCATCGGCTCACTCTGTCATGCCAGCTCTACAGGGTAGTTTTGACTCATCCTATTTACAGATGAGAAAATCGTGCCTCTGGCTCAAGGCACAATGGTAAGAAGATGAGCCAGATGTCAAACTCAGAACTCTCTAGTGCCAAATCTTATGGAAGTAACCATTTCAGACCCATCTCAAATGTAAGTGAAGAAAGATTCACAAGAGGGACCAGAAGGACCAGCAGTTAGCATAATGGCTATGTCATTGAACTCCCATGTAACCGACCGCAGTTCAAGTCCCAGACCCGGTGACTTAAACTCATACCGGGCATGTGTTCATGCGTGCCCAAGATCCTGAGAGGAGAATGGAGGAGAAGGGATTGCAGCGTGGCCATCCCCCTGAGTAGTGATTTCTCGCTTTCTATCTCTCTGTCTCTCTCTGTCTTTCTGACGAGTGCCCATGCCCTATAGCAAAAATCCTCTCAAAAACAGAGAGGGGCCAGAGATGGCATAATGGTTACATTGCCGGACTACCACACGGCTGACCACGGTCTGGGTCTTGGACTCAGAGGCTTGAAACTCACACCGAGTGTGTGTGCATGCATACCCAAACTCTTGAGAGAATAGCAGATGGCATGGCCCTTCCCCCCGCATCCCCGGGGAGGATGATTTCTTACTTTCTGTCTCTGTCTCTCTGGCAAGTGCACACACCCTATAGAGAAAAAAAAAAAAAACTCTCTTAAAAACAAAAAAAGAAAAAGAAAGGATCACGAGATAATGACAAAAACGGTGAAAGAAACAGCATCGTTAGTTATCTCTTGGCTGGACAACTCCTGGAAAGATGGAGAAAGAAACAGCATCGTTATCTCTTGGCTGGACAACTCCTGGAAAGAGGCTGTTGCTCAACAGAAACTGGTAAAGTACAGAAAGAACAGGCCGTACCCCATCTCCCCAACCCAGAACTTGCCCTCAAGGGCAAGCAAGTAGCTGTGGGAACTCTCTCACAGTCTGCACATTCTGAAGAGATCCGACTTTATCTCTTTGTAGGCCATGGGAATAAGGGAAGAGGAGTGTAAGGATAAGACTGTGGGCACAAGTTGCTTCTCTGCTAAACAGCCTTCTAGATAAGGCGGAGGATCCCAGTCTTGAGGAAATGGAACATTTCGTCCTCATATCACTTCAGATTTACATTTTAGCCCACATCGGCTTTCCCTGATCTCCTTCAACCAATTGTATACCACCTTTCACCTCTCTCACAGCACTGAAAATCTCTCTTGAGACCCTGTCCTTGTTACACTCTTCAATTTATGGAATTATTTCATTAAAATCTCTCCCCCTAGATTCAAAGAAGTTAGGGATTATTTCTAGTTTGGTTCTCATTCTGTCCCCAAGGAGTCATCCCTGATTCCTGCCTTTCCTACGTAGACTCTTACCAGCCAATTGTACCTCCACATCTGTGTCCTGCGTCCTCCTACACTCCATTGCCATTGCCATCATCAAAGGCCAACCCTTCATCGCCTCTCATTTGGGTTAGTGCCATAACATCCTGCATCTCTTTCTGCCACAGAAAAGACTTCTGCACAACTGTCACAGATCACACTTGAAATAAAATTCAGCCTTTTCATCTGCTTTTCTATGCCCTGTGTCCTGACCTCTGCCTCCCTTTCTAACCTCATGCAGTGCCAACCTCATTTCAAGGCCGCCTTCTTTCTACCTATCTGACAGATCAAGTTCATCCCAGCTTTATAGCCTGTACCCTCATGTTTTCTACCTGAAAAATCTTCCTTCACATCACTGATTCCTTCCCATCATTCAAATATCAGCAAATGTCACCAGTTTTGATATCTACCTAGTGGAGAGGAGAATAAATTCACTTGGAAAAGGGCTTCCTAATAATACTGTACATATGGGTTTTTTGTTTGGTTTTTTGGGGGGTTTTTCGGTTTGTTTTCTGTTGTTGTTTTTTTTTTTTTTTGGAGAGGTTTTTTTTGTTTTTGTTTTGTTGTTGTTGTTGTTGGCTTTTGGGGTTTTTTGTTTGTTTGTTTGTTTGTTTGCTATAGGGCACGTGCGCTCACCAGAAAGACAGAGAGAGACAGAGAGGCAGAAAACGAGAAATCACCCCCCAGGGGGTATGGCCACGCCGCAATCCCCTCTCCTCCATTCTCCTCTCAGGATCTTGGGCATGCACACACATGCGCCCGGCATGAGTTTAAGCCACCAGGTCCGGGACGCGAACCACGGTCGACTACATAGGAGTCCAGCGACATAACCATTACACTAACTGCTGGTCCCAATGCCGTACATTTGTATAGTTAACTCATGAGTATCACCCAAGTTGCTTGGATTATTCTTGCTAGGATCAAAATAGGATTGCAATAAAAGTCATAAAATAGTGTACATTTTTAGGGGGGCTCTGCCTTGTTTTTCTGAGAAGGCTGTCTGATAAAACTCCACTTTCTCTTCAAATTGTCACAAAAGTCATTTCCTGAGGGTGTCTTTCACATGCTGCATGATCTTTATGGAAACATCATTCTCCTCCTTTCCCACTTTGATTCACTCTGGTAAAATCTCCATTAGCTGTTGTTAACAAGAGCCCACCAAAGCTAACAGCAATGAGGCCAAAGAGTGGCCACCTCTCCAGGGGCTGACTCTTTGCTGTGTTGTAGCTGTCATATCCACATTCTGAGGTACCTATTAAAGTACTATACAAACTCTAAAGGTTATTTCCCACTACAGCTGGTACCCATCTTCTGAGACCTGTCTTGTAGCTTCAATAATCCCTCCAGATATTTGAGAGGAACTATGGTTTTAGTTGTAGTTTGCTTACTTATTGAAACTCCCCTTACCCCATCTTTGCCCAGGATGAACCAGTTACATTGTGTTCTGGTTCATGATGCCTTTCCTTTTTGCTCGTTATTTATTTTTTTTAGATTTGCTTATTTCTTCCATGATAGAGAAACGCTAAGAGAGAAAGAGGGAGACACCCTCCTAAAGGTTTTTCATGTCATGATTTATCCCCAGTGATTAATACCCATGAAGAGGTAAATAAGGTCCCTTAAAGCCAGATGATTGATGGTTATTCTCCTCAACCAGGAGGTCTCTGCTGCAATTTCATAGTGCTCCTTATTTCTGAAGAAATATCCCTAAACAGATGCAGGTGGTCCACAACGGTTATAAAGAAAAGTATGTAGACCACATTTCCAATTCTAAACAATACCACCCCAAAAATTCCATCATAAACAGCATATATCACTAAAGCAAACTAACTTCTTGGTAGACTGCTTGGGGAGAGAGAAAAATCAAAACTCTAACAATGACCCACCTAACTCTAAGCTCCTACAGGGCTGGATCCCCAACATGAAGCACAGAGGAGCCTGAGACTGTTGAACCAAACAGAACTAAATTATACCATAGTTAGGGAAAGTGCATGCCAATGGCATAATTAGACCATCCCTGTAATGTCAGAACACCTCACTAACTTGATTCTCTTCCTCAACATGCATCATTAAATAGATCTTATCTCAAGCTATAGAAGGCATGTTCCTTTGGGTTTCTAGCCCCTAAATGAGAGTAGTGGGGACAGAAATTAGAGGTGGGGCAAGGTCATATACTGGAATAAAGATATCAAGACCCTGGAACATTGTTCTTGGGAAGGTTTTCCAAAGTAAAGTCTGTGGCTCTCCTTCCTCAGAATCTCAGGGGACTAGGCCAAAGTGAGATTCCTTGACCACATCACAGATCAAACAAATTAGATTCTGAGGTGCAGCAAGAATGTGCATTTTGACTTTAGGCATAAACATAAGAAACGGAAAATTATTGGTTGATAACACATATGTTGATGTGCTTAATTGAGCCAATATACAATGTATTCTGGATGGGAAATCTCATTTTGTATGCTGTAATGATGTATAGTGAATGAATGTAAATAAACAAATTTAAATTAAAAAAAGAAATGTGTATTTTGAATAAGCACCTGCCCCACTTCCCACCTACCCCAAGTGATTGGCAGGCTCACTAACCTGAGATTTACTGACCTTAAAGGAAAGTTGAATCAGGGAAATTGGGGTCAATCAGCCAAGATTGACCTACTAGGGCAGGAACAAGGATATAAAGCAGAGGCTGGAGGCAATCTAACAGCAGTAGCAGGGACACAGATTGACCAGAAAGAAGATAATATGGGTCTCAGTAAATTTTCTGGACTTGGGTAGAACCTCACTGGAAAAACTATAGTCCCCTT
>NW_006159610.1:3843955-3882635 GCF_000334495.1 Tupaia belangeri chinensis | reverse complement strand
CCCTACAGGCATGCCTCTGCAGCTATTAAAGGCATGGTACTCTGACAGATTACAGTTCCTTGCTAATTAAATTGTAAATCTTGTTTCAACTGTTTAAGAAACTCAAGGACACTAAAATGCAGGCATCTCTAAACGAGTGTAGAGCAGCTGTCTTAATCTTGAAAGAACACAGCACCCTAACAGAATCTACATCAGAGGAAAGCAACTAGTCCTTGGGAGCTGGCAATGGGAGTCGTTAGCTTGATAAAGTGCAGTTAAATGTTACGGGAACAATATGTACTGAATAGACCCTTAAAGTTTTCAGCCACAATCTGAGAGCCTTCTTTTCAGATTTAAAGGCTCCAGAGAAGGTCACACTGCCTACCCCACATCTCCAACTTTGTACTCAATTCTAGATGGCTTCTAAAGACCTGGATCTTACATACTTTTTTAACTACACTGCTAGTATTTTTCAACCCGTGGATTTTACTAGAGCACAGTAATTTATAGTTACCGATCTAGGAGATTCTTGGAAGATCCAATTGTTATACTTCTACTTTAAGGAAGAGCACAGCTAAAAACATTGTGTTTACAAAAGTCTTGATGCACACTGGACTAGTTCATAAAAGGGACTCAATAGAAAGGTCCCAGAACTACCTTTCTCACACACTCTCTGCCTCATGTCAATGTCTTATCGTGAAGAAAAGGGATGACAAATATTAGTCTTGGGGTCAGTGAAAGGAACCTTCTTTTTACTCACTTCATGTTTCCCTGGGACATTATCAATGTAACACTATGACTTCTTCCCACACACTTACTTATTTTATCCCATGGTGGGTGGAACTATCTGTATGACTAGTTAGTTTGGAAATGAAACAGAGCCTGCATTCTAAAACCTCATTTTCCCATTTCTCAGCCTGCCTGCCTGCCTGCTGAGAACTCTGGTCTGATCTTCCATCTCTCACAGTTAAAGGGCAGTTAGTCCATGGTTTTCTAGCCATGAATGTAACTGAGTAGGTGAGTCTCCCTAATTCTAGGGTAAGGAGCCAGAAAGTTTACTATATGGTATGCCTGAGAAACACTATCTATACTAACCTCTATGACTGTTAAAAAGGGACATTTAGAATTCTATTTTCCTTACTCTTAATTGGTTCAAAGCTCCATGGTAAGGAAAGTAGAGAAGTGTATCAGTTACTCTCACATCCCCAACATTTGGCTTCTACTTTCAGTTTAAGAAACAATTAGCATAATCCTTCTGCTCAGAGAAATAGAAGGCTACCCTGAACCCAGCCCCATGATTTAGAATGAGAGGGAGAATAGCTTCACAACACGGCTACATTACATTTATTTCAGAATGGTTATTTTTATAAAGACCCCCCCAAATGCAATAAATGAGCAAGATTTATGTAGATATGTAGGTAAGGATTACTATTGGACAGTGGGCACCATTGCTCTGTGTCACACTTCCATTTTTTGGACTAAATATAAGCACCATGCTTGCCATGTCAACAACATTTGTGATTTCTTACCTCCATACCTTTGCACAAGGATCCTCTGTGGAATGGCCTCTTCTGGAGCCACTGCTGTTTACTTGGAAAAGCTCCAGTTTATCTTTTAAGATTTAGTTCAAATGTCACCTCCTCCCGATTTTTTCAGCAGAGTTAAATATTTCTTTGTGCAATCATATCAAATTGTTTATACCTATATTAATTTTTATCATTACTTTTTTCACATTGTTTTAGGGAGATTTATAGGGCTACAGGGCATGTACACTCACTGGAGAAATAGAAAGTGAGATAGCCATGCTGTAATCTCTTCTTTTCCTTTCTCCTCCTGAGATCTTGGGCACACACACGCATGCACCTAGCATGAGTTTTAAGCTGCCAGGTCCACAAGCATTATACCATCCATTGGTCCCATCCACATCTTTTTTCTCCTCCCAATCCCTATCCCATTAGACTGAGAACCCTGGAAGCATAATTGCCTTCCATATAATCTTTATAATTCTTCAGTCACTAACTCAGTTCCTGACTCAGTTGTGTATGGCATCGCACAATAAATATACGAAGAGAGAGGAGGCAGATGAAAAGAGAGAAGAGATAGAGACACAGGTACAAAAAGCTAGATAGAAGAAAGAAAGACAAACAGGAACAATGACTCACAAAGAAAGACCAGGTAAGGAAAGAGAAGGCATGAAGGGAAGAAGAAAAAGAAAAGATAATGTCATAAACATAACCATATATCCCTCCTTCTCCTACAAAAACAACTAGCACAAAAACACAGTAAGACCTTACTGAACACTAAAGATTCTAGGAAGAGGAGAAAACGGACAGCACAACCAGGGACAATGGAAAAAGAAAGTGGCTGAGAAGCAAAGTGGTTGTTTTGAAAAACTCCTGTCTGGAATCTAAGCAGATCTACAGAACTGCATTGTTATTGCTAGTCAGTGTGGGGGGGAAGAGAGTTTACATGCTGAAAGTATTCACAAAACCTCCCACGCATGGAAGCTTTGTATTTCAAATGTGTTATGAATAAATGACTTATCTGCTTGCTAATAACATTTCCCAATCCTTCTTAACTTGTCTCATTATTTAAATGAAGAAGAAAAGAGTTTAAAGGGATTCATTTTTCATTTTGACCTCTAAACCACATTGCTTGCCTGCCTGATTGTGGGACTTTTAGGAGATCATTCTAAGGCACTTTTTCTGTAGGTATGCCATAAATCTGCAAGATGAACTGTGATTCATTCTTGTGGGTGTTAGTATATGATTATATAAGCTTGCCAATAATGAAAAAAAATTACTAGAAATTGAGGCAAAGAACAAATAAAATGCAGCTATATCTAAAAAAAAAGTGTTATATCTCTATATTTTAATAGAACATGAGTTGTGTATAGAAGGGTAATTTCTACTAGCTAGTAAGCAAATCAACATTTTTCAGAGGATGAGCAAATCATCGTGTACCCAATGGGGAGAAAAGTCAGATATAAAGAAATTATGCTAATTAGAGATTTTTCTTTCTATACTGTTTCCTCCAATGCATTATATTAATTTCCCACAAAGATATAGTGCCACGAGTAAGGAGGCCTATGATGCATACAAAGCAGTTCTTACATCTGCCATGGTTATGTTAGACCATTATGTACCAGTGGTCAAGTCCTAAGGAACTCCTTGGTTAACATCAAAGACTACAGCACCTGTAAAGGGGCTTTTATGTCTCCTTGTTGGTCATTGTGGGGTAGGGGTGCTGCTGTTTTTGTTTTGTATGTGTTCTTTGAAACTCCATGAAAGCTTACATATGTTGAGCACCTCTTCTTTGCCAAATACTATGCTATGCCCTGAAAAAATCTTTTAAACACATAATCTTAGGCCCGATGACCATTCAGTGGTGCTACAAGTCTCCAGATACAAACATTCTGCCATAAAGCAGCATGGAAGAGCTCCCAAGGAATACAATAGAGAGCAGGCACAGAGGGACAGTCTGTCCACTTCCTTCTCTCACTGTACTATGAAGCCAGTTTAAGTGGGTTCTTACCACTCTTCATTTTTATACATATATAAGTTTATTCACTCATTTATTGAGAGATAGACAAACACCCACAACAGCCCTCATGCGATTGATCCACCTGCTTCTGAGCCAGCCCTGATTATGGGCAGAAACACACCCACATGCCGCGGAGATCTGGGACACCAACCCGGGACCTTTCCCATGTAGATTCATTTGCACTGCTGCCATACCATTGCCAGGCCCTCATCCCGCTCTTTTAACATTTGTTTGCCTTTGCATTAACGCTATTTGTCCGGTTGTAACACCCCTCTGAGCAGATCCTTCTAAACATAGGTATTTTAAGTACAAAAAGAGTATTACTTGTTTTAGTGTCATCCAAACCCAGGAGTTCAGTGCCTACATTATAAACTGTATCCATTTCTCTTACCTAACAGCATTATGAGTTCTTTGAAGATATTAACTGATTTTTCTTTTCTTTTTTTTTTTTTTTTTTTGAGTGATAACCAAATACCTTAGCATAGTACAAAGTTCATGGTGCACTCTTAGAAGATATTTGTTGAATGAACTAATAGGGCTATGAACTGCTCTGTCTGCTAGTCTAATCCCATTTTGTTCTGGCTGTGAAACTTAGTTCTACCAGCCTCAATGTATTCTTTCACAAAGGAATAATTTTACCTACCGTAAATCATATTATAAAAGTTAAAATCTTTAAAATGCTCTGCACAGTTACTGGCACTCTGAGAGCACTTGGATAATGGCAGATGTTATATAATGCAACTATTGGGACCAGGGGATTTATTTCCAGGTAGAATAAGAACCATCATCCTTACTTTGAGGAGTAAGTGGAATTGAACACTTATCCTCTGGCCCTAAATGTATCATCTCCATCAAAATTACTGAGCTGGTCAAATTCATAGGTGGAAAATAAAGGAATTCCCCAGGGTCTGTTTAAGAGCATTTTGAAATAGTGGTTCTTGGGCCACCCTGTAACACAGTGGTTCCTCAACTACATGATCCACATGGCTGACCATGCTTTAAATCCTGGCTCTGGAAGCTTGAAAAACATGCCAAGTATGGGCATATATACCCAGTATCTTAACGGCATGGAGAAGTGTAGGAAAAAGATTACAACATAACCATGCCTTTCTCTCTCTCTCTCTCTCTCTCTCTCTCTCTCTCTCTCTCTCTCTCCCCCTCCCTCCCTCCCTCTCTCTCCCTCCTCCACTCTCTAGTGCCCTCTGGCAGTTAAAAGACAAACAAACAAAACAATTTTTCTTAGTTTAGGGTTTATAAATGGGCTTTAACAAACCCATTAAATGCATCCCAAACATATGTATGTGTACATGAAGCTACATTTTTCAGTGATTACAAAACTTGGATTATATACTCAAAGGAATCCTTGGCTCAAAATAAAATTGAAATCCCCTGCTACTGAATAAATTTAGCATTAGCACTGCTTTTCTCTAAAAATCACTGGAGAAAATTTTCTTTCATGAATAAAGTGTTTAGAAAGAGCTTTGCACCTAAGGTAAATATCACACTTCATAAAACAAAAGCATAAATAATAAAAAATAAAGAACAGAGAACTGAGAAAGAATACCTTATACCCAGAGGCACAAAATAGCAATCTACCCTAGGAGACAAATGAGCCCTCATGATTAAAACCTCATATGCTTGCCTCGACACCTGGGCTGGAAATATATTAGAAAGAAATGTCATAGCAATTAATAACCTTCTACCTCCTGTCCATACTCATTTGGAAAAAAAATAAATAAACAGAAGTTTAACAGTTGCAAAAATCAGGCATCCAAGTTTTGTTATTGCTGCAAGAAATTTCAAGGAAAATATATTTCTTATTTCATGAAAGAAGCCACCAGCAGCCAAAAGATAATGAAAGGGAAATTTTGTCACAATTCTAGAATATTCGTTTATAGGGCCAACTCCTTAAGTCTGATTTCAACAATCTCAGATTTCAGAGGCTTCTAAGAAACCACAACTACAAATATACCCAGCTATTTCCTTCGCTAAAATATTATCATTCTTTTCCACGCTATTCAAATGATCAAAGAATATACTAGTATGGAAAGGAAAAGATTGCTGACCTGCTCTTAAACAAACTAATTTCTTCAGATGTCTTACTTACTCACAAAGCAAATTGAGGCGGGCACTGTAAAAGTTGCCCAGAGGTAGTAAAGCAGATGACATTGCCCCTCACATCAAGAAGTCTGCAAAAGAAGAGAAAAAGATAAGAAGGGAGTAAAGTCAAATAAATAAAGTAGTTTAAACAGTGTCATGTTATGCTTAATGCTATTACGGAAGCAAGCAAGAGGCTTAAGTTTAGAATAACAAAGAGTGGGGCCAGTTGGTCCATAGCTGTAAAACACATCTCTAAAACACATCACTCTGAAAGGCAGTCCCACATGGGAAGATACCCATGACCTCTGAGTATTCTCAGGGACAAGCTTGTCCATGATCTGTAGCTTGCAGAAGATCTAGGAGAGGACTGTGGTACCTAGAACCTGCCGGGGGTTCTCTCTCTCTCTCTCTCACTCTCGCTCTCACTCTCTCATCTTGCTCATGAAGAAAGGAAGACAGAAATTTGAAAAAAAGAAAAAAAGAATATACCAAGTCGTGACATATCAGTGCACTGCTCAAGAAAAGCCAGATCTCACAGAGCGAGCTCAGTTTGAATTCCTAGCATGGTCAGTCTGAAATATGCCAGCCATTTACACAAGTGCCCAGGATCAAAAGGACTAGATGACATCAAAAAGGGATTATGGTGTGACCAGACCCTGTTGAGAGTGCTCATTTCTCTTTCTCCCTGCCTCGTTCTCTTACTCTCAATGGTGCATTTGTGTACTCTATGATGAATCTAAAAACAAAAGGAACAATAAAAAGGACCTCATATTAGATAGTCGAGGAAGATTTTTCTTAAGAAACATCACTTAAACTGAGACTAAAAGACCGAAAAAGAAAACAAGCAACGTATGGCCATGTGCAGAATGAGAAACTTCAAAGAGGCACTAGATTTTCAAGTGCAGGTGAGATAATTGCAAAGAAAGCGGTCACTAAAACATGAGGGGAAAAAGTCAACGAAGCAAAGTTCTTATGAAGGTGAGACACTGAGAACCAGAGCACAGAGGAGGGGACTGACCTTTAATGAGACACCAGTCAGTCGGTCATGTGATGTCTCATATCTGACTAAGGCTTCTCAAACCACTAAGATTCTTTATTATTCTGAGCAAGTCAATCTCTGTTTTTCGTCCCCCATACCTGAAAAACAAGGGCTTGAACAACAAGTTCCCTCTCTCAATGTGCTCTAAGAAGCCAATGTCCATGTGCCTCATGCACATCTATTTGTCATTGTCCCCAATGTTGATTTGATTTTAAACAACACCCCATGTATAAATGTCTTCCCACCTTTTCTACATAAAGGCCATGTAGAGAATGACAATCTGTATTGTGACAGAGTAGGCAAAGTGGGGGGTACTTAGAGGCCTATTGAAGCTGCTCAGGGCCTGGAGTGGTCAGCTGTGGAATCACAAACCACAGAAATGTGCTTTTATCTTAGTCTATGGCTAGATTAATACATCAACTAGGACTCTAATGGTTAAAAATAATAGAAAACAAGCTGAGCTAACGTGGGGAAATGTGGAGAATCTACTTTAATAATACAAGGGACGCCAGGACCAAATATAGCCAGGTCTATGAAAGCACTAGAACTAAAAAAACACAAGCGTAGAGCAACAGGGGTTCCCTCCCCCATCTCTCATGGCCGCTTATCTCTGTATCCTGCTTCAGAGCTGTCTGATATTCCATAGACATGACATGGAGTTCAGAGACTCCTTCTCTCTGTCCCAATCCCAGATTCCAAGGGAAGGGGCTCTGGCCCAACTTGAATCAAGGATACATGCCTGGTCTGACCACGAAGGCCAGAGGAAGGTATGACATTATATAAAATGGCTGCCAGAGAGGCACTGTCAGCCGAGTACACATTCCAAAATGATACTGCAATATCTGACATGGAATTTTATCATCTTGATGATAATAAAGTCAGGAACCATAGAATATTTCAGTCAACATTGGACCACACATATGATGGTAGTCCTACAAGATGATAAAGAAGCTGAGCAATTCCGACTGCCTAGTGACATTGTAGCCACGGTGATGTGCTAATACAATGTATTAATCACATGTTTGTGGTAATGCTGGTGTAAATAGAACCAATGTGCTACCCATCAGTCATATAAAAATACATATAGCACACACAAGGCATAGTGGTATGGTGGTTAAGGTGCTGGATTCCCATATGGTTGATGGTGCAGTTCGAGTCCTGGACCTGATGGCTTGAGAATCATGTCAGGCACATGTGCCTGCATGCCCAAAATCCCAGAAGGAAAATGGAGGAGAAGGGATTTCAGCATGGTCATCCCTCCTCGGGGTGATGTCTCACTTTCCCTCTTACAATCTCTCTGTCTCTCTCAGGTGAGTACTATGGCAAAATTGCAAAGAAAAGACAAAACACACACACACACACACACACACACACACACACACACAATTATGTACAGTACAGAATACTTAATAATAATAATAAATAACTATGTCATTAGTCTGTGTTTACTATATTGTATTTTTTTATTGTATGCTGAGTTACACAGGCAGCAACCTTGTAATATATCTCATGTTTTCCAAGTCTCCCGATTGCATCATTTTCTCCTGTGCTTAATATAATATCATATTGTTTTGCCCATCATGTCTCCTAGGCAATAGGTAATACCATAGAGCCTAGATGTGTATTAAATTGGCTCTTCCATCTATGTCTGTGTAATTATACTCTATGATGTTCACACAATGACAAAATCACCTAATGGCACATCCCAGTTAAGTGAGACTTCATTGTATTATATTCCCTTGATTCTAAGACATCATCATCCATTGTAAAAAGCATCAATATATTGACACTTGTCCCAGAAAAAGCAAATACAATATGAACTATATCTCATAAGAATTTACCAAAGCCTCTGTGTGTTCCCACCACCACCCTTTCTCCAATATTAAAATGACCATCGCAAGCTTGTTCACAAAATGTGAAAATATCGCTTTTCGATATTCTGATTTCAGTACCCATGCCCACAGTCTTGAAAGATGCAGCGGTGTTTTGGATTGGTAATATAAGTTAAAAGCACATCAAAGAATCTGGAGTTTTGTCTAGGATTCTTTTGTCTTTGATTATGCTTATGGGATTTTCTTAAGTGAATTATGTATCACTGGAATTTAAACTGTTTGTCTTGAAAGTTAACTAGAAGCTTTTATCTCTCTCCTGAGCTTGAGTGATAGGCCTCCATCAAATTGGTTATACTCACCTATTTCACTCAGCTTTCAAAATTCTGTGAGGTGTTCTGAAAATGTCTGCACTCTGATGTCTTTAATCACACTGCCTGCTGTGTAATAAGTAGTCTCCTCCCTATACGTTAACTTTTTGCTTCAATGCTGCACTACGGTGTCAACGTGTTCAAAGGTATTTTTGTTGATTCTTTACAATTCTTCTACTTATTTTATTTTATTTTTTTGGAGAGGTTTTTGCTATAACATATGTGTGCTCACCAGATAGACAGAGAGAGACAGAGAGACAGAAAGCTAGATATCACCCCCCCCCCCGGGGGGGATGGCCATGCCACAATCCCTTCTCCTCCATTCTCCTCTGGGGATCTTGGGCACACATGCACACACGTCCAGCCTGAGTTTAAGCCACCATGTCTGGGACTTGAATTGCAGACGCTACATGGGAGTCCAGCGACATAGCCATTACGCCAACTGCTGGTCCCAATTCTTTGCAATTCTTTACAACTTGTCAGAGTCTTTGGTTAGCTTCTGGGAAGCCTCTTTGGAAAGACCCTAAGACACATCCTGATTTCAGAAAAGTCAGAATGGGGAAACTGCCCATCTTAAAGTCAAGTAAATATGTAGTTTTGTTTTATTGATACATGCAACAATATGGGATAGACCTTTTTTTTAACTAAATACTTCATGTTTATTTAATCCTCAAAACAATCTAACAAACTATAACTCTATGCCCACTTTTTATATTACCTTTAATCACATATATCTTTACAGTGTGTAACATTTTTTTTCAGCACGGTTGCCATGCATGTCAGTCAAGACATAGACATTACTATATACATCATCATCAACAAATAGCTTTTTGTTTTCATTTTTTTTGTCAATTAAACGTACTTTTTTTTCTTTTTCTTCCCTGTTCCCTTCCCTCCCTCCATTACCCACTCCCATAGTATTCCTATTCTTAGTATCTTTAGTGTCTACCATTGCCCTCCCTGCTACTATACCCTCTAAACTTTCAGTTTCTGCCATAGAGCCCAGATAATTGGTCTATGCCCATTTTATAAATAAGGAAAAGTAGTTTCCTCAAGACCACCCTGCTAGTAGGTAATAGAGGCAGAATGTAAGCCCAGCTGATCTGATGCCAAGTCCCATATGTCTAATCAGTATATCCAAATGCGTCTTAATTAATTGTGTAATCATCAGCAAGTCATTAAGATAAGATTAATTAAGAAGATAAATTATGATAATGCTAATAATATAAATTAATCTGCTTTGTTGTTATTTAATTAACTGAGCTATTGCTGTTTTTCCCAGAAATGCGAACAAGGCTGCACACATGGCTATTGTAAATGTCGATGGCATTTCTGGTACAACTTGGATACACCACTATTCACACGCCCTTGTTTTCTCATCTTTAAATTCATGGAAGCATTTCAAATCATAATGTGGGGCTGAAAAACAACTAGCAGTTAGGATCCTATGAGGAGCTCAGTTCATTTCCTCAGGTCCAAAATGACATCACTCTGCTGATCCAAATGACCACAGCACAGCAGGGCCCTTACAGGACAGCACCACCCCCGCCATCACATTCTCAGGAGAAGAGACAAGAGTATAAAACATTGAAAGCACCTTGTCACATTAGGCCCACGATCCCTTCAATGTAGGATTCCGCCTCTGGGAATGGTGCTAAGGGGTGGTGTTTGAGACAGCAACGTGTCTCCAAAGTGCTAGGAGACAATAAAAAGCACTGTGACTTTCCTTAGGAACTTCGGGATCCTCTATCCTATTTTCCTTTCTCTGTCAGGAAACAGAGATACTTTCTACCCCTAACATGTTGGGTTTGGTGAGCAAAGCCTTATTCTACTGAAGGAGGTAAAGTTCAACTACCTCAAAATATGCTGCTTTAGCACAGTGACTATTTTGAATTAAATGCACTTGAAAAGACAGCAGGCACAAGATCACTCTAACCTTCATTCAGTTTCTTAAAAGCAGGAAACAAAATTCCCACATGAAATATGTCCTCCCTATACCAGAAAGGAAGCAATATTCTTATCATCAAGGATGGAAAGTTGAACACCTATACAAACAAAACATGTTAAAATAACCTGCATCGTCTTAGTCACTTCTCGACCCAATTACCTACCCAAATTCCTTATCTTGTCACATTTTCACAACTTAATATTCTTGGTCTAATCCAGTATACATGATTGACTCTTTACTGTATCCTTGGGTCTACATTTCCCTGTGAGAGCTCCCATGCTGTAGAGCCCTCTTATTAAATGTGTATGCCTTTCTCCGACTAATCTATTTTATGTCAATTTAATTCTCAAGCCCAGCTGGGATCCTGGGAGGATGAAGGTAGAATTTGTTCTCCCCTATGCTATTCCCACAGAGGGTGAGTAGAAAATGGCACCCCCAAACCCAGACACACCTCACTGTAGTCTGGAATTCACTAAGTGAACAGAAAAGCAAACTTCTTGCCTATTAAGTAACAGTAAATAACTAATGCTCACAATTAATGTTCTAATTACGGCAGGAGGAGCATTAGCAGTCGAGTGTGGTAACTCATCCAGGGCATCAGAGGCCCATCGTATTTACCACCCTGGTGCCATGAGGCCCACCCTGACTTTCCAAAGGCTGTGGTTGAGGTTTTTTAATAGACTAATTAACGAACTGAAAAAGAAACCTATTACTGTTGTTTAGAGAACTAAACAGAAGACATGAAAACCTTTACTAAATGTGTTTGCCTTGTTTCTGATTTCCTTCTATTGTTTTCACACCCAGAGATTTTTCTAATTCACCATTTTTGTGGTTTCCTCCCTGTTGACCTAATTCCCATTTCCCTGGTGCTAATCATGCTCTTCTGTGTGACTCGTATGCTAAAATCAGCCACCACCTCATTAATTTACCTTTTTGTTTCCTTTTTTCCATTCATTTCTGCTACCAACATTTTTTGAGTCCCTTCCATGTCCTGCTAAGTTTGTTTATCTATGTTATCGACTCAGTGGGAACATTGAAATCACTGCAGAACTGGTTTTATCTAGTTACAAATAGAAAATTCAGTTCTACTCTTCCCTGGAATCCCGGTTTTCTCCTTTTTCTTTATTATTTTATTTACATCTTCCATGAGTGAGAGATACAGAGACAGGAAAGGTAATAGAGACAGAAAGCCAGCATCCCCAACAAGATCTCCATGCCACAATCCACCCCTAGCCTTAGCCATCCTGGATCATGGGCATGCCTGCCATGCTCAGGTAGTTCTCTGGACATGGATTCAGAACCTTCCCCTGTGGATCAGCCTTGCAGAGCATCACATTTTTACCTCCACACCAAAGTCTGCCACCTTTCTCTCCAGCTGGCTTCTAAGTGCCTCGTGAGACATCTTTAGAACAGAAACTAGTGCTGCCTTTCCTTACCTCATCACCCCTGCTGTTCAAAGGGAACATTCACTGTTGGAGGGTTGTGGATTTTGACACTGGTCAAATCTGGCCCAAATTCTATGTAACTTATTAGATGTGAGATCAGAAACACATTTTACAAGTTCTTCAAGTTTTCATTTGCTCATTATGAAATGGTACAAACATATCTATATCACACGGTTGTTTGTAGGATCAAAAAAGTTATTAAAAGCAAAGCCATACAAAGAGGCAGTCAATAAATGTCCCTTCTACAGCGTGCCTTTCTTCTTTACTTATTTCTCTCATTTACATCTCATGACATATTCATTTGCTATGTATTTAGTGAGCAACTTCTACCTGCCAAGCACCACGCTAGGCCAAGGACACAGTGAGAAGCAAAACTAATGGGGAGCACATCCCATGGGGCTTATTTCCTAGTGGAACATTTAAACTCTAAACAAATAAATGTAAGAAGGTCTAGACATGTTTCTACTTTTTAAATAGGGCAGGAAATGGTAGCTCCAAAATTCCTAAATAAGAAGAGCTTAGAGGCAGTCTGGGAGGAATGGAGACTCACATGAAGGATGCATGTGCAAGGCAAGCCAGCTTTTACTAAGAGTCTGTGTTCACGGGGGTGAGGGGGAGTCATGCCCCCTCATCCCACATCTGCCAACTCTTCTGACAGAGACTACCACCTTCTGCCTAACCTGAATGGTCTAGGCTACTGCAGGCCTTTCCCCTGCAGTGCTGAGCTTTAGACCGCCCTGGAAAACAGGTGCAAAGGAGGCTCCACATCTTCTCACATGCCTGTCCACAGGTCCCAGCTCTCTTTCTAAACCACCTTCCAGGTTCCCATGCTGATCAAGCTTTTCTGCCCTGGCTCTGCATGACAAGACCCAAACCAGCTTCCTTCTACTAGCATAGCATGGACTCTTCCTTCCACTCACTTCCCGTTACTGAGCTAGCCACCCATTTCTTCACTGAGTATGAGTGACAAACCCTCTTTCTTTTTTATTTCCTATATGTTGGATTTTCCAATTTGGAAGAGAATTATGAGCTATAATATCTGTTCAGTTTTTTAGGCCATCAAATATATTTTATATCATTTATCTCATCAAACTCTTACAATAACCAAGAAATATGGGTATTATTTCTCCTATTTTAAAGATTAAAAAAATAAATCTTCAAGAGATTAATATGTAGAAATGGTCTTTGACTCTAAGTGTTTTTCCAATTATCCCCAGATTGAAGAATTACCACAAATACTCCACAAACTAATTCATATACTTAATAGAATATAAAAATAACAATGCAATCACCCAACTGATACATGCACTGGAATTGCTTTTATTATTTTTTTTGCCAGTTATTTGTTCCTAAGCACTTTACCATCTTCTATTCTACAGAAGCAGTTAAGTCTAAATTTTGAAAAGTGGTATCTCAACTAATTTATCCCTTCTAGAAGGCTATCTAGCCATACATTTTCTGAAGCACCTAGGTAGGACAAAGGACTTCGTAAAAGTAATAGAGTACAATTATTACCACATACATCAAGTCTTTGTGTCTGTATTATATTTATTTACTGGCAAGTCTTTTTCCCCCAGTGTCAGCACTATATCTTTAATACAGCTTCAGAAAAGAATTGTATTCTCCTTTGACTCATACATCACTAGCAAAATTACTATCAAAGATTCAATTCTCAATTACAAGCACAAGAAAGTTCTACATTTTAGCATACAGCAAGCCCATCCATTTCTTTTTTTGATGTTTTTTTTTTTTCACAAGCCCATCTATTTCAATAACTATTCTCCAACACTGATGTGTTTTATTAGGACAAGCCAAGTCATTAGATCTCGTAAATTCTTGTGTCATATTATTAGGCAGTATTTTCCTCTTAAATCTTCAACTACTACCTTTACATCATAAAATCAGTAATGACCAGTTTGGGGGTCTTATTAAAAATATTTCCTTTTTTATTATTGATGATAGAGCACATGCACACATGCACAAACACCCATGCATAAGACGGAGAGGAAAACCCTCCACAGGACTTGGTCCCACCACAGTCTCCTTTCTACAGTCCTCCAGCCCGTCATGATCCTGGTCAAACAGGCACACTCCAACACACTCAGCATGTTTTCAGGCCAACCAGGCCAGGGATTTGCACTGCAGTCAACATGTGGCTTCTAACTCTGCAGTCTGGTATGCTACTGACTATGCCACAGAGGGTAGGCCAGTAGTGACCAATTTTCAGACAGCTTTTTAAATGATGAATAACTTTGAAATTGACATCTCACTCTCAAGGTGGAAAGACCTTAGCAAACTCAACCAAGAAGACTCCCATATTGTTATCAGTCAAGTATCTTGGGACATCATCCACTGTTTTATTCTCTCCTACCCTAGTAAATATCCAGTAATATAGCATATTGTAAGCATTACAATATAATGTCTGTCTTAGACTGTCTGGGATGTCATAACAGAATGATAGACAGGTTGGCTTAAAAAACAGACATTTATATCACAATTCTGAATGCTGGATCACGATGTCAACATGGTCAGGTTTTGGTGAGAGCTCTGTTCCTGTTTTACAGATGGACACCTTCTTTCTGTGTCCTCACAGAGAAAGAAAACCAATTTCTGGTCTCTTCCTACATGGGCACTAATCTTACCCCATCTGCCAAACTTCATCTAAACCAAATTACCTCCCAAAGGCCCCATCTCAAATACCATCACTTCAAGGTTTGTTAGGGTTTCAACTTATGAGTTTTAGGCGGACACAAACATTCAATCCATAAAAATGCTCTCATCACCTATGTCGTAATCTGCCCAAAATACCTTAAATTGCTGTCAATATTGCTGGCTATGTATGACCTAAACATACCTGAATATCACTCTGCTTATGATGTCAACAAAAAGCCAGGGTGAGATTATGGGGGGAGGCAGGAAAGGGGAATACATACTATAGTAAAAAGAATAAACTAAGTGTGAGTCTCAGGACCTGGCATCTTGTAGAAGCTCTGCCAGATTCTGTGGTCTGAAACAGTCTCATTTCCTTGGACTGTGCCTTGTCTACCATAAAAACAAATAAGGCAGGATGAGCTCCAAAGTATCATGAGTTTACTAAATAAGTAATGAGTCTATGATTGTATGAGTAATGCATATCTTGGCATTATTTTTTTTAATACTGTAAACATCTTTGAGAAAAACCATAGGAAGAATCGATGTAAACAAAGCAGAGCACTGAAATAGTCATTTTGCTGACTTACCTATTTCCTTTTTTTTCTTTTTTCTTTTTTTTTTTAGAGATTTTTGCCATAGGACATGTGTGCTTGCCAGAAAGACAAAGACAGAAAGTGAGAAATCACCCCCCTAGAGGGATGGCCACACCACAATCCCTTCTCTTCAACTCTCCTCTCAGGATCCTGGGTGCACACACACACACACGTGCCTGGCATGAGTTTTTAGCGTCCAGATCTGGGACTCGAACAGCAGTTGACTCCATGGGAGTCCAGCGACATAATCATTATGTCATCTGCTGGTCCCTCTCTTTATTTCTACTGAGAGGAGGTTAAGCAATCAACAAAGCTTTTCCATCTAGAAGATACTAACGCCTTACTTAATCTATAAAATGGGAATATGTAAACAATAGTAATCATGATGCTTGCCCTTTATTGAGTGTCCACCCTTTGCTAGGCACTTTCTCGACTTAGCTCATATAATCCTGAAACAATCCTGCAAAGCAGACCTTAATATTTCCTTCTTCTCTATGCTCCAATCACACTAGCCTAATGTCCCTGGATACCCCAAGCTCACCCCATGTCTCCTGACTCATCAGGGTCTGGGTTCCTCTCATCATATGGGTCTTTTCTCAAATGTCGCATGTTCTCCAAGAGTCTTCTCTAGTCACTCTGGCTAAAGCACCAACTGTGCCTTTACCACCTTCATCTCCTAACCCAGTGTCCTGTCTTCTTCATATCACTTATCACTATGTGAGATTCTTTTGTTACTTTTATATTTTCTCTCTCCATTCCCATCCCATCTATGGTGTATGCTTAGAGATGCAGGTACTCAGCTTGCCCACAGCTAAGTCCCCAGAACATGGAACAGTGCCTGCTTCGTTAATATCTGTTGAATATATCAATGTCACCCCCCACTTTACAAATACAGAAACCAAGGCCTGGAAAGGCTGGACAACTTGCCTAATGCTTCATACTAAGTTCGTAGAGCTAGAATTCAAATTTAAGGTCGCCTAGTCTCAATATACGTATTTTTTTTCCCATGTTACTCAAATCCACAGGAGTCTAAATATTCTCTGCAAGCGTTTTCAGTTTGACATTTCTGCTTTATGACTATCTATAAAGAGAAAAGTAAGCATGTTCAGAATGATGCAGACCACCTTAGAAATAAAGACTGCTCCACAGCATCATGGCCTCTGTTGATATCTGGGCTTGCCCAGGAGTTAACACTGTCTCATAAATGAGGCTTTTCCCTGAGCGAAGACTAAATGGTGTCATGCCACGCTGTAAGCAGCAAAAGTTTTACAATGGTTCAAACAGAGAAAATGGTGCAAGAATTGAACCATCACATGACTCAGGATGATTGAAACACACCAAATGAAAACAAACCTGTGTCGTAGCATCGAGCGCCATGGTGCAGCAAGCAGCATTGTCTGGAAATTGTCCCTGGAGCTTACTCTGGGGCACACAGATTACAAGTTGTAAGTCAGCTGGAACTGCCTCCACCAACAGGAAGGTTGGTGCCCAGATCCAATTCCACAGGACTCCATATCCCCAAGTAGCTGGTTTCCCAGATGGCACATGCACTCACCAGAGAGTAAGAGAGAGGGGGGAAGGGGGGCGCACTCCCTGGTGAGGCATAGTCACACCACATTCCCTTCTCTTCCATTTCTCCATCCAGCCAGGAGCTGGAGCACACATGTGTACACGCCTTGCATGTTTCTGCCCAGTGGGACTCGAACTGCACTGTCAGCCTCATTGGATCTAGCTCCCTTAACCACTAGACCCCAGGGCCAGCCCCCAGATAATTCTTGTAATATTGGATCCACATCCAGATATCCTGTTTGCCTAATATACAAGTGTTTCTGACATAATCACTTTTTGTGTTTATACCACAGTAACACACAATGGGGAAGGCAGGTAGCACGGTGGTTAAGGCACTGGACTCCCACATGGCCAACCAAGGTTTGAGTCCCTGACTCGCTGGCTTGAAAATCACAATGGGGTCTTGTACATGTGTGCCCAAAATCCCAGGAGGAAAATGGAGAAGGGATTGAGGTGTGGTCAACCCCTCTCCCACGGGGTGATTTCTCACTTTCCCCCTCACTGTCCCTCTCTGGCCAGTGCACAAGCCCTATAGAGAAAACCTAAATTAAAAACTATATAATTGGCAGAAGAGGTTCTATTGATTAAAACAGACATCCACAGCATGTCCAGCAAAGCCTGCTGTCCCCAGTAAAGCTACCTCCATGGTCCACCACAGGTCTTTCTTCTTGCTGAATTCCCTTGCAGGATTCTTCAATAAAGCCTATTCACTCTTCATTCTGGCTGGCATGTGAAATTACTTTTGAGTCCCACTGCAGGACAGAGAGTAATCATGAAGGGACCCATCTTAAATGATAGATAATAGCTATAAAGAGATTTACCCAGCACAAGTGCTACATTCATGTGATGAAGGGGATTGAGTTTTCCACAAACCAGCAGTAAGTAAATGCAGCTCTGGCTTCTGTTGGATTTATAGATTGTATGTATTTAGTTTTTAAATTTGATTTGGAGCATTTTATAAGAGCTATAAATACAAAGTGTTTATATTTGCTTCTATATTTATTCATATTTAATCTTAATCAATAGTTTAATCAAATAATTTAAATCAACAACACTAGCACGTCTAATGAGGGTTTAAAAGACATGGCTCTGTTTGAGAGTTCAGAGCTCTACTCAAGCCCAGATCAGTAACTCCAAGGCTTCAGCAAGCACATTTTGTCTATCCATAGTCAGAACTACCTAAGAGATTGCATTTGGATAAAAATAAGTTTCTTGGGCCCATCAGTCCCATGGTGGTTGAAGCGACTGGATTCCCCATGGTGGTTGAAGCGACTGGATTCCCCATGGTGGTTGAAGCAGCTGGATTCCCCATGGCTGACTACATGATTCAAGTCCCAAGCTTGGCAGCTTGAGAAACACGCTGAGTGCATTTGCATGTGTACCCAAAATTATAACAGGAGGGAGAGGTGATAGTGAAGGGATTGCAGCATAACCATGTCCTGTGGTGGAAGGGCTGCTTGCTTTCTCTCTCTCTCTCTCTCTCTCTCTCTCTCTCACTCACCAAGTGCACACGTCCTCTGGCGAAACTAGAAAAAATAATCTCTGTTGCACATAGTAGCTATTGCCTGAGAGGCATCCTGAACGTTTGGGTATGAGAAAGCCTGTGTGAGAAGGATGGTACTCACCCCCCAATTTGTATTTTGAGATGACTTTCCCCTCTGTGGTCATGAGTAGTTCTGAGCCACTCATATCACTCAGTGATCCTAGAGATTGATGGGAGAATCTCTTGAAACAAAACCTTTCATAGCCCCAAAGTACTTGGACAAATTTTGATATTATCAGCATCACAGGCTTACTCAGAGCAGGGAAAGGAACAGACATGCTACAATGCCACATCATTATCAGAGGTCTGCAAATATTCCCTGAGTTTCCTTATGAAATCAAGCAGCCTCAGGTCCATTCTGTGACAACAAAGAACTCACCTGAGAAACTTAGAACAGTGTCTGGGTCTTATTAGACACAAGAACCAAACCAAAAGGTATAAAATAGAGCCTGCCCCATAGTCTAGTTGTTAGGGAGACAGATCCCACGTAGCCAACTATGGTTCAACTCGCTGACAAGGTAGCATGAAAAACAGCATGTGTGCACGCATGCCCAAAATCTTGCCAGGAGTGGGAAATGGAGGAGAAGGGATTACATGACCCTGCCTCCTTGGGGGGAAGGAGGCATACTCTCATCTCTCTCTCTCTTTCTCTGGTCTCTGACCTCCTATCAACTTTTTTTTTTTAAAGCGGAAGATGAAAGATAGTGACCTCCTATCAACTTTTTTTTTTTTTAAAGCGGAAGATGAAAGATAGAGTCTGGACACTTTCTATTTTCTTTCCTTTACTGGAGTTTGTCTAATCTGCAATCCTTGGTCCCATTTCCATTTCTCTTTCGACCGTAGGGAGCTCTCGACAAGCATGTGATCACTTGGAAATTAAGTCTTAACAACTCTCTCTCTAGTCGAGTTAAACTGGGTTCTTCTTGCATATGTTTTTCCATAAGCTATTTGAATTTTTAAGTTTTCCAACAAGCACAATTCATAAATTCATTTGTTACTGAGGTTCTCAATGTAACTTTAATCCTGTGGTTTAATGAGCTGGCTGATAGCAATGTTCTGAAGATATCAAATCTCACTATTGATCCTCCCTTGGCATGCAGTATTCTCCCTGTCCCCTACCTACATATTCATTCTTCCAGAGAATTAACTTATTAAGTCAAAGTTCCAAGAAAGGACAATATTTAATCCCACTGCTGTTTTTAACCTGAAGCAAATGCAGTAATTGGTTTGTGTATAGAGAGAAATAGCAGCCAACTGTACTATTAATATATAACATGATCAAAATGCACATGTGACATGCCGTTTTAATAAGCTAATTATTGGTGTGTTAAAATATCTAAATATTTATCAAATATGTTAATGAGCACATGTATTTTAAGTCAAGCATCTGTTTACATTCTTTTGAGAAAAGGTTTGTGTATTGATTTCCTGTTTTGTATTGAATGAGACTAAACAGACCAGTAGAAAGCTCATAGGAACAGTTCACACACCCGAGGTAAGAACTTAAAAATTGAACTTATATTCTATGTTTATTAAAACCATTTCCCATAAGGATTTGGAAGGGAATCGTCTGAAGAGCTGCAGCAGTTTAGTTGTTCTGAAAACTAAAGTATTAGTAAAGAAAGAAAACAAAATGCTACTAAAGAATGGAATTTAAAAGGAACTTTGAATTAAAGTACGGGAGTAATTCGGGGTCTCAGTTCATGAGATTAAGACCCCTCTTCCAGTTTGAGTCATGACCAGAAATATGATAACAGCTTCGCGATGAACATACTTTTATCCCCTCCTCAGCCCACAAGCTTCCTTCCAGTTCCTATTCATGAGAGAGGTTCCCGGAAGAAGGCTGGTTTATACCTTCTTTTAAGAGTGTATATGTATTGGGAACCAGCAGTTAGCGTAATGGCTATGTCGCTGGACTCCCATGTAGTTGAACGCGGTTCGCGTCCCAGGCCTGGTGGCTTAAAACTCACGCCGGGCGCATGTGCATGAGTGCCCAAGATCCCGAGAGTGGAGGAGAAGGAATTGCGGCATGACCATCCCCCCTGGGGGGTGATTTCTCGCTTTCTGTCTCTCTGGGGCGTGATTTCTCACTTTCTGTATCTCTGTCTGTCTGGTGAACGCACGCGCCCTATAGAAAAAAATCTCTAAAAAAAAAAAAAAAAAAGAGTGTATACGTATTGAGTTTTGTTTCTGAGTATTCTTTTTTTCTGTGCCCAGTAAGCTTCATATAGAAAATTAAGATGTAACAAGTTATGATTAGGGAAGAGAAAAAGACAAAGGCAAAGCCCAGACAGAAAAATAAAAGCAAAAACGAACTCACCCAGAGAGACCCAGGCATGGCAGCTTGGGCCAGAGATAGATTCAAGTTTGAGTGCCTGTGCAGTGTCACTGTTGTTTGTGTCAACAACTGGCATAATCACTCGGGTGGATCTAACACCTGATTAACATCTAACACATGGGGAATTCTTCATGCTAAATACAGAAACTCAGGGAGTGCTCGACAGTGGCGCAGCGGGACAATGCAACACTTTGTGAAGCTGACCCACCAGGGAAGGTTCTGGGCGTGTGTCCTAAGACCTCCCTGAGTGTGCTGGCCACATGTGTACCCGTGATCTGGGACTGACTGAGAGTGGGGGTGGTTCATGGCACCAAACCCTGTTAGGGGTGCTATATCTCTGTTTGTCTCTCTTTCTTGCTCATTGAAGTTTATAAATAATAAGCTTTTTTTAAAAAAAGACAGACCCACCAGGGAAGGTTCTGGGCGTGTGTCCTAAGACCTCCCTGAGTGTGCTGGCCACATGTGTACCCGTGATCTGGGACTGACTGAGAGTGGGGGTGGTTCATGGCACCAAACCCTGTTAGGGGTGCTATATCTCTGTTTGTCTCTCTTTCTTGCTCATTGAAGTTTATAAATAATAAGCTTTTTTTAAAAAAAGACAAAGAATTTTTTCTCTCTTTCTTGCTCAGAGAAGTGATAAATAATAAGCTTTTTTTAAAAAAAGACAAAGAATTTTTTTAAATAAATAAAATTTCTACTTTCTGTTTAAGTGTCCATGAGTTTATACAAAAATAGACCATATATTAATTCCATAAAGTAAATATTCAGAAAAATGGGGAAGGTACAAGAAAAATTTTCTAATTATAGTGTAATAAGAAAAGAAATGAATAAGAAAAATATAAAACAAATCTCCGTCACCTGGAAGTGTTTAAACTCTCTTTTAGGGATCAGACAGTGACACAGAGGTAAAAGACAATCCTCTGCAAGGCAGGCCTACATGAGAGGGTTGCCAGTTCAGGTCCAGAGACTGCCCTGAGAAAGTCAAATGTGTTAGTGCCCATGCTCTAGATTGGTCAAAGATGGGGTGGATTATGGCATCAAGACCCTGTGAGGGGGTGCTATATTCCTGTCTCTGTCTCTTCCTGTGTCCCTTTCATTCATGGAATAAATAAACTCTCTCTTAACCCTTGGGTGAACAAGAAATCAAAGCGAACATTTTAACTGGGTAGGTAGAAAATAATAGTGGAAATATTAAATAATTAATGCACCAATGAGAGAAACATTCATGAAGATAATTACTGAACAAAAGAAAATTTAAAAACTGAATCTTTTAATTCATGAATTGAGAAAGTACTACCCATTTAACAGAAGATAAAAAACAAATTAGTAAAGATAACATCAAAATTAATGAATTAGAAAGAAAAAGATAAAATCAATCAGTATATTAAAAAACTAGTTCTTGAACAAAACCAAAAGTTAAAATACCTAATGTATGAGGTGAAGAGACTGTACAAATATTTAAAACTGGATATTGGGAATATGGTCATAAATAACCACAATCACAGAGTAAATAAAATGAAGAATACTTCATTCTACTTCATGAAAACATGAGGTTGAAAAATATGTGATTGTCATTTTTATAGGTCAAAGTAGTTCAATATTGGCAGTTTCAAATGGATCAACCTACTATCTTTGAAAATCGAGATTCAATAAATGACATTCAAGAATATAGAAAAACATGGGGCAGCATAAACACAACCAGTTTGTGTTCCAAGACCTGTGCACACTGGGCACACGCACACCCATGCTCTGGTGGGCTGAGACTAGAGGTAGGTTGCAGTATGAAGACACCGTTGGAGGTCTCTCTCTCTCTCTCTCTCTCTCTCTCTCTCTCTCTCTGTTTTGCATGGAAGAAATAACTTTAAATAACTTCATTTCTATTTAACTGTCTAGAGGTTTACACAAAAAAAGACCACATATTAGTCCATAAAGGAATGACTATTTTTCTTAGTAAACTATTTTTTAAAAGAATATGACAAAAGATATTTAAAATTGGCCAACAGTTACCTCCAAAAGCTATGTTATGCTAAATGATGAAATGATTGCTATGATAGGTCCCCTTTATCATCAGGGATATATTCCAAGACCTCCAAAGGATGCCCCAAATCATAACCAGTATCGAACCCTACATACATGTTTTTGCTCATATAGTTGTACCTATGATAAACTTTAATTTATAAATTAGGTACAGTAAGAGACTAACAATAAGAACTAATAATAAAATAAAACTATTGTAACCATACACTGTAGTAAAAGTTATGTGAATGTGTCTTCTTTCTCTCCCTTTCAAAATATCCTCCGGTACTAGATTCACTTATTTTCAGACTGTGGTTGATAGCAGATAACTGAAAGCAAGGAAAGTAAAGCTGCAGATAAGGAGACTACTATAACTCCATCAAAGCCAAAAAGGAGTAAGACCATGATGCCCACTGGCTTCACTAGAAAGAATTTCCTGTAAGTTTTAACCAATACTATTAGTAATTAGGATAATAGTTCACGTGTATTGGATGCTAGTACCAGGCACTATTATAAATGTGTTGTACATATTATCTCATTTTATGTCCTCAATAATCCTATGAAATAAGTACTATTATTATTCCCAGTCCACAAAAAACAGAGTGGTTGAGTAACTTTTCTTAGGTCACAGAGGTAAAAAGTGACAGAGTTCAATAGGTGCATGTACCTACTATTTGAACAGAATACTAACCTGTTTCTGGGCCTTAAGTTTCAAGGAAATATCCTTACCAGTTCAAAACTCCTTTTCTTGAAATTACCAGCTGAACTTGCTATTGAAAGAGTTAGATTACTTATGATATTGTGTGACCAACAAAATGTTGGGGGGAAAGGAATGGAAGACAATTGTATATAGCAGAGATAGGGTAATAGAGTGGGAAAGGGCAGCGGGTCAAACGTGGTAAAAAACATATATATACATATACATATGTATGAAAGTAGAAATGGAATATTATTGATGATAACATGTATGATTAAGCCACTATGCAGTCTATTCTAGATGAGAAACCACATTTAGTATGTTGTGATGATGCTCAAGGAATGAATGTTAAGTAATTTAAAAAAAAAAGTTGCAGGAGGAAAAAAAAACAGTAAAAACTGTTCATATCAAAATTTAAAAAAATGCATATTTGATGACTGCAGTAAGCTATATAGCCCCAGCTAGGTACTACTTTATAATATGTTCATTCTACTCACTGAGGTTTATGCCTAAAGTCAGACTTGGGTTCATGTATAGGTATATATCAGCTGTGCTAGCTATTGGATATATTTAGACTAATTAAGTTCATTAGCAAATCAACTAAATGGGAGGGGGAGGCATAGAAAGCAACAATGGATACCAGAGACAATGTGGGAGGAGGGTGGAACATGGCAGAGGGTGAGGGATAGGGAATCAAGGATGGCAAAAAAAAAAAAAAAAAGTATATAAGACATAAGAATTGGAAAATTATTTGCTGATAACATGTATGTTGATGGGCTTGATTGAGCCAATATACAGTGTATTTTGGATGGAAAATTCATTTGTATGCTGTAATGATGTATAGTGAATTAATGTAAAAAAATAAATAAATTTAAAGAGAAAAAAAAAGTGACAGAGTTAGAATCTGAACCCAGGCAGACTCACCGCAGGGCTCACAATCTTAAATATAGCCCTTGCCTGCTGTGCTCACAACATAAACAACTAGAGGGCAGAATCAGAAAGGCACATACAAATCATACAAGATTTTACATGTGAGGCCACGCCATGGTGGTGCATGGTAGAAGGCCACGGCACGATGCTCAGGCCATATGAGAGCTCTTAGTTTGGCTCCTGAGTCAACTTGAACACACTGAACACATCCGTACACACCCCAGATCCTGGCTGGCTAGGATTCTGAGGAAAAGGTTCACGGCATGGTAAGACCTGTTGGGAGTACTTATCTGTTTCTCTCTCTCTCTTCTTTTTCTCATGAAAGAAATAAATAAAGTAAACTTTAGTTTATAGTCTTAAACATTTGGGACCAGCAGGTGGCCCGTTGGGTAAGGCGCTAGATTCCCACATGGGTGAGTACATAGTTTAAGTCCTGGACCCAGTGGCTTGGAAAATACGCCAGGTATGTGTTTGAGTGTGTGCCCAAAAATCCCAAAAGGAGTTTGGAGGAGGAGAAAGAATTGCAGTGTGTCCATCCCCTCAGAGGTTGGTTTATCATTTTCCCTCTAGTGAGCATGTGTGCCCTCTAGCCGAAAAGAAGGGTACACATTTAAGAAGTCTGTTGTAAACTATTAGAAGTAAAAAGAGTATTCAGATAAGTGGCTGATTACACTAATATACCAAGACCAATGGTTTTCCTATATACAAAATCAGATGGGTAAGTACTAATATATATCCATTCATCCATGGAGTGTGAGGAAAGGAAAATGAAATGTTTAATCATTTAAATACATGTATTATATAGTTTGGTGATCATCCTTTAAAAATGTATACATATTATACGTTTACAGTAGCAACACAAAAGTACTTTTTGTTTTTAGGTTTTTACCATAGGGTGCATGTGTTTCCAAGAAAGAGACAGAGAGAAGTGAGAAACCATCCTTCATGGGGGATGACCATGATGCAATCGCTTCTCCTGCATCCTCCTCTGGAGTTTTGGGGCATGTACGCAACTGGGGTGATTTTCAAGCCACAGACCTAGGACTCAAACCTCAGTCTGCCATGTGGGAGTCCAGCACCTTAACAACCAGACTACCTGCTGGCTCCAAGATTTTTAAAATCACTAGGACTATATTTAACTTAAAGTCATCCGGCCCTTCCTTGAGTAAATCTTGTATGTCTCCCAGGATCCATAAAAGATTTTAATAAATAGAAACGCATACCCTATTCTTAGATCAAAAGCTTAAAGATATCAATTCCACTTGGATTAATCTACAAATTTATGAGCTATCAATAAAAATAACTGAAACCTTTTCTTTTTTCTTTTTGATGTTCAAATAAAGGACAAGTTGCAGGGTTTTAAGATCATTCAGAATTTTTGGTGTTGGCATTCAGTAATGAAGTCCATTCTTTGCTCTATAATTATCAAATTAGTGCGAAATAAGTTCTGCTTTACCCACTAAAGTTGCACAGAACTTTTTACAATATTCTATGCAGTAAAGTATGACCTGGTCTACAACATGATTGATTCAGGAACACATTTTCAGTTTCCTGCATGTAATCATAGACACTGTGTATAATGACCATTTTTTCCAGCAGGGGGCTCTCTCACCATTAGAAGTACATAGACGAAAAACGTTTTTAAAAATTATCTCTCAATTGTTCATTCATTTACTCAATCATTGAACTATCACTGAGTCCCTACTAAATCCCAAACTCTATGTTCTTTCCTAGTGATATAGTAGAAAGACTTGTTCTCATAGAACTTAGAAGCTTATATCTGATTTGGGGATCCCTCTACTAGAAATTATCATTGTTTTCTAAGTAAAAGCTATTATTACTAGAACATTCTCTTGGGGAGGAGGGATCTTACTTTGGAAAAAGTTTGAGTACTCATTAGATTTGACTCTGTTCTGAGAGGACTGAAGAATGTCCTCCTTCCTGCAACTAAGAGAGAAATTGCCTCTGTTCCTTCGATAGCTTCTCCTGAGAGCCAGCTAATGCTGGATTCTGAGAATAAATGAGTAATCCAGAGGTAGAAGTTTCCTGTGCCAACAATTTCAAATTTCTAGGCTTAGAACCTATTATCCTAAGGGCAATGAGAGAATTAGAAACGATATTCAAGATGCAGAGACTAAAAACATCACCTAGTACAATGGTGACACAAGAATCAATTCGAGAAAAATCAAAATTTTTCAGAACACATTTTTGTTTGCATTTCAAATGAAACTGACATTGCTGTGTCTTATGGAGGAAAATTATCCTTACAATTTGGATTATCCACTTCAATAAATTTTAAAATATGAATGAGATTAGTACTGTTTAATGAATCACAAAAACATTAACATCTGAATATTCAAGAGGTAAAGCATGGACAACTTCCAGTTCTTTTTTGCTAACATTTCAGGCCAAAATGCAACTCAAGAGCCAAGTCATGTACATTACTGATCTAATAGTCAACCACCTTATTTGCAAATTGGATATCTAGAGCCCAGAAGGGATGCAGGCTGTGTCCGTGTCATAGTGAGTTCTTGGGGCTATTTTTTTTTAGACTCAGTTCTTAAAGGTTGTAAAAAAAAAAAAAGGTTGTAAAATCAGAAGACAGAAGGAATAAGAGGGAGGCCTAAACTGCTCAGCTTGAACTCATCAAGGACCCTCCTGACCCCTAGCACAGCCTGCTATGGGGGAGGAAGGCTACTCTGGCCTTCCTCCAACCTCCAAGATCCAACACCTAGTTCCTGTAATCCCAGATATTGAAGAAATAGAAGGTAGAAGCTGCTGCTGACCCACGTGTGCAGTTGCTGTTCTTTCCCTTACCCATCCAGGATCAAGAAGGAGGCCCAAGGGGCCAGCAGTTAGCGTAATGGCTATGTCACTGGACTCCCATGTAGTCGACCGCAGTTCGAGTCCCGGACCCAGTGGCTTAAACTCACGCCGGGCGCGTGTGCATGCGTGCCCAAGATCCCAAGAGGAGAATGGAGGAGAAGGGGTTGCAGCATGGCCATGGCCCCTGAGGGGGTGATTTCTTGCGTTCTGTCTTTCTGTCTCTCTCTGTCTGGTGAGTGCACGTGCCCTGTAGCAAAAACCTCTCAAAAAAAAAGTAAAAAAAAAAGAAGGAGGCCAAAGCTGCTGGGTTATGCTTATGCTTATCAGGGACCCCACCCAACCTTCTGTGGGGGAGCAGGGACTACTCTGGTCTGCTGTGAAGTAGTCTACCATTTTATATTCTACTTATCCAGTTCAACCTCCTTCCACATTGCAAGCAGAAAGGTTTGGGTATATAGGAAGCAAACACCTGAGGACAGGAGATTTTGAAGGAATTCTCTCCCCACAACCCTCTTAGCAACTCCCCTCTCTAAAAACCTAAACCAAAAACTCCTACTGTGGATTCCACACTCCCACCCACAGTGGAGGAGCAAAACTGGCACAAAATTAACACACACCGCAGGAAAGAGCACCAGCACGCAGCTGCAGAAACATACTCCACAGAAGTTGGAAGAATTGAATATATTACCAGATGAATAAAAAATCAACGCAGAGCCTCTAGAAATAAGAGGAAACCAGAAAATGCCTCCTTCAAAAGGGAACATAATAACTCCTCACCAACCATGGACAAAACACAAGAGATTGCAGAAATGTCAGAAAAAGAATTCAGAATGCTCGCTATAACAAAACTCAATGTGATGTAAGAGAAAACAGACAACCGATGCCAGGAGATGAGAAAATCCCCCCATAACTTGAAGGAGGAATGCCATAAAGAAATATACACTGAAAAAGAACTGAACAGAACTTCTGGAAATAAAGAATACAATGCAGGAAATCAAAACCTCCCTCAAAAGTATCAAGAGCAGCCTAGACCACACAGAAGAAAGAATTTCTGACCTTGAAGACAAAGCCTCTGATTGAGTCCAAGCAACCAAAAAGAAAGGAAGAATAACCATTAAAAAACAGGACAAAATGCAGGAAATCCTAGACACCATTAAACAACTAAATATTTACATAATAGGTATGCCAGAAGGCAAAGAGACAGACAAAGGAATAGAAAATCTCTTTTTTTATATAGTAGCTGAAAAGTTTCCAAATTTAGAGAGGCATGTGTACATCCAAATCCAGGAGATAGAAAGGACACCAAATAGATATAACATAAGATCCTCTCCAAGGCATATCATAACCAAACTGTAAAAATCAAAGACAAATACTCTAAAAAGTGGCAAGAGAGAAATGCCAAGTGACTTATGAAACTTACCCCCATTAGACTAGCATTGGACCACCCAACTGAAACAATACAGGAAAGGAAAGAATGGGAGGATAAATTTAAAATGTTGAAAGAAGAGAGAAAAAAGGAGCAACAACAAAGACCCTGCAACCCCAGAGGTGGAAGGATCATCAGGCAGGTACACGCCAAGCTACTCAGCCTGAGCTCATCAGCAAGGATCCCCACCCAGCCTGCCGTTGGGGAGGAGCTGCTCTCTAGCCTTCAAGAACCAAAATCTGGTTCCTGCAATCCCAGAGAAAGAAGGAGCAACAGGGAGACCCTGCAATCCCAGAGACAGAATGTAGGGGCTGCTGTCCCACTTGAGCTGATGCCATTCTTCCCCTCACCTATCCAGTACAAACAGGCAGGCCCAGGCAAAGCCACTCAGCTTGAGCTCATCAGCAGGGACCTCTACCCAGCCTGCTACTGAGGGCAGGGTCTCCAGCCCACAGGGTGCACTTTGTGTACCATCCCACATTCTACCTGTCAGTGCAACCTCCATTCACATCGGGAGCAGTTAGGTTTGGGTTTACAAGAATCAAACACTTGAAAATAAAAGACTCTGAAGGAATTCTTCCCCATAATTCCCCTAACAGTAAAAGGAGAGAAACTCCCCAAATTATTGTGGATTCCACACTCCCACCCACAGTAGAGGAAGGAAACTGGGACGAGTTTACGCATATCATAAAGAAGTGCATGTGTACACAGTAACAGAAATATACTTCAAAGATATAGAAAGAAGTGAGTATTCCATCGGATGATTAGAAATCAAAGCAGAGCACCAAGAAATAGAAGAAAATCAGGAAATACTTCCCCCTCAAAGGATTATAACTAATCACCAACAATAGATAAATATAAGAGATCACAAAAATGTCAGTAAAAGAATTCAGAATATTCATTGTAACAATATTCAACAAAATGCAAGAGAAAAAAAGAGAACTAATCATAGGAGATAAGAAAATCCATCCATGGGACCAGCAGTTAGCATAATGGCTATGTCACTGGACTCCCAGATAGTCGACCGCAGTTTGAGTTCTGGACCCAGTGGCTTAAACTCATGTCGGGCGCATGTGCAAGTATGCCCAAGATCCCGAGAGGAGAATGGAGGAGAAGGGATTGTGGCATGGCCATCCCTCCTGGGGGCGGGGGGTGATTTCTCACTTTCTGTCTCTCTGTCTCTCTCTGTCTTTCTGGCGAGTGCACGTGCCCTATAGCAAAAAAACTCTAAAAAAGAAAAAGAAAATCCATCCATGACATGAAGGAGATTTATCCATTACATGAAGAAGGAACTCCGTAAGACAAACATAGTGAAAAATAATCAAACAGAACTACTGGAGATAAAGAACAAGCTACAGCAAAATCAAAACCTCTCTTGAAAGTATCAATAGCAAATTAGACCATGCAGAAGAAAGAATCTCTGACCTTAAAGATAAAACCTCTGATTTAGTTCAAGTTGCCAAGAAGAATGAAAAAATAACCATTAAAAATCAGGACAGTATACAAGAAATGTTAGTCACCACTAAACAGTTGAATATCTGTGCAATGGGTATTCCAGAAGATGAAGAGATACATAAAGGCACAGAAAATCTCTTTCATGAAATACTACCTGAAAAGTTTTCAAGTAGAGGAAGACATCCAGAAATCCAGATCCAGGAAATATAAAGAACACCAAATAGATTCAACATGAGAAGATCCTCTCTACGGAATATTGTAGCCAAATTGATAAAAGTCAGAGACAAAGATAATATTCTAAAGATGGCAAGATAGAAACAGCAAGTTTCTTATAAAAGATATCCCATCAGACTAACCTCTGACCTTTCAACAGAAACAATGCAAGCAAGGAAGGCATAGAAATATATATTTAAAATTCTGAAAGAAAAACAAATTTTCAGCCAAGAATGCTATACATAGCAATGTTATTCTTCAACTAATAAGAAGAAATAAAGTCATTCCCAGATAAAAACTGAACACTAAGTAACAAAAAAAACTACAATACCAGGAAAGCTAAAGAGTTCTTACAAGAACTCTAAATTGTGTCTCTAAATTGGGAAAGTATTCAGCTAATATATTATCAAAAATGTTTTCTATGCTTTACTCACAGTGTGTGAGTAAAAGTATTTTTTGTTCCCTATATCTGCCTAATGAACTATTATTACATATAATTTTACCAGTCTCTAACTGGACCAATGATTGATTCCTATATCTGCCTAATGAACTATTATTACGTATAATTTTACCAGTCTCTAACTGGGCCAATGATTGATACCCACAGATTTTTTTCAGATTATATTAGGTCATCAGAAAAGTCACAATGCATTTCTGCATAGAAAAATATAGAAAAATACATCATGGCTTTTCCGACAACCCAGTAAACTCATTATCTCCCACAATCCTCTACATAGAAATTATAAATTCTTCCTTCACTGGCTACGTTAAGATGATCTTTTTATGAGATTGTTGCCTGATTTTAAATCAAGATGTTTTTCTTTAACACTGTACTTCACTGTAAAAAATGTCATAGACAATTCAGTATATATTTGTAGGATAACCATTGGAGTGAGTTTTGAATGTACACAACATGATGTTAAATATTGAAGGTGATGATCATGTTTATATCCTCAATCTGTTTATTACACAGTGTACACATGCTGATAAAGACCATTTTGTATCCTATTAAGATGTGTAATGATTATATGTAAATGATAAATTACAATAAACATTCAAGAGGTAAACAATGCTGGCAGAAAAAAAAAATTATGCCAAGAGTATTATACCCAGAAAGATTATCTTTCAAATGGAAAGGAAAAATAAAATCAGTCCCAGATAAACAAACACAAAGAATTCTCCAAAACTAAACTAGCTCTTCAGGAAATACTGAAGGAATATTACACCAGGAAAAGTAGAGGAAAGTAAATAGAAGCAAGAGAAGACAAAAAAAAAATAGAAAAAAATAGGATGAGTCTACATACAATGATAACAACATCGATTGGCAGGATTAAATTTCCCTACTAAAAGGCTAAAAATGCAGATTCAACCATTCTACACACAATTGGGTTTAAGTACAAATTCACCAATTATTTGATAGACAATTGACTCTACAGGTTTCAATTTATATTTTTATTACAATTATTCACTGTATAAAACTAGATAACAGAGGAAAAACCCAAAATGTTGCATGTAGCTAAGTCTTTCTTCAGAATGCATTTTAAAAAGGCTAAAAACCAAGAACATTGTAAAGACTATAAGTCACCAAATCACTGACTTTACCAAATCTTTGCTTTTATACATCTCTTTCCAATTTTGTTTTGTTTTTTCTTTGCGAGGACTTACTTCTTCATACACAGTACAGTAGAATGAGCTTACAAGAACTCACAGTGAATGAGTAAAAGTTTTCTTTTTCTCTCTCTTCCTAATGAGCTCTTGTTACTTACAATTTTACCAATCTCTAACCGCACCAATGATACCCACAGATCTTTATTTTTTCTTTTTTTGGAGAGATTGTTTTTGCCAGAGGGTGAGAAACCCCCCCCCAGGGGGGATGCCCAGCCACAATCTCTTCTCCTCCATTCTCCTGTTGGGATCTTGGGCACACACACATGTGCCCGGTGTAAGTTTAAGCCACCGGGTCCAGGACTCGAACCGTGGTCAACTACATGGGAGTCCAGTGACATAGTCACTATGCTAACTGCTGGTCCCAGATCTTTTCAGATTATAAACTTCTATCTTCCCAGTCCTCTACATGAAAATAACAAATTCTTTTTTCATTGGCTATGTTAAGACTATCTTCGTTTTTAAAACTTCTCGCTAATCTATGAGGCATTTTGTTGTCTTATTTTTAATCAATTTGTTTTTCAACAAAAAGAACTTTAGAACTATATTTCACAGTGAAGAACATCATGTACAATTGAGCACATACTTTTAGAATAACCAGTGTTTACAATATAATATAATGTTACATGTTGAAAGTGGTAAATATGTTAATATTCTCAATTTATTACACACTGTATACATGTTTTTAAAGGCCATCTGTACTCTAAAAAGATGTGTACTGATTATGAATTATAGTAAGTATTTTTTGGGAACCAGCAGTTAGCGTAATGGCTATGTCGCTGGACTCCCATGTAGTCGACTGCGGTTCACGTCCCGGACCCGGTGGCTTAAAACTCACGCTGGGCGCGTGTGCGTGCGTGCCCAAGATCCCGAGAGGAGAATGGAGGAGAAGGGATTGTGGCGTGACCATCCCCCCTGGGGGGTGATTTCTCGCTTTCTGTCTCTATGTCTCTGTCTGTCTGGCGAGCGCATGCGCCCTATAGCGAAAACCTCTCAAAAAAAAAAAGTATTTTTAAATGATTATGAAATCATAGCATCTTGGAGTTAACATGAATTGTGAGAAATTGACCTAGCCCAAAGTGAAAGCCACCTCAGTAGCACCTAAAAGAATGTAATCCAAACTGTCTCAGGTAGCTGACTGCCTTCCACCCTTCGAAAGGGCCAACTCCATCTTCAAGAAGTTCTCATGACTATAAAAGTCTTACATTAGGCCCCAAAATAACTTTTCACCATTTCTAGTTTTATAGTCTGAATTTATAATAGCTGCATTGCAATTTAAAAACAACCATCCTATTTACCTTATCCAAGGTAAATAGCTTCCATTTTTGGACATTTTCCAAGAAGTTTCTCATCTTAAACTAAACTCCAACCAAATCTTAAAATGTGATAGCCATTGTGAATCTGACAAGCATTAAATACAATAAGATACACAAGATATAAAGTATGTCTATTTCTCAGAAAACATATTTTACCTATGGGCAAGAAAATAAAGAATACTTCTGAGCAACAACAACAACAACAAATTGTCTCTCATGCCATTCCAATTTATAGAAGCCTTTTTTAAGTTTAAGCACTTATACATAAAGTAAGTACATTTGAAAAATACAAACCTAAGAAAAGCAAGACATTTCGCCTATGGGATAGCAATACAAATCAACCCAAAAATCCAAACACCACCATCCCCAAATTTCCAGGTACTGGGTTTAGTGTTAACTGGGTTGGGCCCCAATGGATCAATAAATACTTAGAGATCCAGGGCTCCTTGGAAATTCACCATTCTTAGGAAGTATGTCCTTCAGTTTCTAGAGCCATAACTACATAAGATTTCTGGATTCAAATAAACATACTAAGGAACCCACCAAGGAGTCAGCAATGCAAATTACTTCTATTAATAAATGATGGATATGTTCATGAAAATTAACGAGTTAAAAATACCCATTGCCATAATTTCAATCACTTCTCGGTCCTACAACTAGTTTTACCTAATTAACCATGGGACAAACTAATCCATTGTTCTCAGTCCTACTTAAACTCTTCATGACAGTTTAAGCAGCTCAGCAGTCACTCAAAATAGCTCCAGATTGGAGTCCAGGAAGTCAAGATTAGCAGGTGCTCAGTATTTAACACAACCCCGAACAACCTACATAGATTATTTTCTGCATCTCTTTCCACCAAGAAACCAGCCACGTGTTCACCTATTGTCAGGGTATCATGAGATCATTTGGAAGCTTATAGTCACAGTATTCACTGAGTCAAAAATAGTTGACTTTTGGGAACAATATGTTTGAATTAGCATCTTCAGAAAATTTGGAAGTCACATTATTAACATGTATACTAATTTGACCTTGACAATTTCAGTTTACTGAGATCCTGTTTTAACATATAAGCCATTAAAATATTGCATGCATGCTCAGTTTACTTTCTTTGGAGACAGAACAGTAAGCAATAGCTAATAATATACTTAGTTCAGTTTGCTGGGTACCTTACATGAACCATGTCATCTTTGGCTTCATATCAGAGCTTTTCATATATGCAATATTTTTGTTTGCATTCTGCAGATGAGGAAACCAAGTTTTAGAGAAATGAATGCACTTGACTAAGGCCACTTAGCTAGGGATGACTGGATGGGGATTTGATTCCAACACTGCCTCTAGAGTTTATGGTGAGTATCATGCTTTGCGGGGTGTGCTTCTCAATAAAGAAAAGATCTGGATTATGCTGTGTCTTCCACCTGCAAGGAGTGAAAATACCTGGCTGGGAAGTACCTTTCCATTTTTAACAATTTCCTTCAACACCAAACCAAATATCTATATCCACTTCCTCTTTATTTTTGAAAACTCTAAAATCTCCTTAAGCTCAGTATTAGGATCCATATCCATTAACTGTCCTGCACAGAGGAAGCTTCCTTTAATAAAATTGCCCAGGTTTGATAGTCAAAAATCAGAGTTCTCGGGACCAGCAGTTAGCATAATGGCTATGTCGCTGGACTCCTATGTAGTCGACCACAGCTCGAGTCCCGGACCCGGTGGCTTAAACTCACGCCGGGTGCGTGTGCGTGCGTGACCAAGATCCCAAGAGGAGAATGGAGGAGAAGGGATTGCAGTGTGGTCATCCCCCCTGGGGGGTGATTTCTCACTTTCTATCTCTCTGACTCTCTCTGTCTGTCTGGTGAGCGCACACGCCCTACAGCAAAAACCTCTTCAAAAAAAAAAAAAATTCAGAGTTCTAATTTCAACCTTTCCAGCTACTACTGTGGTTAAGTTATTCCCTGAAACCTTATTCCCTCAAATCTAGAATGAAAAATAATAACAATATCAACTTCTAAAGCTGTTCTAAGAATTAAATAAGAATAGCGTCAATAAAAAAAATTTGTAAAATCCTCTATAAATGTTATTTTTATTGTTGTATTTATTTACATGATTTTGTACTTTAGTCATAAAACATGCCATTTGGAATATTTTCATATTTCCACCTTTATTACAGCGAAGCGGAACAGATCTCAACAAAGTAAAGGAATTTTCAAATGTTAATTTTTATAGTTTGTCCAACATCTTTTATCATATTATTCCTACCATTTCGTTTTAATTGTTTTAACAAGTACAGAGAGCAATGAATTTAGCTAGTGATTATTTCAGATTAACTTTTCTAACATGAAGCAATCAACTTTTATGATATACGTAAAGCAAGTAATAAGCATGGAAGTATGTAATTGCTTCTTAAGAAATATTTGTTCTCAATTTAGGTTTTTTTTTTCAATTTAGGTTTTAAAGTAATGTGGAGGACTAAATTATATTATTTTAAATGGCCTTAGTCAGGTAAAATGCTCAGTATCAGTAACAGATTAGGACGTGAAAGTATAATCATACGAAAAGGAAAATTAATTTTTAAAAGCATTGGGACTAGCAGTTAGCATAACGCCTATGTCGCTGGACTCCCATGTAGTCAACCACGGTTCGAGTCCCGGACCCGGTGGTTTAAAACTCACACCGGGTGCGTGTGCATGTGTGCCCAAGATCCTGAGAGGAGAATGGAGGAGAAGGGATTGTGGCGTGGCCATTTCCCCTGAGGGGGATGATTTCTCGCTTTCTGTCTCTCTGTCTCTCTCTGTCTCTCAGGCGAGCACATGTGCCCTATAGCAAAAACCTCTTAAAAAAAAAAAAAGAATTTTTGGGACCAGCAGTTAGTGTAATGGCTATGTCACTGGACTCCCGCATAGTCGACCACAGTTTGAGTCCCGGACCCGGTGGCTTAAACTCACACCAGGCGCATGTGCATGAGTGCCCAAGATCCCAAGAGGAAAAGGGGAGAGAAGGGATTGCAGCGTGGCCATCCCCCTTAGGGGGTGACTTTTTGCTTTCTGTCTCTCTGTCTCTCTCTGTCTGTCTGGTGAGCGCACGCACCCTATAGCAAAAACCTCTCCAAAAAAAAAAAGAAAAAAGAAAGAAAAAAAAAAAGAATTTTTAAAAGCATCAAACCTTAAACTTTATCTTTATTCCATAAACCAAAATGAAGACAACAGTATATTATTGAAGCAAGATTATTAATCACATTTTATAGTATTTATATACACAGTTCAATGCACTCCATTATAACATTTTTTAAAGTAGACTTAAGCTAAATTGTTTTTTTTTTGGTTTTTTTTTTTTTTTGGAGAGGTTTTTGCTATAGGGTGCGTGCGCTCACCAGACAGACAGAGAGAGACAGAGAGACAGAAAGCGAGAAATCACCCCCCGGGGGGATGGCCACGCCGCAATCCCTTCTCCTCTATTCTCCTCTCGGGATCTTGGGCATGCATGCACATGCGCCCGGCGTGAGTTTAAGCCACCAGGTCTGGGACAAGAACCCCAGTAGACTACATGGGAGTCCAGCAACATAGCCATTACACTAACTGCTGGTCCCCTAAATTTTTTTCTAATAACCAAGAACTAAAATTTAGATGAGTTCATTTTGATCCTAAAATTTTTCGTCTGTGTCTTTGTATTGTATGTCTAAAAAAAAAAAAATGATGTTTAGGAAATATTATCCCATTTTTACCTGCAAAGCCCTTTCCAGCACTTACATTTCTGCCCCACGTGTGTGTGGGTACCTTATCCTCATCTCCTCCACCTTTAACCAGCACTGAACTATAATTGCAGAATTCCTTTCCTCCAAAGTTAGTTGTTATTTGCCGTGTGGCCCTCCCAGTACTCCCTATTCTATTCTAGCTGCAGCTCAGCTGTTTGCCTGTGCATTCAATTACAGCCACTCCTCACTAACAACCTACCTGTTTAATGACTGCTCCTACTTACTACCTGGTCTCCAGCACAGGGAATCCCTTTTCTCAGTCTTTTTCCCATCCTGCAGTCAGCTAGTATTCACTACAGAAGGCATTTCCAATCATGCAAGACTACATATGTTGTTTATAAATGTACTTTACTGTGCACCCATAATAATATTCAAAATAAATTTTAAAAATTGTGCTAGATTTATATTATTGCGTTATGGTATGTCTTGTCATTTTCTGATGCTTATCTAATGGATGTTTTTTCTATGGATAGAATTACATTATTCTAGTGTGGTGTCACGTGATATGTGTTAGTATCATAACCTATGGCGCCATGACATATCCCAAGACATCCATGTTTAAGCTCTTCATTTATGGACCAATACAGGAAAGGAACTCGGTCATTAAGCAAAGTGTGCCTGTATCTTTGAAACAAACTTCTCCCTTCATGGAACTTATGAGAGGCCTGGCAGACATGACATTGGCAATCTTCATCCTCAAAAAAAAAAAAAAAAAAAAAAATTCTAGCTTTGAAAATAGTCTTCGAATGCTCCCTGTCCAAACACAGAGACATCAGGTGGTTCTCAGGGCAATCATTTGTGCATGTGTTCATTCATCTAGAAATGGCTTAGCAAAGTGTTAAAAGTAGAGACTCTAGAACAACATTCCATTCCCATCTCTGTCTCTTATTAGCTGACCCTGAATGAATGATTTAACCCCTCCAGTCCCCAGTTACTGCAACTATAAAACAGAAAACAGTTGTACCTATTTCATAGAGATTCTATAAGAAGTAATTGAGTTAATATGTGCAAAATATTATGCAGTGCCTGGGAGCATAGCAGATGTCCAGTGTATTTCCTATTATTATTACTATAATTTGTTTATAATTCATTCATTAAATATTTACTGATTTCTACTGGAGCCTTAAGCTAGACATTATAATACAACTTTGAGCAAAACAAGTTAAGAAGTAAAGAGCCTTGGGGGGTGGGACCAGCAGTTAGCGTAATGGCTATGTTGCTGGACTCCCACGTAGTCGACCGCGGTTCGAGTCCCGGACCCGGTGGCTTAAACTCACGCCGGGCGCGTGTGCGTGCGTGCCCAAGATCCCAGGAGGAGAATGGAGGAGAAGGGATTGCGGCGTGGCCATCCCCAGGGGGGGTGATTTCCTGCTTTCTATCTCTCTGTTTCTCTCTGTCTGTCTGGCAAGCGCACGCGCCCTATAGCAAAAACCTCTCAA
>NW_006159610.1:3834364-3843943 GCF_000334495.1 Tupaia belangeri chinensis | reverse complement strand
CAAAAAAAAAAAAAAAAAAAAGAGCCTTGGGGGAGGTGCATAGTAGTTAAGGCGCTGGACTCCCATATAGTTGACCATGGCTCAAGTCCTGAACCCAGCAGCTTGAAACTCATGCCAGGCATATGTGAGTGCAAGCCCAAAATCCCAAGAGGAGAATGGAGGAGAAGTATTGTGGTGTGGTCATCTCCCCGGTGTGTATGCGGGGGAATTTCTCACTTTCTGTCTCTCTTCCTCTCTCTGTCTCCCCAGCGAGCACACACACCTTACAGCAAAAATCTCTCTAAAAAAAGGGTAAACAGCTTTCGTGGAATCTACAGACTAATCAAATAATTTCACAAATACTTAATAACAAATATGACAAATGCATAACTTCTGCCCTAAAAATCTGGGACCCATCTACAAGATCTTAATGCTTGCAGTTTCTCTATTTTTCTCGGGTGAGAGGAAAGAGTCAGTCTGGTTACTACAGTCAATGAAATAGTATTGACTTGTCTGAGTGATTCTGGACCTGTTTCCAAGAAAAGGCCTAGGGTCTCACTCTCTCCCACTTTGTTATTTATCAGCTCTGTTAGACAGCACAACCCACATCTCATTTCAACATCATCTTGCTGTCCCTTGGAAACTGCCTTTGCCACAATTGCTCGACAGCTGTGGTCCTCTTGGCCTTGCCGCTTGCATAGCAGTTGAGTCACATTGTTTGGCATATTACTGCAGATTCTCCTGCTCTGAGATGTTCCATGGTCCTGTCCCATCTAGTACCCAAACATTAGAATATCTGCTTCTGAGTTTCAATGCCTCCTCTACTACTTACTAGCTGTGTGAGTGTCATGGTTTGGTGCCGGGGTCCAGCCTCGGACCCACCCATGCCGAGGCTGGACCCCGGCAGTTTGGATGATGGTTTGTCCACCAAAAGCTCATATGGAATTTGGTCCACAGTCTATTGGTGTTGGGAGGTGCTGAGGGCTAGTGGATGGTGACTGGATTATGGTTATTTGATTGTAGGGGCACAGGCTTCATGAATGGACTATTGCTTACTCATAAGAGACAGAGTGAGTTCTAACTCTTAGGGGAAAGGGTTAATTTTTACCAGAATGGGTTATTATAAAAATGACTGTTTCCATGTTGCTATCACTGCATGCACCAGCCATCTTCTCTGCTTCTGTAAGCTACAGTAATGCCAGCCCTAAGCCTTTGGATTTTCCGGCCACCAGAATCATGAGTCAAATAAATCTCTATTTCCTTATGAATCACCCAATCTTGTGTATGTCTTTTAGCAACCCAATAACAGACTAAGACAGTGAGTTTTACCAAGTTACTCGAACTTTCTCAGCCTTTGCCATTTTGCATATAAAATGGAAATAAAAATATGTATACCATAGAGTTCAGTGGCTTAAATAAAATAGAACCTCTTAAAATAGTTTATAGTATTTAATAATAAATACATTCATTTATACAACCATATTTATCACTAAGCACCAAGGATATTTATCAATCACTTATGATTAAGCATTGGGGAAACAATGGTTTAAAAAAAGACATAAATTACTTCTGCTGTTGTAAAGACTATGGGCTATTGGGAAAGGCATCTGAAAGTAAAATAATGTAAATTATAATAAGAACTATATAGAAAACAATAAAAATTTCCAGATTGAGAAAAAAGAGGGACTTACTATAGGTAGAGTGATTAAAAAAGGAAGAGAAAAATGAGGCAGCCAAAAGAGGGGACATGCACAAAGACTCTGAGGCAGGAAAGATGAGCTTGTTTGACCATGAACGACCACTGCTGCTAGAGCCTGGTGAGCCAGGGTTAGAGAAGCACAGATAAGGTTAGAAAGATGAACCTTCTAGGCCTTCGTAGCAAGTGTTTGGTAGTTTGCTTGCATTCTAATTCCTGCCCCTCCTTCCACTCTCCACAGTCCCAGGTTTTGTGTTTTAAATATCAGACAGCTGTAAGCGCACAAAAATCTTATCAACCTCCAATTTAAGAATTACTCTTCTTGTTACTGATCTAGTTTTTCATGGTTAGACAGGAGTAAGGGAAAGATGGCTGTGTAATATATATAATATTCTTCTGTTTTCTTCCTTCTCTCTCAATGTTGGCAGCTCTGGGGCTCATTCCTGTCTGTGTGCTTTCCCTAGATGTATCCTTCAGACCCATGGCTTTTGAAGACATTTACATCCAATGATTCCCAATTTTTATATCCAGCTCTCAGCCCACTGAGCTTTGACTTACAATTTGAGTGTCAAATAGGCACCTCAAATTGAATATGATTTGAAGAGGACCTTTCATTTTTGCCCTCCAAATTTATTCTTCCCCAAGTTGTCCCTGCCCTCCCACCATCCAATCTCTAGTTCAGATTAAAACTGTAAATATAATCCTTGACTCCTCCTTTTCTCATGCCCTTCTGTATGCAGTCCATCAAGTCTGGTCAGCAATACATCTAAAATCAATCTTTTGTGTGTCTATTTCTTTATATCCCCAGCCACTGGGCTGCCTGGGCTACTGAATTAGTCTCCTAAATGTTCTACTTATTTCCCCCAAAAACACAACCTTCTAGGCCTCTGTAGCAAGTGTTTGTCAGTTTGGTTAATTGGTTATTCCCCCAACAACCAGTTCTCCACATACCAGCCAAAGTGATCTGTTGAGAACATGAACATAAATCACATCAAATTACTCCCCTGCTTATAACCTTCAAAGCTTTCCACTGAACATTGAATACAACCCAAGCCCCCTAGCCTGGACCACGAGATCTGCAACCATGCAGATATGAGCTCCCCTGAGCTCCCTTCTTCTCCTTCATTGCTACCCCTTTCCTGCATCACTCAATTCCAGCCACACTGACTTTAAACACACCACAAGTGTTCACCACAATCTTAATGTATCTTGTTCCCCATACCAAGCATGCCCTATCCCTAGATCTCTGTAGGTCCTACTTTTTCTTATCCTTCATGTCTACCCACAAATCCTTCCCCCACACTGAAGCCTTCCCTAGTTTCTCATGTTAGCGAATCCCCTCACTGCCCCAGCCATTCTCCACTGTAGCACTGCCCCACAGAATTTCCTGTATGTTCTATAATCAATGCTGGTCCATACAGTAGCCACTACCCAAGTCACATGCGGCTATTGAGAATCCAAAACGTGGCAATTGAGACTGGAAATTGAATCTTTAATGTTACTTAATTTTAAGTCATTCTAATTTAAGGAGCCCAAGTATACATGGGTGCATACATGGGGACAGACCTTACTAGACAGAACAGCTCTATAGCATCATCATAGTTTATTTTGCTCAGAACACTAATTACCTGGAGTTTTCATGTTTGTCTCTTTTATAAGTTTCTTGAAGGCAGGGACCTGGCCTATAGAGAAAAAGTGTTAGACAAACAAAAGGTGATACAGTAGTCCCTTGTTATCCATGATCTCCATGGTTTCAGTTACCTGTGGTCAACCACGGTCTGAAAATATGAAAAGTATTCTTCTGACGTATCATCAGAAGGTCAAGAGTAACCTAACACGTGTATGTACAAGGAAGGAAGTCAGTTTGCCATAGATATGTCTGTACTCCAATGCTTATCACAGCACTGTGCACAACAGCCAAGATACCAGAGCAACCTGAGTGCTGATCAACAGACAAATGAGTAAAGAAAATAAATACAAGTGAAATAACCCAGGCACAAAAAATGAAAAATCATATATTCTCACTTATATGTGGAAACTAAAAAAGTTGACTGCATAGAAGTAGAGCATTGAATAGTGATTACCATAGGCTGGGAAGAGTAAGGGGGAGTCAGGGATAGAGAAATGTTGGTTAACAGATACAAAATTATAGCTAGAAGAGGAATTAATTCTAGTAGTTTAATAGCACAGCAGGGTAGCTGTAATTAATAATCTATTGTATATTTCAGAACAGCTAAGAGAGGATTTTGAATGTTCCCAACACAAAGTAATAAATGTTTGAGATGATGAATACGCTAATAGCCCTGATTTGATCATTACACATTGTATTCACATACTGAAAAAGTCACATTGTGCCCCTTAAATATTATATTTCTATTAAAACTTTAAAAAATTATTATTGCACCTATCAATAATGAACATTTAGCACATCAAGATAATTATATAAATTGTTATAGATTTTTACTATATAACAGCCTATATTTTCTGAAATCATAATTTAAAAAAAAAAAGATTTATCTATGGGCCACCCCGTGGAGTGGGAGTAAAGGCAACCGGATCCCAGAAGTCCATCCACAAGGCCTCAATCTCATACCTGGTGCCTTGAGACCTTTCTGAGTCCAGGGCCCATGCTCTAGTTATCAAATAATCTGCCTACTATGCTGAGAAACTTCTGTTTACATTGTTCTTTCTCCAAAAGGAGACAAAAATGGAGGAATGGAGGGAACCAGCAGTTAGCGTAATGGCTATGTCGCTGGACTCCCACGTAGTCGACCGCGGTTCGCGTCCCGGACCCGGTGGCTTAAAACTCACGCCGGGCGCGTGTGCATGCGTGCCCAAGAGCCCAGGAGGAGAATGGAGGAGAAGGGATTGCGGCATGACCATCCCCCCTGGGGGGTGATTTCTCGCTTTCTGTCTCTATGTCTCTCTCTGTCTGTCTGGCGAGCGCACGGGCCCTATAGTGAAAAAAAAAAAAAAAAAACTCTCAAAAAAAAAAAAAAATGGAGGAATGGGGATTATGGTATAATCGTTCCCGATGGGAGGTCCTTTCTCACTTAAAAAACTAAAAAAGTGACACACTTGCTTTCTTTCCTTTTTTTTCTTTTTTCTTTTTTTTTTTTTTTTTTTTGCAGTTAAAAAATAATAGCCTAGGGACCAGCAGATAGTGTAATTGTTACCTCACTGGACTCCCACGTAGTCCACCATGGTTCAAGTCCTGGACCCGGCAGCTTAAAATTCATGGCAGGCACATATGTATGCATGCCCAAAATCCCTAGAGGAAAATAAAGGAGAAGGGATTGCAGGGTGGCCATCCCCTGCAATGCTTTCTGTTTCTCTGCCTCTCCCTGTCTCTCTGTTTCTCCCTGTCTCTCCAGCAAGTGCACACATCCTATGTAAAAAAAAAATCTCTCTTAAAAAAAAAAAAATAACAGGAGCCAGCCAGCAGCATGGTGGTTAAAGGCGCTGGACTCTGACATGGCCAACTATGGTTAGGTTAGGGCCCCAGACCTGGAGGCTTGCTTTCTCACTCTCTGTGTGTGTGTGTGTGTGTGTGTGTGTGTGTGTGTGTCTGAAAATATCAAAATAATAATAAATACAGTTAAATAAAACATTTGTTTTAAAATAATAATAGCCTAATGCCACATTACAATGGCTATATCACTCACCTCACTTCATCCATTATGCAGGCATTTTATCATCTCAGACATTACAAGAGTGAGTACACTACAATAACATATTTTGAGAGAGAGAGAGAAGCTCTAGTCATGTAACTTTTGTTACAGCATATTCCTGAAATTATTCTACTTTATTATTAGTCATCATCGCTAATCTCTTACTGTGCCTTATTTATGAGTTAAACTTTATCATAGCTGCATATGTGTTAGAAAATCATAGTTTATATAGAGTTCAGCACTATCCAGTTTCAGACCTCCTCCTGGGGTCCTGGACTATATCTCCCATAGATAAGGAAAGGACTACCATGTTTGGATAATCTATCCCTGCATAACAAATTTAGCAGTTTAAAAAACACATATTTATCTCACTGTTTCTGTGGCCCAGGACTCCTAGGCACAGTTTAGCTAGGTGCTCTGTTTCCCAGTCAAGGGGTCAGCCAGGGCTAAGGTCCCACCAGAAGCTCTACTGAGGAGGGATCTACTACCAAACTCTTGGGCTTGTTGGCAGAGTTCAGTTCTCCCAGGGCTGTCAGTACGAGGTCCTCAGTCCCAGCTGTCTCTTAGCCTTCAGTTCCTTCCCACATGGACCTCTCTGCCTGGCCATTTATTTCACTGCAACTTGATTTATTGAAGCATGTCCAATTTGGTGGTGCAATCAGTAGCAAACTGAGCTGCAGTACTGAAAGCCATGTAGCTGATCCAGTTTTGGTTCATGGATTGGCTTAAAAACACACCAGGTCCATGCACGTGCCCAATTTGCTGGAGGGTTAGGGAAAAGGAATAGTGGTGGGAAAAGGAATAGTGGTGTGACAAGGCCCTGTCAAGAGTGTATCTCTCTCGGGGGACCAGCAGTTAGCGTAATGGCTGTCGCTGGACTCCCATGTAGTCGACCGCGGTTCACGTCCCGGACCCAGTGGCTTAAACTCACACCAGGCGCATGTGTGTGTGTGCCCAAGATCCCAAGAGGAGAATGGAGGAGAAGGGATTGCAGCGTGGTCATCCCCCCTGGGGGGTGATTTCTCGTTTTCTATCTCTCTGTCTCTCTCTGTCTGTCTGGTGAGTGCACGCACCCTAGAGCAAAAACCTCTACAAAAAAAAAAAAAAAGTGTGTCTCTCTCAATCTCTCCCTCTATCTCTCTCATACTTACACATAAGCTCTCTGTTGTGAATAAACTTAAAAAAAAAAAAAAAGGTGTGCCAGCTAAGAAGGAAATAGAGTTAGGGGATTTTGTTAGCAAGATATAAGTTCCAGTCCTATATACACTAATCATGGCAGTGATCTCTCATTGTCTTTGTTGCATTCTATTGGCTAGAGACAAGTCACAAGGCAGACTCCACTTAAAAGGAGAAGACTAGTAAGGGGCTTGAGTACCAGATAGAGATCATGAGGCACCATTTTAGGAGTCTGCCTGTAACAGGAAATTATATTTTTTTTCAAGAGAGAGATTTTTGCTGTAGGGTGCATGTACTCACCAGAGAGACAGAGAGATAGAGAGCAAGAAATCATCCCTCAGGGAGCATGGCCATGCTGCAACCCTTCTTCTCCATTCTCCTCTTGGGATTTTGGGCACACATGCATACACGCTTAACTGAGTTTTAAGCTGCTAGGTCTGGGACTCAAACCTTGGTCGACTACATAGGAGTCCAGCAATGTAACCATTACATCAACTGCTGGTACCCCTCAAAAAAAAAAAAAAAAAAGTGTGTCTCTCTCAATCTCTCCCTCTATCTCTCTCATACTTACACTTAAGCTCTCTGTTGTGAATAAACTTAAAAAAAAAAAAAAGGTGTGCCAGCTAAGAAGGAAATAGAGTTAGGGGATTTTGTTAGCAAGATATAAGTTCCAGTCCTATATACACTAATCATGGCAGTGATCTCTCATTGTCTTTGTTGCATTCTATTGGCTAGAGACAAGTCACAAGGCAGACTCCACTTAAAAGGAGAAGACTAGTAAGGGGCTTGAGTACCAGATAGAGATCATGAGGCACCATTTTAGGAGTCTGCCTGTAACAGGAAATTATATTTTTTTTCAAGAGAGAGATTTTTGCTGTAGGGTGCATGTACTCACCAGAGAGACAGAGAGATAGAGAGCAAGAAATCATCCCTCAGGGAGCATGGCCATGCTGCAACCCTTCTTCTCCATTCTCCTCTTGGGATTTTGGGCACACATGCATACACGCTTAACTGAGTTTTAAGCTGCTAGGTCTGGGACTCAAACCTTGGTCGACTACATAGGAGTCCAGCAATGTAACCATTACATCAACTGCTGGTTCCCAGGAAGTTATTAAATATTTGTTAGACGAATGAATAAATGAATGAATAGATAACTTACTCTATTCTCAAGGAGCAGTTATACCAGTATAGCAACTTCATTCCTCACCATGGAAGGCAAAGTCTCTTGTATCATGGAAGAAAAGTCACGCGGCGTGGTGATTAAGGGAACTGAATCCCAGATGACTGACCGTGGCTTGAATCCCTGGCACTTGGCAGGTACTGGTGCATACTCACCAAAAATACCAATGGGATGGAAAGATGGAGGAAAAAAGATTGCAGAGTGAACACACTCCATTGGGAGGTGCTTTCTCATTCTCCATCTTTCTCTTTCTTTGTCTCTCTGGCAAGCATATGTGCCCTCTGGCAATTAAAAAAAATTTAAACTTTAAAAATTAATTATGGAAGAAATAGAGGCTTTTTCTCTGATGAAATCTGAAAAATCAAAAGAGCAATGCAAAAGGAATTTTCTCAACAAAGTAGGCAGACTTTTACTTCATAACTAATTAAAGCATGGGCCCTGGAGTCAAAAGGTTTCGATTCCAAGTTCAACTCTTCATTTTTATCAATTATGCATTTACCGTCTCTGTCCCTTCATTTTCTCATAGGACGGTTGTTGAGATTTAATGAGTTAATAAATGGGGCAAATATAGAACAATGCCTGGAACCACTCAAGAAGTGTTAACTAGTATTGTAATAATTACTACAATGATGGCTGAATTGTGTGGTGAAATACATTTCTGCTTCTATTGCTATTAATTTAATTCTTATAAGCTAATGATTAGATCATCCTGGGTTCTTAGTTGCAGGCAAGAAATACCAAAATCAGCTGACTTAAGCAAAAAATGGAATTTATGAAAATCATAATGACTGTGTCCAGAATCAATTGGAAGAATCATAGAACTGTTGGGGAGAGGGTGTTCATTGATAACAATGCCCCAAACATGAGGTAGACCTCCCCATCCCCTTGATTCCCACTGGTGCCACGATCACCTCAGAACCTCAGACACTATGGCTTGCTCCACCCACAGCCACCCTTAGTCCTAGATGCTGCACCTGCCAACTGCCCTAAGGAGCTCACTCTTCCTCCAGCTGCTGTGACCACAGAATGTGGGTCCCACAGTCCCCACATCACTGGCTCTGGGTTTTCAGTTAACTCCATTTGACTGATGGAAGCTTGGTCTCAGTGAGATGCTGAATAGCAAGTATTTGGCATTTTTCCCTTCTATGGTTGCAGTCAAGCCTGGCTCCTTCCAAGATTCATTAGAAAAGGAATTTCCAAACCAAAAAATGAGCATTTCAAGGCTGGGTAGTCAAAATAATTTTTAAAGGCAAATGTCCGTGAGAGTGGCCATTAGTGATTTCTCCGTGATGAGCATGATTTTTTAATCTATGTATTAAAAATTCAGTAAGTTCCTGCAGAGAAGTTCTCTCTAGGATTTACATCCTCATTATATTTCTTTCTAGGTCCACATGGTAGTTTTGGAGCTGTAAGGAAAGGATGGTCAAAGTATTGTTTGTTTGATTAATTTATTTGACATTCTTATTTTTTCACTGATGGATTTTCTTCATCAGAAAATAATTGCATATTATATTTCTCCACCAAACCTTGTGCCCTTTCAGGACTCAGAAGCTGTGATATAACAAGACTCTTGTCCTTTAAAAATTAAGTTATCTCTATTCGTGACCTCTTTGGTCAAGATTCAAAAATCTTATTGCTTGTGATATTTTCATTTTATTTTTTTCTAGGAGACAATTATAAGAGTTTCTCTCATCAAAAACTCTAGAATGGGTTACTCTGGGTCTACATGGTGGACACATATAAGCTTGATAGAAAGAACAGATATCTCCACACACTAAATAAGGAGCCCATGACACCAGGGTCAAGGTCTACAGTCCTCCAAAAAGACTATACCATTGTTCATGCCTACCAATAGCCACATCCAATATAAAAGAAAG
>NW_006159610.1:3831987-3833864 GCF_000334495.1 Tupaia belangeri chinensis | reverse complement strand
AAGAGTGTCAAAACATTTCTGCTTCAGGTCACATTCAATTGCCAGTGTTTAAAAAATATGGAATTTTTCTCCAAACTCTTTTTCCTTAAGACCTTACTTTCCCTCTTATTTTTTTTCCTAATGCCACACATCTGTAGAAAGATACACAATAAGCATACATTTGAGAAATTGATCTTATTCCTTGAAAAATACTTTAAAACAGTCTGAAGGAAGAAAACATTGAGATACGCAATTCATGAAGCCTGAAGTGTGTGAGGTTAGTCACTTAATTCGTTGCACACTCAATGTATACTGTGATTCTCAACCAGGGGTGTTTTTGTCCCTTGAAGGACATTTGGTGATGCCTTGAGACATTTTCAGTTGACCTAGCTGAGGATGAAGAGGGGCAATGCTACCAGTATCTAGTAGATAGCATCTAGGGATATTGCTAAACACCTTGCAATGTCCAGGACAGCTCCCATAAGAAAGGATCCCACCCAAAATGTCAATAATGCCAAAGTGATAAAGCCCTGATATGAACACAATGACTTAGGCATGGCTAGTATTTTGCCCTCATCTAAAACTCTCTCTCTTCTGCCTTTCAGGTATTTAAAGAAGCAAGATTCTTTCTGAGTGATCATTCCAAATCTCATCCTCAAGAGCGGACTGTGGAAGATGAAGCCACACCATAATTTTCCTGTTCTGAAGGTTTTGAAACAATCAGTTATGTGTATCAGAACCTGGAATGTTAGCATACTCAATTCCTGTCCTCACCATATCTACCCCTAGTTTTTCTAAACGATATTGTCCTAAAGCCATAATGGACGTTCGGCTCTTGTACCTACATCCTATTTGATCTTGGAAAGCCACAGAATCTCTCCCTACTTCATTTCTGAACCTACAGAATGACTTAATAACAAAATCAACTTCATAGGGTAGGTTTCATGTTCATATAAAATAATGTAAAAGCATTTCACAATCTGTAAAGTAATAGAACGTTTGTTTTTACCCTTTTTTTCTCCCTAATTTCCCTATAATTAATAGACCTAAGCCTCCATGACAAAGATGTCGCATGACATATCAACTTAGCCATTTGCTTTATAACTACAAAATCAGAATACCTATAACATGCACATTTACAACATTTGCTCCTACCTGCATAAGCAGTGAATCTGCATAGTTACGTGCTTGGAAGAATAAAAAAAGATGTTACACCATAATTGGATCTTCCCTGAATGTACCAGAAGAAAAAAAATGATTAGTCTAGTTTCTTTTTTCTATATTGTGCCTAGGAATAGAAAATAAAAATGAATCATCATAAAATGTCATCTTTTCTCTTAAGAACAGTCTTATGATTTGCAGTTAAACAGAAAGTTTGACATCAAATAGATCAAAAAAGAACAAACAAAAAACAACAAACTTCTAAGATCTTTAGAAGAGAAATGTTATGCTCCAAGTCATAAATAAACAACATAAATGTGTTGTACATATTGATATTTATTTTTATTAGTCTTAACATTTAGAAGTCTTTTTTATTGATGACTTGAATAGTTTATGTTTTATAAAAACAGCCCATGGAAGTCTAAGTTGGTGTTCTCTTTTCCCTTAGTAAATTTCCCGAAAGCCAGCAGAAATATTCAAACTCTTTCCATCTCCCTTGGAGGACCTTGTAATACTGAAACTATTATTCATAAAATTTACTGTGGGATCTAAACATCTGAAACTTTCCTAAAGAGTTTTATCCTACAGTTCCCCATTGTCTTTGCCCTGCAGTACTGAATAGGCAAATAAACCACAAAAGGAAAAGTACAAAGAAATAAGTGCACTGGACTCCCACATGGCTGACTGTGGTTTGAGTCCCAGACCTGGCAGTTTCCTTTCTTTCTCTCTCTCTCTCT
>NW_006159610.1:3824906-3831464 GCF_000334495.1 Tupaia belangeri chinensis | reverse complement strand
TGTCTGTCTTCTATCTCTCTCTCTCTCTCTCTCTCTCTCTCTCTCTCTCTCTCTCTCTCTCTCTCTCTCTCTCTCTCGTCAAAATAAATAAATAAAGTTAAATAAAATAATCCTTTAAAAAAAAAAAGAAATGAGTGACATGGGGGACAATCAGTTTTTCAGCTTTGAGTGTCAGAAGGCACTAATAAGTTGACTGTTGATGAAGCAGAGTTTTTGGAGGAGCAGGTCGTGGAGACACTCTTCTCCTTACCTCATATTGCACCCTAGGAGTTGCTTCCCAGAGTCAGTAGCTCAAAGCATAGCTTCAGAATCAGTGGGATGAGCAAGTCTATTTTGGAGTGAAGTAAATTATAGGTGTTAATTACCCAGCTATACACATTGACATCTATGTTTCCTAATAATCCATCTTTCAATTGCATAGAATACAACCCTTCACTCTTGTACATATTCCTTAGGAAGTAAATGAGAAGCAAGACATCTCAGAACTATTATAGTCAGAAATGTTACAAATGCAGACATTTTGATGTGTGAAATTTGAATCAAAAATCCATTTCCCTCTAGCTTCAAGTGTGTTTTTGGAAATTATTCCTATGAGTCTGATCAGACCTTATACGGTCTCCACATTGTTACTATGATCAGCCCAGGCAACTTACTGGCGCTGCTTCTAAAACAGACTGTTGTTTATTAGTCCAGTGAAGTTTCAGCCCTCCCTTTAAGAGGTCTTTAGTTGTGCCTCAAGCTCAACTCAATGTGGCAGACTTTGCTAGCTAAATTTTTGCTTCTTAATTTATCCAGTCTGGTTTAGTTCTCTAGGGTCCATTTCATCAATTTCTGACACACTATGGCAACCTGGTATTTGCTTTTCTATTGTAAGTTTAGGAATGCAGAGTCAACATTTCAAAGACTATCTCAACCAGGGATGTGCCCTAAAATTCAGATACTAATGGTGAGTAGTGGTACTTGGCACTAGAATCCACATGGGTATGGTTAACAAAAGGAAAAACAGCATACTTTCCAGTTAATAATGCTTGTCTATAACAATACATTTGTCTCCTCGTTTTGAAATTCTCTAACTATAGGGGTGTTAGTCATTCATGACACTGAATCTAAAGGAGGTATATAATAAAACACGAATGTGAGAAAAGCCAAAGAAATAGAAAATTGAATTTTATATTTATATACTTTGTCTGTGGTTTAAATGCTTTGTGAGCACTGCAATTGTTCTCGCCTTTGAAAAGTTTATTAGTAATGCTTTGTAGGTCATACTTCGCCCCTCTAAGAAAATCCCTAAACACATTCAGTAGGTCCATGACATTGTCAGTATTTTTCCTGACTTTTCACTTATACAGTTCTACCAGCTGAGCCCAGCCAACCTCTGACTCTATCAAGCCCATACTTGTCTGCCCTTTGCAACTGCCATTCCTTCTCCCTGGAATGCTGTGCTTGCAGAGGGTTGAGAGGCCCTCTCATCCTCTTCCTCTAATCCAAGTCTCAACTCAAACATTTCCCTCTCAGAGAGGCCTTCCTTGACTGTCCTACCTAGCCAATGGTGCTTCCAACTAGTAATGTTCACCATTTCCACACTTTTCTTCAGGTTCTTTACAGTACTTAATACTAACTGGATTATTTTATTAATTTAACTTGTTTATTATCTTTCTTCCCTACTAGGAATCTATATCCATGAGAAGAGGGATTTTTTCCTTAGTCACTACATTCTTTCGAACTCCTGAAACATTGTTGGGCATTGAATAAATATTTATTATTTGTTATAAATGTACATTATCATGATTATCTAATAGAACGATACCTGTATCATGACTCTACATTTGCACTCCATTTTAATCAACTTTTTACTGTAATGTCTTAAAACTCCTTCAATTGAATTGAACATAAGTTCTGCTCAATATAGATATAAAAATTAAAATATGTTTGTAGAAAACTAGAGTATTTAGAGAAGTTTAGGGAAGAAAGCAAGAAATCAACCATAACCTCTGCAATACCATGAGAGTATCATGATTAATAACTGATGGTTTCTAGTATTTTTCTAAGTATATATGTATACCTAAGACACTTATAATACCATAGGACACCTATAATACCATTTATATATATTTTTTCCTATCTCAAGTCAGAAGTGCATACCAGAGTGTCCAGTACCAGTTTTGCTGAACACTGTCAGTGGTTACCTATAGGGAGTTGGTATAAGGGCAAAATCAGGGACTGTAATAAAGTATATTTTCATGTTTTACTCTACATACAATGATGTTTTCTTATTTTTTAATAATTTCCCAGAGGGTGTGAATACTCACTTACCAGAGAGAGAGGGTAATAAAGTGCCTCCTATGGGGTGTGATCATGCCACAATCCTTTCTCCTCCATCTTTCTTTTCTTTCAGGATTTTGAGCACACATTCACACTCACACACTTCATATGTTTTTCAAGTCCAGGACTTGAAGTATGCAGTCAGCCATGGGGGAATCTAGTCACCTTAACTACCATCCCACTGGCTGGCCTGATGTTCTCTTTACTTAAAAACAAACATGCATTCATATAATGTATTCATATATTACTTTTATAACATGGAACTAGAAGAAAATGGCCCCAGTTAAAACTACCACGGCCATCTTTAAAGTCATTCTTTTTGTTTATGTTTTAAAGCAGATCTCAAATTTTTTTCTTTTTGAATTGTTTTTAGACTGTACTTACAGATGTTGTCTCAGTTCACCATCCAAGTAAAGGTGAGGTGACCATCTATTCAGGCATGAATCTTAGTTAATTATGCTAAGAGAATTCACACATTCAGTAAGTCAAGAAATAGTTACTGACCATCTACTATTAACCAGGTATAATGACAAATATCTAGTATATAACTTATAGCAAGAAAGACCAATTTAGACTGTTACAGACTTGTGTATCTGTATCTCCCCCAAATGTATCAGTCATAACCTTAATCCCTGGTGTGATGGCATTTGGAGATGGGGTCTTTGGGACATAATAAGGTCATGAGAGAAGAGCCCGTAGGGTAGGATTAGTGTCCTTGTAAGAAGAAACAGGAGAGAGCTTGTTTCCCTGCTCCTCTCCCACAAGCACACAGGTATCACAACCATGTGAAAACACAAGAAACAAACAAAAAAAAAAAAAACAAGAAGAGGTCCTCATCAGAACCCAACCATGCTGACACCCTGATCTCAGACTTCCAAGCCTCCAGAACTGTGAGGAAGAAATGTCTGTTGTTCAAGTAGCCATCCTGTGGTATTTGTTATAGCAGCTCAAGCAGGCTGAGACAATGTACTTTCTAATGTAAGAAGCAGATGATAAGAATTATTCAGGACAGGTTCAAATATAAAACAGTTATTTTCACTGATGCTACGCATCTATTAGAGGTGGCAAGGGAATCTGCTAATCACAGTTACTTCAAGAACCTGGGCTGATGGGTGCCTCTCTCTTGGAAAAAGTGTATTAGAGGAATTTGCAATAGTGATTGCTTATGTATAACGTTTCTGCTCTAGAAATGATTTGTACTACCTCTGCTCACAACTCATCTGCTGGAGCTAGTCATATATCCTCACCCAGCTACTAGAGGGGCAGAAAGTACCCCAAGGAGGAGGCAGGAGCAGACAACACTAGCACCTACCACAGTCTGACCTTCTGATCCTTAGACACTGGGTTTACCAGTCTTCCTACATGCAAAATTTATTCATATACTCTTTTAGGGAAGTAGCCCAAAAAGTTCTATACTGTTACAGTATCAAGTTCAAAGTTCATACCTCCCAGTAGTTGAGCTTAAAAATGTCTTCTCATGATCTGCAGACATACAAACTGTTAAATAACAATATAACAACAAATCTCATTTTGTAGCAGTTCACTGGCTTCAATTTGTGATTCTAGACTCAGGCAGCAGTCTGAACACACAGTAGTTCGGAATGCTCTGCCCCACCACATGGGCAGGTCATATCTATAGTCATAAAAAAGGAAGTGACACATAGAAAAAGGAAGTAAGGTAGAGTCAGCTCCATTGATCAAAGCTCTCAGTATCTGCCTTAATAGAGCTTAGGTTGAACAGCTGGCCGCCTGAGCAACTCAGCCATGATTGGCTAAGACTCAGCTAGCTGCTTGTTACAAAGAAAATTCTTCAGTTAGGTTTTTGGGTTATTTATGTACTAAATTACATAGCAGTTCTTTATGTAAGACCCTAAAGCCTCAATTTAGTTTGACTTAACAGAGCTAAACAAGCAAAATTTACCCCCACCTTCTCTATATCTAATATGTAATGATAGAGTAGGAACAGGATAACTCAATAAATACTTCCATTTGAAAAGGGAAGAATGGGTTTCCGAGAGCAACCATTAGTCTGAGGTAATTCTTGAATCCTACCCAGGCAGCAATTGCAAGAGTCTGCCCCACTAGGGTGCAGAATGTTCCTCGATTAGGATGCAATTCTGGTCCATGGTAGCCCCCATTCCTCCAGTGCACTCTTTTCTTAGCTCCTTAGCTCTATCTTCTAGATTGAGTTTTATTTTTCTTTTATTTTGTTTATTCTTTTATCTCTTCCATAAGCAGAAAGACAGAAACAGAAAGACAGTATTATCCCAACAGGGTCTTGACACCACAATTTACCGCCAGCTTCAGACAGCCCTGGATCATGGTGCGTGCATGTGGTTTACGTAATCAGAATGGTCTCTAGATGCAAACCCGACACCTTTCCCCCGGGTCAGCCTCACAGAGTGTTATGTTTCACCACTGCATTCTTCTTTTTCCATGATCCCCCTATCCTTATCTAAAGTAAGCATTAGAGAATATATTCTACTTGGAGTCTGAGCTGTGCTCTCAGACCACTTCCAGTCCACAGAAGCCTGAGGCCCCAGGATCATTTCAAGTCTACTTATAGCCTCCTCTAGTCTTCACTGAAAGTTTAGCACCACTCTCAAAAATTCAGTCAGCTTCTTCTGTATTTGATTCGAGTCAGTGCCATGTGCCACAGTCATATCCACTGCTGTACTTCCTGAGACACAACTTTCTCCTTTCTCTCTTACTTACAAGTAGCTTGAGCCTATGAGACTGTCATGGAAGGACCTGTACCATTTTGCCCAATTGAAAAGATTCAGTGGATACCACTTTAATCTATTAAAGGGTTTTTTGTTGTTGTTGTTTGTTTAATGTTTGGTCAGATAGTATGTATGGGGGGAGGGGGGAGAAAGCACCACATCTCCCTATTCATGCTACAATCCTTTTCTCTCTAATTCTCTATCCTGTCAGTATCTTGGTACAAGTACAGATATGCCTGGAAGGTTTTTCCAGCTGTCAGTCTGGGATTTTAACCCTGATTGGCCATGTAGACCCTAGCTTTGCTTGAGCAGTGCTTAACTGCTGCCCGACAGGGCTGGGCCCCTGTTCATGGGTTTTAGTCATGGGCGTGACAATCATATCCTTGATTTGATGCTTGCACCAAGGTTGAGTTCTAAACAGCCTGTTTTGCTCATCTCACTTCTGTTTTTTTAATGGTTAAAGAAGAGAATCATTTTCACCTTTCTATTGTGTAAGTTTCCAAATTTGGGGATGCCCTACAATCGTTTTCGTTCATGATTGCAAACTAGACAAAAGTTTTCTGAGCTCATCTCTTCCTGAAGTATTTTCTATAATTAACACATGCCATCAGCTTTCCGTTTTCCAGCCTCTTCCACTAGAGCTACAAGTTTATAGGTAAACATGGAAACCAAGCTCATTCCATCCGATGGCCTCAGGCTTATTGTTTTTTGTCTAGAATATATACTTTTAATTATCACTCATTCCTCTGATCTTTGAGGTCTCGATGCAAATGTCACCTCTTCAGAGGGGTTTTCCATGCCTCCCATGCTACACCACGCTATCACATGGAATTTTGCCAAACAGCTCACTCCTGAGTAATGAGTCATCCTTACGACTTCTCATATCACTTCCTTTGTTGTGTACTACCTTGCCCCTAAGCCAATGCCATTTATTTAACTTTTTGCTCTAGTAGCACTTCCATTCTGGTAATAACTTTTGTATCAGTCAAGATTGGTTTAATGTTGCTCCAGCAATAACAAAATCTCCGAGGCTTAAAATAGCAGAAGTTTAATTCTTATTCATACTGCATATCTACCATTGGCTTGTGGGAGAAGCTCTATTCATCTAGCCGCTCAGGAAGCCAAGATGAGTGTGTAATTACACTATCTTAAGTGTTGCTGGCTACTGTAGTGGGAGAAAGACAGCCCCAAAGGGTCTTGCATTGGCAAGCATGTAAATGACTCATGTTACTTCTGCTCATAACTAATAGGCCAAAATTAGTTATATGATGTTACTCAACCACAAAGAAGCAGGAAGAGCAATTTGCTTGTGCCCAGAATGACAGACAAAAGGAAATATGTGTTAAGCACCATGAGCACTTAACAAAATAAGTAAATAAGAAAATAATGACAGTGTTTGTGATAAATCCTATGAAAGGGGAAAAAAAAAATCCTGAGACACATTATCGGAGACTTGAGGGACACATATGATGTGGGTGATCTAAAAGTTCTCTCTGAAGAGAGGCAGTGAGAG
>NW_006159610.1:3822338-3824707 GCF_000334495.1 Tupaia belangeri chinensis | reverse complement strand
AGCAGGAGTGAGTAAGAATTAAAAGACTATTCGAAACAGAGAACAGCAAGCATAAAAGCCGTAAGGTGAAATGAGCTGCATTTTTCTTAAACTGGCAGCAGATGAGATATAAGGGACCCAAAGAGGAAATGGTGGTGAAAGAAAGTGTCATGAGATAGAAGGGACAATCAGGGATCAGATCACAAGTCACAGCAAATGACTCTGACTCCATCCCAAGTGCAATAAGAGGTCCTGAAGTCTCAGGACAAGAAGTGCATATTCTATTTTAGTTTTAAAAGGGTAACTATTTGTGAAAAACTACCTGGGAGAGAATATGTGTGAAAGTGGGGAGTACAGCTGGGAAACTGTCATCAAAGTGCAGAGATGATAGTGGCTTGGGGTGACGTGGGTGGGGAGTAGTCAGCAGTAAAGATGGCCAGAAGTGAATTCATTTAAAGTGTCTTAAATGACTTACTCATAGTCTGAATGAGAGAGGAAACTTGGGAACCACAGCTCCTGTAGTTCTGGTTCGTGACAGGGTGACTGGTGGTGCCACTTAGAGAGATGGGGAACTGTAGGGAGCAACTAGGTTTAGAGCCCACAGAAGACCATCTGCTATTTTAGACATGTTAAGTTTGAGACATGCAAATAGATAAGAAGCTAAACATGAGAATGAATCACAAAGGAAAAGTCCGGATTAGAGATATGAATCAAGAGACATCAGCATAATGTAATCCAGAGGTGGGAGTGGGAGTTCAAGGATAAATGGGGACTCGAGAATATCCCTAACAAATTCTTCCTTGAGATTTGTTTCTGGATGTTTATCATCAACAGGAATGTGTATTTGTATTTCTCACTATCAGGAAGTAAAATTAACAGAGGTAGATATTGAATACCTGAAGGCTTTTTAATTTGAAAACTGTGGGCCAGCAGGTGACATGGAGGTTAGGGTTGCTGGGTCCCACATGGCCAACAGCACAGTTCAAGTCCCAGATCCGACAGCCTAAAAATCACACCAGGTGTGTGTGTGTGTGTGCATGCCTGCCCAAAATCCTGAGAGTGGAGAAGAAGGGATTGCCATGTGGGCATCCACCCTGGAAGGGGGGGAGATTTCTCACTTTTTCTCTCCCTGTCTCTCTCTAGTGAGTGTGCATGCCCTATAGCAAAAAAAAAAAAAGACAACAAAAAAATCTGCTATTTCTCGCTCTCTTTTTTTTTGTTGTTACCAAAGGGCACACATGCCCACTAGAGAGACAAAGACTCCTCCATTTTTCTATTCTGTCATGATTTGGGGCATACACATGCCCAGCACGTTTTTCAAGTTGCCGCAGCCAGGATTTGACCATGGTCAGCCATGTCAGATCTGGCTCCCTTCACCAGTAGGCTACAGGGCTGGCCCTTTGTTTGCTATTTCTAAATGATAGCAAAAAAGATATACTTCCTGAACACCTACTGTCCCTATTTTACATATTTGGAAAACTGAAGCAAAAAGGGCTTAAATAACTTGCCTGAGATGACACAAAATGAATAATAGTGAGTCCTGTGTTCAAATAAACAATCTGGCTCCAGAGTCTATGTTCTTAATTTTTGCACTTTATAGCAACAGTATTAAAGTACCTTGGTTTATTTGTTTACTGGCTCATAAATAATAGGCATTGTAATGCATGTAACAGTTCCAATAAGAGTTTTTAATTGGATCTCTCTGTGTTCAAGTTCACACGTCTAGGTCCTTAGGGTTGTGAGGTACACTTCAACTGGACTGACTTCAGTAGAATGACTCCGAAGCTTCAAACCATGAAAACAAACGCGATATTTTAATAACAGTTTGTGTTTGGACCAGCAGTTAGGGTAATGGCTATGTCGCTGGACTCCCACATAGTCCACCACAGTTCGCGTCCCAGACCCAGTGGCTTAAACCTCACGCGGGGCGCGTGTGCATTCGTGCCCAAGACGCCTAGAGGAGAATGAAGGAGAAGGGATTGCGGCGTGACCATCCCCCCTGGGGGGGGTGATTTCTCGCTTTCTGTCTCTCTGTCTCTGTCTGTCTGGCGAACGTTCGCGCCCTATAGTGAAAAACCTCTCAAAAATAACAGTTAATGTTGTTCCAGTTAGGCTTGCTTTGCCTGTGGGATCAAACCGAGCATCATTTGCAGTCGGGAAGATGAGTTCATTCCCAGCCCTCTCTCCCCAACACACACATAAAACACACTCAGGTGGTTCCTTCCAAAGGACATTTCGCATAGGATCAACACACGAAATACACACTCCTGCCTTGAGTGTGGAAGCTTGCCTGAAAGTAGGAATTGCTTTATTCCATCATTTCTCAGTGCCTAGCAGCCTGGCATCTACTTAACAGGGGCCCGAGCAATAGTGCATAGTGGAAGGAGGGA
>NW_006159610.1:3812103-3822325 GCF_000334495.1 Tupaia belangeri chinensis | reverse complement strand
GAGGGAGAAGAGGAAGGGGGGGTGGGGGAGGAGGAAAGGGGAGAAGAGTAAGGATAGGAGAAATGAAGGAAGAGGAAAAGAAGGGTAGGGGGAGAAAGTGGGAAGGGGGAAAGGAGGGAAGAAGGAAAGAAAGGGAAAAAATCCAAATCAAACACTCTAACTGGACATTTTTAGAAGGGGAACAAGCTGCCCTCCAAGATTACATTTTTTTAAATAGAGCTTTTCTCATTCTGGTGGTGCAGTAATGTCCTGAGCCCATCAGATATCTCTCCATCCACGAGCTCCGCCTCTCCTAGCTTCGCAGACCCCTAAACTCAGACTCCTAGCCCCGCCCACTCGCCCCCCGCCCCTCCCCTCCAGCCCAGCGCCAGCTTTTCGCCCCAGGCGCGCCCCCACCCCCGTGCGGTAGGGGCGGGGTCCGGAGCGGGGCGTTCCGCCGACGGGAAGAGGAAGAGGAAGTTGAGGGAGGGCCCTAGCGGGGAGTGAACCGGAAGTGTAAACGCGCCTGCTTCTCCCCGGCCAGGCGGAACCTGCTCTCTTGGGCCCGGTGGCTGCAAAAGAACTTTCTTTCTCCCGCCCCAACGGTCGCCGCGGCCAACTGCCTCGCCTGTCTGGCAGCCTAGTCCGCCTTCTCTTCTCTCCGTCTCCTCGCCCGGCGGTCAGCTCTGCCCCTGCCACCACCGCCGCTTCGTCTTCTGCCCGGCCAGCCGGCCTGCCCCGCTGCAGCGATGTGCGACAAGGAGTTCATGTGGGCCCTGAAAAACGGAGACTTGGATGAGGTGAAAGACTACGTGGCCAAGGTAAATGGGGAGGAGTGCAGCGGCGAGGGCACGGAGGCGGGATGCAGATGAGGCTGGGGAAGCTGTGGCATCCGAGCCGGCGGGGGTGGGGTGCGCGGGAGGAGGGACCTCCGGGATGGCGGGGTTTAGGGAGCATCCGAACCGAAAGAAGGATCCGGAGAACTTGGTGGCTTTGTGTGTCAGGTAACCGCAGCGTCGATACAGCCCAGCCCTCCTTGCCTTTCTGACCCCCTAAGGGGGAGGGGAAGAGTGGCAACCGGCCACCTGGGGACTCCCTTCGTCGCCTGTAGTCTTTTGAGTGTGGCCCTCTTCTACAACGGAATGACTGAAATCTAACTGTGCCTGGGGAAATTCTCCATCTTGGACTTGCTCCTTCCTGAGCGAAGTAACCTAAGTCATTAGGATCAGAGGGACGTTTTCTTTCACTTTGGGCCTGGTGTGAATTTAAAGAATTCATTGACCGTGAAAAACAGTACCGAAAATAGCAATAGTTAAAATTCTGAAACTTGGTATCACTTCACTGTAGAGTCTTAACTTTGGGTGTGGCCTTTTTCCTCTCCCTCACCACAGCGACTGCATATTTGTTTCAAGTGGTGAGGTTGTCAGTTGGCATCTGGGAGTGTTTAAGATATCTGAGTCGTTTTTAAACATGCTTGCTAAGTTACCCCATCCTTCTCCTTTGATTCCATCCAGAATGCTTTCATGTGTAATACATAGTAAGGCAATTTAGTCACAGTATATTTGGGGGCAAAATCATGATGAAGAAAGCCAAACTCAAACCTAAGCCCAAAACATGAAACTGAATCCACATCGTGGCAGAGTGGTGCACTTAATACATTCAAACTAGCAGTTTGATAACCTAAAACAAACTTCCCAAACAAAAATATATCCTTATGATACAACTATGAAGGACATCTTGCTCCATCTAAAAAGTTGGAGAACCCCATCTAGACCGGAATCCTTCCAAAGTTTTGACGCTGATAGGATGCTGTGTCTTTGCTTCAGAGACCTGTCTAAGGAAGCAGGTAAGCAGAAGCAGAGTTTCTTAAAACTTGCAGGATTGTGCAAGGCAAGCTGCTCATAGATTTTACTCCATCTTAGGCCATGACAATTCAGACTTTCTGCATGTGGCCTATCTGCTTAATTGTCACTTGCAGTGGATTTTTAGGACAGGTTGTCTTCTATTCACTGCCTTCTCAGCTAGATGCAGACTGAAATCTGTCGTTGTGACTGTTTTGATGTGAGGCTAAGGGAAGAAGTTACATGGAACACTTCAGTTCTGGTACACCTACCAGTAGTGGGATACTGCTGTACTCAGGAAGTGAGGGCTTTGACTTTCCTGTCATGGTGCAGTCTTGGATATTTTATATGCTTGAAATACTAAAAGTTGATAAGTAGTAACAACTTGGAACCCCTAAAAAACACAACTTTTGTCCTGTCTTCCTAATACCTTGTTTCATTTCATTGTGTCAATCTTATAAAGTCTTTAGTTATTAGTCCCATTTCACAGATTACTAAAATGCAGTGAACTTTTTAAAGATTTTGGTTACAGAGATAATGAATTTCAGGTGAAGCAAGAACTAAACTGCTGACTCCAAAGCTGAGACCCTGGAACTGCTCCAAGTATTCTCTCACAGTATGAAATCTAATTGTAAAAGCATGGAATACCTAGATTTCTAGTAGAACATTCCAAAGGTCCACATCCAGGCAGATAAGTTGTGCACAAAGAATTTTCAGCCCCACAAAAAAAAAAATTGTGTAAAATTATGTGCCAATAAAGATGGATTCATTTACTTTCAGGCAGTTTTAGAACTAGGTCATTATATTCAGTGTGATCGTTTTTTCCCTTTAATATCATATTTTCTGGTCTTAAAAAGTAAGATGTGCAGAAGAGGGAGGTTAGACATTCAAAGAAAAGCAGAAGGTATGTCTCTGCTCCTTATAAACTAATGTCTGCACTCTATGGAAGAAATGGAAAGATTTGAAAACATAACAGTAGAGAGGGCAAATGTAAATACCAGAGACTTCAATAGAGAGAGGTGGAGAGTGATGGGAGGGGTTCAGGGAAAAAGCATTTAGTAGACGTGAGAATGTACGATTCTTTGTTGAAAATTATGTAAATGGGGGGGTTGGCCCAGCAGATGGCGTAATGGTTATGTCACTGGACTCCCACGTAGCCAACCATGGTTTGAGTCCCAGACCTGGCAGCATAAAACTCATACTAGGCATGTGTGTGTGCATGCCCAAGATCCTGAGAGAAGAAGGGAGAAGAGATTATAGCATGGCCATCACCCTTGGGGGTAATTTCTCATTTTCTCTCTCTCTGTCTTTGTGGTGAGCACAGATGACCTGTAGCAAAAATCTCTTTAAAAAAAAAAAAAGGAAAAATTATGTAAATGGTATTATCCTTGGTTTGATTATAACATATTGTGTGCGTGCTTTAAAAACCATATTGTATGCTATAAAGATGTACGACAATTAAATGGGAAAAAAAGAAAAGTGAAAGGAAGTATTGAGAACTTGTCTATCCTGAAAGGTTTGACTATAATGTCCCATGTATAGACAGTAGAGCTTTTTTCCTTCATTGGTGTCTTTTGGGTCATTGGGAAAGTCATGATGTGTTTTTGCATAGAAAAATGCATCATGACTTTCCCAACAACCTAATATTAAGTAAATATCTTACTTTTTTGGTGAGAATAATAAAAAGACAAACTAGCATGCCAGTGTTTATTGACTGAGCTCCCTTATTGTATCTCTTTAGGATTTAAAGAGTTAAGTCCTTTTCCTGCTCAGCAGCCATCTTCCCCACTTATTCATGGCTCACCTTTTTCATTCACCATTTTTTTTTTGGAGAGGCTTTTTGCTATAGGCTATGTGCACTTGCCAGAAAGATAGAGACAGAGAGACAGAAAGCGAGAAATCACCCCCGAAGTGGGATGGCCATGCCGCAATCCCTTCTCCTCCATTCTCCTGTCAGGATCTTGGGCACACACACACATGCGCCCGGCATGAGTTTAAGCCACCGGGTCCAGGACTCAAACCGCAGTCGACTACATGGGAGTCCAGTGACATAGCCATTACACCAACTGCCGGTCCCAACATAAGTGTTTATTAAACCTATGTGGGAGAGGAAAAAAAAAACTTTTCAGACTTTTAAAGTAGTATACAAATTGTAAGTAACATCTAACTTTTATGAAATCCAGTTGTCCAATTGGAAACAAGTGAAAGCCAGAAAGTAAAGATATTCATGAGCAGCCATGGCTGATATTCTTAGGCCAATTCACTTGCAGTGGATTTTTAGGACAGGTTGTCTTCTATTCACTGCCTTCTCAGCTAGATGCAGACTGAAATCTGTCGTTGTGACTGTTTTGATGTGAGGCTAAGGGAAGAAGTTACATGGAACACTTCAGTTCTGGTACACCTACCAGTAGTGGGATACTGCTGTACTCAGGAAGTGAGGGCTTTGACTTTCCTGTCATGGTGCAGTCTTGGATATTTTATATGCTTGAAATACTAAAAGTTGATAAGTAGTAACAACTTGGAACCCCTAAAAAACACAACTTTTGTCCTGTCTTCCTAATACCTTGTTTCATTTCATTGTGTCAATCTTATAAAGTCTTTAGTTATTAGTCCCATTTCACAGATTACTAAAATGCAGTGAACTTTTTAAAGATTTTGGTTACAGAGATAATGAATTTCAGGTGAAGCAAGAACTAAACTGCTGACTCCAAAGCTGAGACCCTGGAACTGCTCCAAGTATTCTCTCACAGTATGAAATCTAATTGTAAAAGCATGGAATACCTAGATTTCTAGTAGAACATTCCAAAGGTCCACATCCAGGCAGATAAGTTGTGCACAAAGAATTTTCAGCCCCACAAAAAAAAAAATTGTGTAAAATTATGTGCCAATAAAGATGGATTCATTTACTTTCAGGCAGTTTTAGAACTAGGTCATTATATTCAGTGTGATCGTTTTTTCCCTTTAATATCATATTTTCTGGTCTTAAAAAGTAAGATGTGCAGAAGAGGGAGGTTAGACATTCAAAGAAAAGCAGAAGGTATGTCTCTGCTCCTTATAAACTAATGTCTGCACTCTATGGAAGAAATGGAAAGATTTGAAAACATAACAGTAGAGAGGGCAAATGTAAATACCAGAGACTTCAATAGAGAGAGGTGGAGAGTGATGGGAGGGGTTCAGGGAAAAAGCATTTAGTAGACGTGAGAATGTACGATTCTTTGTTGAAAATTATGTAAATGGGGGGGTTGGCCCAGCAGATGGCGTAATGGTTATGTCACTGGACTCCCACGTAGCCAACCATGGTTTGAGTCCCAGACCTGGCAGCATAAAACTCATACTAGGCATGTGTGTGTGCATGCCCAAGATCCTGAGAGAAGAAGGGAGAAGAGATTATAGCATGGCCATCACCCTTGGGGGTAATTTCTCATTTTCTCTCTCTCTGTCTTTGTGGTGAGCACAGATGACCTGTAGCAAAAATCTCTTTAAAAAAAAAAAAAGGAAAAATTATGTAAATGGTATTATCCTTGGTTTGATTATAACATATTGTGTGCGTGCTTTAAAAACCATATTGTATGCTATAAAGATGTACGACAATTAAATGGGAAAAAAAGAAAAGTGAAAGGAAGTATTGAGAACTTGTCTATCCTGAAAGGTTTGACTATAATGTCCCATGTATAGACAGTAGAGCTTTTTTCCTTCATTGGTGTCTTTTGGGTCATTGGGAAAGTCATGATGTGTTTTTGCATAGAAAAATGCATCATGACTTTCCCAACAACCTAATATTAAGTAAATATCTTACTTTTTTGGTGAGAATAATAAAAAGACAAACTAGCATGCCAGTGTTTATTGACTGAGCTCCCTTATTGTATCTCTTTAGGATTTAAAGAGTTAAGTCCTTTTCCTGCTCAGCAGCCATCTTCCCCACTTATTCATGGCTCACCTTTTTCATTCACCATTTTTTTTTTGGAGAGGCTTTTTGCTATAGGCTATGTGCACTTGCCAGAAAGATAGAGACAGAGAGACAGAAAGCGAGAAATCACCCCCGAAGTGGGATGGCCATGCCGCAATCCCTTCTCCTCCATTCTCCTGTCAGGATCTTGGGCACACACACACATGCGCCCGGCATGAGTTTAAGCCACCGGGTCCAGGACTCAAACCGCAGTCGACTACATGGGAGTCCAGTGACATAGCCATTACACCAACTGCCGGTCCCAACATAAGTGTTTATTAAACCTATGTGGGAGAGGAAAAAAAAAACCTTTCAGACTTTTAAAGTAGTATACAAATTGTAAGTAACATCTAACTTTTATGAAATCCAGTTGTCCAATTGGAAACAAGTGAAAGCCAGAAAGTAAAGATATTCATGAGCAGCCATGGCTGATATTCTTAGGCCAATTTGCAAACTGAATATTCCTAGTAAGAGATTATTATTCTCAATGTAGTTATAATTTCAACATCATTCATTAGTTGTAATAATAACCAGCGACTGGATGACTTGTATTACCAGGTACTAGAAAGAACCCTCAAGTTTTTTTTTACTTTTTCTTTTTAGCGTTTGAATATAAGTAATAATATTCCCATTTGAAAGTTGAGGAAATTGAGGCTTATACAAGTAACTTGACAAGGTCACAAAGTAAATAGCATAATTGGTATTTAAACCCACTACTGCCTGAACTACAGTATTTATGTATTTTTTTTCCTTTTAAAATCATATTAGTCTGCATTGCAGCAGTTACCTAGTTTCTAAGTTCACCAAATCTTAGAATTGAAATATTAAGAAAAAGAGAAAGTAGACACAATAAATTAGCTCTGACTCAATGAAGATATTAAAAAAGGAACTGAGTTTTTTTTTTTTTTTTATTGTAACAATTTGAAATTAAGTATAGAGACAAACATCTTTGTGAACTTGAGTTCTCAGAGAATATCTTTGTTCAGGGTATGTCCATAAAAGAGATTGAACCAGTATATAGTGCATTCAGGATGGGAAAATTCATTTGGTATGATGTAATGGTACACAGTGAGTGAATGTAAAAAAAAAAAAAATTAAAAAGAGAAACTGATAGCTTATAGAAACTTTTTTGTAACTATAATCACATATTATCTTATTGTATCATTTATGTTGCTAGAAAAGTTTAAATTGTTTCTTTGTCTTAAATGAATAACGAATTTTTATTCAGAATGGTTTCAATTAAACAAAATAAACTTTATAAAAATATGTTCTTAAAATTTTATATATTTGAGCATTATCATATATTCAGGTATTATTTCGTTTACTTATCACTTCAAGCTGTGGGTGTTATTAATAATATTAACTTCATTTGAAGACAGGATTAAGTAACTTGCCCAAAGTCATCAAGCTTTTGACTGATGAGGCTGAGATTTGGGTTCCTTGGGTTCTCAAGCAGCTTCAAAATAACCTCTTGTGCCTAGCCTTGACTTTCATTTTTCTTCAGACAACTCAGGGGTACTATAAATGTTGCAGTAAAAAATCTTGGTAGGGCCAGACAGTGCTGCAGTAGTAAAATTGGGCAGAGGTCATCCCACGTGAGAACGTTCCCCGTTCAAGTCTGAAGACCTGAGTATGCTGGGCACATATGCACACATGATCGAGGGCTGGCTGATCATACTGTTCAGGCCCTGTTGGAGATTCTTTTGCCATGGAGGAAATACTTTTTTAAAAAATTTAGAAAAATCATGGCAAGATAGTAGTTATTGATACCATAAAGATGAGTTTAGTAGTAGGTTTTGAGGTCCCAGTGCTCTTACAGGTGAATGCTAGTGAGTTATATTGATATGCAGCCCTTATTATCTGATATATGTATACTCTTGTTTACACGTTCTTTTGTTTCACTGGCTGTGAAATACTATACATCAGGTCTCTATAACTTCCCTTTCTCTGTGGTTTCCTTTCCCTCTCTAGCCCCCATTCTAATTACCTCTGCCTTTGACACTCTAATAGATTCGAAAAGCAACAATTGTGCACCATGGAGAGGATAGGATCTATTGAACCTGAGAAAGGTATCAGTTAGAATCTTTAGAAATGGTAAGGCTTATTAGATCACTTTTCACTTTCCTAATAAAGTAGACAATTTTAAAAAGGTCCTGATTCAGTCTATCTTGAATTTATTGGTTTTAGGTAACTTTCTTTCTTTTTAATTTTTTTAAATTATCAGTTTTATATTGTAAAGTATATGATTATACATTGCCCTCTACAGCTGGGCTGGTGACCTAGTCAGAAAGCAAATATTAACTTGTATGAGATATAGGTGCCCTCAGCAGATAAAGTTTAATATAGGCGTTTTTCTTTCTGTTACACTTTTAGCCTTTTTTCTTTTCTTTTCCTTTTTTTTTTTATAGGTTTTCCTTTTTTCTTTAAGTATAAAATAAAGGAAGATCTTTTTTTATACTGGACCATAAATGTTCACTCAAGTGTCCATATAGTGCTCTGCTTTGAGATTTTAAACATTATCCTTCCACTAGTTCATAATAACTAAAAGTTTTAACAGATTAAAACTAATTTAACTTATGAAAGTAATGTCATTTAAATTTAAAAAAAAAAAAAAAAAAAAAAAAAAACACCTCTACTAAGGGTGCAGAGGTTAAGGCCTCTAGATCCCACACATCTAACTGCACGGTTCAGGTTCCAAACCCTGCAACTTAAAAAGAATGCCAAGTGCATGTGCATTCATGCCCAAAACCCCAAGGGAAATAGATTGCTATGTGGGCATCCCTCCTGGGGAGTGTTTTATCTCTTTCTCTCTCCCACTCTCTGGCAAGCACATGAGTTCTATAGAAAACAAAAACAACTTTTGAATAAAGTAAAACTGTCTATTCCCCCTACCTTGGTTGTCTCTTTCTTTAAAATAAAAAATTTATGAGTTTTATTTTTTAACAGAAAAGTTTAAAGAGAACAAAATTTGCCCAGTAGGTCTATTGTCTGGATAACTCCTATTAACTTTAAAAAGTAAAATTAAATGAATTCAGGTACAGGCTAGAAAATGCTGCAGTTAGGGACCAGCCCTGTGTTCTTGTAATTGAGAGAGCCGGATCCCACATGGCTGACCAGAGTTTGAATCTCAGCCCTGATATCTTGAGAAAACAGTCTAGGTGTGTGTGTGTGCATATCCAGGAACCCATTAGGATGGACAAATGGAGGAGAGGGAATTGCAGTGTGATCACACCCCATTGGTAGAGTGTTTTCTTTCTCTCTCACACACACATGCCTTCTGGCAAATAAAAAATAAATAAGTAAGTAAATAAATAAATAAAACACAACAGTACTAAAAAATAAAGGCCTCCCTTCTTCAGTTCCTGTGAACAGTTAGCCATTTTACCAGGATCACATAATTAATTTTAGGAGAACTTTGGAAATTCACCCAGTCATCCATTTCCTCCCCTAAAAAAAAAATTCCTAAAACTTCTGCAAATAATTTATCTCAGAGAGGTTTCACACTGAAATGTACTCTTTCTTCATTCCCCTCCCCCCTTTTATAAGTGGGCCATACTATTCCATCTTATGGTTATATACCATAATTTATCTAACCAGTTCTCAGTGATAAACATTTTGTTTCTGGTTTATGTTAGCAATTAAACCATTAGTAATATATACCCTTGACACCTTTTGAGATATCTGCTACCTCCTGATAAATCTGATAGAATCAGGCACACATCGGCCACACATAAGACGAATTGTTGGTTCAGACCATCAGCCACACTGGGCATCACCAGGTGTTGTGGTTTTCTCCATTTGGATAGGTGAAAATGAGGTGTTGCTTCAGGTTGTAATTCTCTGAGGAGAAGGTAGATCAACTTATCAGAACATAACTAGCCATTGTATTCTTTTACCCAAATTTCTTGTTTGTCTTTTGTTCATTTTTCTGTCAGATAATTGGTCTGTTTCTTGCTGATTTGTATGAATGAGCCCTTTCTAAGTTAAGGAAATTAGTTGTTTTGTTTTGTTTTGGAGAGGTTTTTTTGTTTTGTTTTGTTTTGTTTTGTTTTGTTTTGTTTTGTTTTATGCTGTAGGGCACGTGCGCTTTCCAGAAAGACAGAGACAGAGAGACAGAAAACGAGAAATCACCCCCCGGGGAGGGCGGCACACTGCAGTCCCTTCTCTTTCATTCTCTCATCTCAGGATCTCGGGCACGCACGCACACACCCGGCATGAGTTCAAGCCACCAGGTCCAGGACTCAAACCATGGTTGACTACATGGGAGTCCAGCGACATAGTCATTGTGCCAACTGCTGGTCTCAGGAAATTAGTTTTTTAATCATAATTCTTTACCTACTAATCTGAACTGTAATCTTTATCATAAAGAGATCTGTTACTCCTTCTAGCTATACTAAACTCGTTTTATAATTTGAAACTTCATAGTATGTTTTAGTACAGGGTAGAGCCTCTTTCC
>NW_006159610.1:3769146-3811846 GCF_000334495.1 Tupaia belangeri chinensis | reverse complement strand
GGTAGAGCCGCTTTCCCTCTTAGAATCACATTACAATTTTTGCAGATGCTTTCTTTAAAGGCCTTTTGCTTGTTCTTGTCACTTCAGGAAAAATAAGAGGATGATTTGAACTTATCTCACTTTTTTTTTTAGAATTATTTGATTCTATTTCTCTTTTTTTTTTTTTTAATTTGGCCAGAAAGAGAAAGAGTGAGAAAGCAAGCCTGCCAGGTTTGGGACCTGACCATGGTCAGAGCTATTGTGGGAGTCCATCGCTCCAACTACCACACCCCCTGCTCACCCTTAACCCTATGCTTTTTTTTTTTTTTTTTTTTTTTTTTTTGGGAGAGATTTTCACTGTAGGGCGCGTGCGCTCGCCAGACAGACAGAGAGAGACATAGAGACAGAAAGCGAGAAATCACCCCCCAGGGGGGATGGTCACACCGCAATCCCTTCTCCTCCATTCTCCTCTCGGGATCTTGGGCACACACGCACACGCGCCCGGCGTGAATTTTAAGCCACCGGGTCCGGGACACGAACCGCGGTCGACTACGTGGGAGTCCAGCGACATAGCCATTACGCTAACTGCTGGTTCCCAACCCTATGCTTTAATAAACTGTAAACACTTTTCTGACATGCTGATCATATGATGTGAAGAACATAAAGGTTTTAATTATTTATGAAGTATCTTAGAATAGGAAGATATGGTACAGTTTGGAAATGTTCCATATCAAAGCATTTGAAGCAGAGATTAAGTAATCAGACCACAGCAGAGTTGATGATAGTTACTTTATGGTATTACATTAAAAGCTACTTGTAATAAGAAATATGGCTGACAGTAAGTTTTTGCAGCTGTAGCTTTTCTGTATAAATCTGGTAAGCTTGGAAATGTGGTTTTAGATTTTTTTTGTTTTTTTTTTTTCAGTTCACAGAAAAATACAAAAGGAGAGAAGTGCTATGATTACTGAAAGCAATGTGCAAAGAAACCAAAATATAAGGAGCTGAAAGAAAATGAAAGATAAAGAGCCCTGTGTACCTTAAGGTTCCAGGGGCCCAGACAATAATTAATATGTATAAGGGTAACCATGAGCTTCAAGAATAGTTTAAATTTGACTACTTTTTCCTTATTTAAAAAGTCAAAGATGTGTATGATATATTTTAGAAATATTTCTGTATGTGTGACTTATATAAAATAGGGACATTTTGGCACATAGACCTAAGAATCTTAAAAAAAAAAAAAAAAAAACACTGAAAATTTAGGTATCAGAAAAGCTGGGACCAACAGTTGATGTAATGGCTATGTCACTGGACTCCCTTGTAATCATTCGCAATTCGAGTCCCAGACCCAGTGGCTTAAACTCAGGACAGGCACATGTGTGTACATGCCCAAGATCCTGACAGGAGAATGGAGGAGAAGGGATTGCAGTGTGGCCATCCCCCTTGTGGGGGGTGATTTTTCACTTTCTGTCTCTCGTCTTTCTGGCAAGCTCAGGCGTGAGTTTTAAGCCACTGGGTCTGGGACACGAACCGTGGTCGACTACGTGAGAGTCCAGCGACATAGCCATTACGCTAACTGCTGGTCTCGGATATTGTTAATAATAATGACCATACGTTTATTTAGAAGCAAAACTACTTAAAGGTAATCCAGTCCCCTTATTTTATAGATGAGGAAATGAAAGTTAAAGGCCTTTAATAGAATAACACTGCTAATTGAGGTTAGAACTTTCTTCAGATTTCCTGAATCTGAACAGGTATTTTTTCACTAAACCATTGTGTTTTCTAATGAAGCTATTTATTACCTATAATGGGATATTTTTGTTTGCCTCACTCCATCTACTTGCTAAATTTTTTGGGTTTTTTTAGAGTTTTTTTCTTTTTCTTTTTGCCTTAGAGCATGTGGGTTCACCAGAGAAAGAGAGACAGAAAGTGAGAAGGAAAGTGAGAAGTCACCCCCCAGGGGGTATGGCTACACCGTAATCCATTCTCATCCCAGGATGCTGAGCATGCACACACATGAACCCAGCATGATTTTTAAGCCACTAGGTCTGGGACTCGAACCCATGTGGGAGTCCAGTGATGTAACCACCATGCCATCTGCTGATCCCTTATTTATTTTTTAAATTTCCGGTCTTTGTCTGCTTTTGTACTGCATCCCATATTCTGATTGCTGGTGCAGTAAATCCCTCATTTGTTCCAATGTGGTAACTAGTAATTGTGTTTTTGTTCTTTTCTAGAGTTTTTTAAATTTGAAAGGACTTATGGGCTCCTGACTTGACTGATAAGTTGCACATTTGAATTGGAAAAAGTCACTTAAAAAAACTCAAATCATGGGACCAGCAGTTAGCGTAATGGCTATGTCGCTGAACTCCCACATAGTCGACCGCGGTTCGAGTCCCCGACCCAGTGGCTTAAACTCATGCCGGGCGCTTGTGCGTGCATGTGTGTGTGCCCAAGATCCCAAGAGGAGACTGGAGAAGGGATTGCGGTGTGGCCACCCCCCCAGAGGGTGACTTCTCGCTTTCTCTCTGTCTCTCTCTGTCTGTCTGGCGAGCGCACGCGCCCTATAGCAAAACAAAACCCCCCCCCCCGCCCCCCCCCCCCAAAAAAAAAAAACCTCAAATCATGGTCTGAGGGATGTGTTTTTTAAGTTTTGAATGTTCAGGTAGTTTTGTGAACATTCAAATGACTAGCTAAAACAGCAAGAGTGCACTTACAGGTATGGCCAGGGATTACTGTTTAGATATTTGAAGAGTGACTCAAAGGAGAGCGAAGACTGTGCCCCTCCACCCCAGAATATTTCTGCAGATCTTGTGTTTCTGCAGATAAAGTGCTTATAGTGGGGCATTTGTCTTTCAGCAGGTGGGAGGGAGGGAGGGAGTTTGTAGCATTTGAAGCTTCCTGTGCTTGAGGAGTTCTCTGCTACTTAGTATAAATCTTGATGAAATTGTATGGCCTGGCTCCCTGCACACAACAGAGGCCAGAAAGGACAAATAAATTGCTTTCTCCTGGGGCCAGCAGCAGTTTTGCAGCAGAACCTAAGTGGGAAAATCCTGAGTTCATGTACTGAAGTCTCCTTGAACATGCTGGTTATGTGTGTCCCCAGTGATCCAGGCTTGTCAAGGATTGGGGTAGATAGCAGCGTGAATACCTTCTCTTTCTCTCTCTCTCCCTATTTTTCACTCATAGAAGAAATAAAATCAGTTGCTTTCTCCTGTCCACTCAGAAAATGGGCTCATGACCCAAATATGACTAAATCGAATGTTTTTTATCTGGAGTTGAAAAAGTGAAGGATGTCGTGGCAGCAGTGAAGCATCCGGTTTCTATAAACAGCAGTAGTGGCTTGTGCCAGTTGTAACAGCTCTTCTGTGCCCAGGTGGTTCTCATTATAGGTTTTGATTTCTTGCTTTCAAGCCCCCTTGTTGCCTTCCCATTTACTGAGCTTGGTTCTTCTACCTTCCTAGCAATTCTGGGAACTATTTTTAATATATTTAATGCGTTGCATTTCTTTTAATTAGTCTGAATTGGTTTCTGTTGCTTGCAATTAAGAACCTTATATTAGTTTTCACCTGCCGATCTCTCTTGTGCTTGAGTTTTTTGAAAATAGAAATGATCTTTCTATCCCTAGTCACATTGCTTATTATCTGTCATGCAGTTTTTTAAATTGAGTTTGAATTGGTATTTGTAGAAACTAGCCTGCCTTTTTTTTTTTTTTTCCAAAGTTGGTCTACCATATACCCCTTTATAATAGACATTCTTAGTGTAAATGCTGTTCTTTTATTTCCTCTCTTAAAAATACTGTTTTTGGGACCAGCAGTTAGCATAATGGCTGTGTCGCTGAACTCCCATGTAGCTGACCGCAGTTTGAGTCCCGGACCCGGTGGCTTAAACTATGCCTGGCTCATGTGCATGCCCAAGATCCTGAGAGGAGAATGGAGAAGGGACTGTGGCATGGCCATCCCCCCTGGGGGGGTGATTTCTCGCTTTCTGTCTCTCTGGCGAGCGCACGTGCCCTATAGCAACCCCCCCCCAAAAAAAATACTGTTTTCAAACTCTTTATTGTTTTAAGAGGACTTTGTCGCAATATCGAAGTGTGACAGTAGTTATATAAACATAACACCATCTTAGAACCTCTCGTGACTGTCATTTTAGAACTTTAAGAATTTTAAAAATCATACAGTCTCACTGAAAGTAGAGATACTTTTGTGCTTGTTCCCTTATGAATAAGAATCACCAGTACTTTTTCATCAGTAATATTAATACTAAAACCTACCCTTAACATCATATTACTTACAACAGTAAAAAGTATGTACAGCCTCAAACCAAGTGAACTGAAAGTATTTTCAATGCTAAGTCCTTAGGAAACATTATTATTTATTTTAAAACTATCAATAAATGAGTAATTATACCATTAACTTGGCTGTTAAAGAGCTGGGCATGGTGACATTTTAGTATATGAGAGGTGTGTGTGTGTATGTATTTTGGTGGTCGTTCTTGTTTTGTCTGTGCTAGAGCTTTTGGTTAATAATTTTGTTTTTATTGTATTAGGATTATGGATTCTATAATGATGGAATGTTTTGAGGTTTTCTTTGGTCAATTATAATTCAGTTTTGTTAATATTCAGTGGAAGTAGAAGGTGTAGTTTCCATAGAGTATGAAGTTGGATATTTATTGATTCAGTCATATTAATTATTAATCATGCCTGCTAAACCTACCAAACACTGAGACTGTTATATTCTTTCACTACTGAACTATTTTTGTCAGTTGTTTTCTTTCAGATAAAGATTAATGACTAGTTTGTACATTTTGAAAATACAAAATGAACGTCTCTATTTTGGCTTTGACTTCTATGTTATTATATTTAACATTCTTAGCTTTTTAAGTCTATGTGTCTGATTTTTTTGTCCATTTGTTTATATTTTTTACACATATTCATATTTTGTTTTTAGAAACCTTTCACTGGCAGCTCTGGTTGGATATTTGTTTACTCTCTTTTAGTTATTGTTTAACAAAGTCCAAAATTCATCTTTAAATTTGATAGTTAAACCTATTCATATTTATTATTATAAATGAAATTTAAGTTTTCTGTTTCTTTTAATTTATTTTAACTATGTTTCATTATGCCTTTCTTTAAGCAAAGAAGCTGGTTTTATTTGCCACTTTTCCTTCCAGGATTGGAAAGGTATATATCTTTTTTAGGGCTACTGGAGCTTAAATTTTGCCAAAAACCATGTTTGAATCTAAATTTTGCCACATTAATAAGCAGTAGCCTTTGGTTTGCCTTTTTTTTTTTTCAAATGATCATAAAAGTCGTGCATTTTTTATCTATATATAATTGAAATTCAGAAAATGAGAGTATCATCACCATCCTGTTCTGTAAGGATGATACCTAATGATTTCATTGTATATATTCTCCTAAGATTTTAAAATTATATGTAAACATAGACTTCTAAATTTTAAGACAAATAGGATTACACTGTTCATCATGGTCTATACCTGCTTTATTCCGTTCATAACACAGACATTCCCCATGTCAACAACACAGAGTTTAGGCAAGTTATCTTCTACAAACCTCGCTTTCTTGTATTAGAACTAAACATACTAATAAATTTTGTGATAGTTATGTGGATTAATCCTTGTAAAGAACTGACAGTGTCTGACACATGGTAACCGTTCAAGTAATGTAAGCTATTTTCATTTTAAATGATTCCCCAAAGTATTTCATAAAGGATATGTCATCATATGTTTAATAAGCTTCCTATTTGTATGATTCAGTAAACCAGTATTTTCTAAATCACCCATTCAAAATATAATCAATTGATAGATTTTAATCTTTAACAGAGTATAAAGTTCAGATTCCACATTGTAAATAATAGAACTTAGTTGTGAACACCTAAGTGTTCTTAGTGTCACCTAAGAAATCCATATTCTATTCTACAGAATCTAGTAGGCTTTTTATTGGGTCAACGGAAAAGTCATGATACATTTTTGCATAGAAAAGTAGGTCATGACTATTTTTACTAATATTTTCCTTTGTGCCTTTTGTTTGTTTTATATAAATTTATATGATACTTGTTAAATTTTACATCTTTTAAGATTATTTTTGACATCTACATCTAATTTTTAACCATAATTATTGAAGGTGAAGGCTTAATTGGCTATATGTCTCATCATTAATTCTTGTACGCCCACAGTTCACATTCTTGAATCCTAATTTTGAATACATTTCTTTTGTTTCACTAGGGTAACAGTTCTCTGGGGGTGGATCTCTGGGAGTCTTTGCTATCTTTTCAAGAGATTCATGAGGTCAAAACTATTTTCATAATAATATTAAGAGGTTATTTACACTTTTCATTGCGATGACACTTTTACTGATGGTGCACAAGCAAAGGTGAATAAAACTGCTGCATGAGTCAAGACACTGGTACCAAACTGTATTGCTACTAGCCGCTGTGAACTTTCCCACCTCATATGCACAGTTTTAAAATAAACCAGGTTGGGCTAGCCCAGTAGCATTGTACTTAAGGGAGTCTGATCCTGCATGGCTGTCTGCAGAGTTTAAATTCTGATCCCAGCAACTTGAACAACACACCAAGGGTGTGTAAATATGTGCCCCAAGTCCCCACAGGAGGGGAAATGGAAAAGGAATTGTAGTGTGAGCACACCCCACTGAGGAGTGCTTTCTCTCTGTGTGTTTCTGTTTCTGACAAGTGCAAATTTAAAAAGAAATAATTTTTAAATGCCAGTTTTACTTTTGAATGACCTTGATAGAGCAGTAAATCCTCAATAGTCTGTGCGAGGAAGTTGACAGTGCTCGTGAAGCACTTCTGTATTTGTTGTAGTTGGAACCTGAATTGGTTGTTTTTCTCATGGAGCATGTTTTCATTTGAAAAATAAACTAAAAATTATAAATTTGAGTTTTTACACTTGGATGTTTGACAGACATTTTCTTAAAAGTGAATGGAGACAATTAAGTTTTTATTACCACTGGTAAGATTGGAGCTCTCAAGAGAATTGACTCTTGGAAAATTTATACTGCCATTTTGGGCCTGAAGTTTTCTCAGTACTTAAATACTTTTCTGATGAGATTGGCAGTGATATTAATGTATATGATTTTCATACAGTGAATAAAGTAAGTTACCAGCATTTGGAAGATCTGCACAATTCAGTAAAACTATATTTTCTTTATTCCTTTCTTTCGTTTTTTTAAGGAGTTTTTGCCTTAGGGTGCATGTGCTCACCAGAGAGAGAGAATAAGAGGGAAAGTAAGAAATCACTCCTCAGGGGGATAGCCACACTGCAATCCCTTCTCCTCCCAGGATCTTGGGCACACACACACACAACACCCAGCATGATTTTCAACCCACTGGGTCTGGGACTGTGGTCGGTATGTGGGAGTCCAATAATGTAACCACTATGCCATCTGCTGGTCCCATATTTTCTAAAATGACCCATTCAAAGTATGATGTAGACTGATAGATTGTAATCTTTTAGCAGAGTATGAAGTTCACTGATACAATTTCAGATTCCACATTGTTAATAATCCTTAACAAATTACCACTTGTTGAGTTATACTGTCCTGTCAAAGGATATCTATAATGAACTGAAAAGACTTCTAATAAAAATTCATTTCTTTAACCATGTATTTGGGAGGCAAAATATTTGTCATATATTTTAGCTAAAACATTACCAAAACAGATTAAACACAAAAACAGATCTCAACGGAAGGCAATAGTATTTATTCTCACATTTAAAAGATTTGTGTTTAAAAAAAAAAAATTGACATACCACCACCCTTATCCCTTTTTTAAGAAAATTTAGTTTTTTTTTTTTTTTTTCTTTTTTAGATTTTGACATAGGGAGCATGTACTCACCAGAGAAAGAGAGAGAAAGCGAGAAATCATCCCTCCAAGTGGAGACAGCCATACAAATACTCCCTCTCTATTCTCCTCCTGGGACTCTGGGTACATATTTACATGCTCCCAGTGTTTCTCAAGCTACTGGATCTGAGACTTGAATTGTATAGTCAGCCATGTGAGAACCAGTGCCCTAACCATCATGCTACCTGCTGGCCCCTCAAATTATGGGGTTTTTATTTGTTTGGTTTTTTTTGTTTTTTTTTTTTTATTTTTTTGAGAGGGCGCATACGCTCGCCAGACAGAGAGACAAAAGGCAAGAAATCACCCCCCCAGGGGGGATGGCCATGCCACAATCCCTTCCATTCTCCTCTCCGGATCTTGGGCACACACGCACACATGCCCGGCGTGAGTTTTAAGCCTCCAGGTCCAGGACGCAAACCCCCGTCGACTATGTGGGAGTCCAGCGACATAGCCATTACGCTAACTGCTGGTCCCTGGTTGCTTTGTTTTTTTAAAGAGAGAATTTTACTACAGGGCTAATGTGCTTAGAGACAGAGAAACAGACACAGAAAGCAAGAAATCAATCAATTCCCAGGGAAAATGGTCACACCCCAGTCCCTCCTCCTCTATTCTCTTGAGATTTTGAGTGTGCGCACACACATGTCCATCGTGAGTTTTAAGCTGCTGGGTCCAGGACTCGAACTGTAGTCAACTACATGGAAGTCCAGCAACGTAACTATTACACCGTCTCCTGGTCCCATTTATTTTTATTTTTAAAAAATTGTATTTGTCTTGTGCTAACCTAGTGGTTAAGGGAGCTGGCCACAGTTTAAATTTTCAGACCCAGTGTCTTGAAAATACACCATGTGTGTGCGCATTGTCCCCCTTCCTAAACGGATGAAGAAATGGAAGAGAGAAGGGATTGCAGAGTAACCATTGGAGCAGCGCTGTCTCCCTTTCTCTCTGTCTCTCAGTCTCTGACAGGCACACATGCCTTCTGGCATGTTACAAAAAGAAAGAAAAACAGTCTCATTTATATTTATATGTAGCATTTCTTTTTGTTATTTCTAAATGAACTAATCAATGTTTGAAAGGTTATCTACTTTAATTTCTAGTTTGGTAAATATTGATAGATATCACCCACATAAACAAAAACCTCATTGGGATCCTGAGACCAGGATATTGGAAATCTGCCACACTAGAAGTTTCGAGGTACTTCTTCCAACTCCGCTTACCTCCAAGGAAGTATATTTTCTGATATATTGATGTCTAAGACTGACTTTCACATGAATATTGATTTCCTCTTGGTGTAGAATGTGCTTGAGTTACAATTTATTCTCTCCAAACTGGATGAGAGATTTTCAACCTTCTGTCTACCCTAGCATATTTAACAGAGACCTCACAAGCCCCCTATTCATATTAGAATCAATAACTCTTCTCAGAGGATTACACATGATCTCCAAGCCCTTTCCAAATATCATTACTGTATTAGATTGGTGCAGAAGTTAAGGTTTTCACATTGTTGAAATATGTATTTTAGACTATGGAAATGATGTTAAACAAAAGGCAAATTCGAACAATTTTTTTATTCAAGTAAATCAACAGAGATGGCTCGCAGAATCAACAGTGCATCTGGCCCAAGAACTACTAATGAATGTACAGTGCAGTGGTGGTTCAAGAAGTTTTTCAAAGGAAACAAGAGCCTTGAAGATGGGCGAGCGTAGTGACTGGCCGCCACAAGTTGACAGTGACCAGTTGAGAGCAATCATCAAAGCTGATTCTCTTCCAACTACACAAGAATTGCTGAAGAACTCAGAGCCGACCATTCTGCAGTTGTTTGCCATTTGAAGCTAATCGAAAAGGTGAAAAAGTTCTGTAAGTGGGTGCCTCATGAGCTCACTGAAAATCAAAAAACTCTTTTTGAAGTGGTATCTTCTCTTGTTCTACACAATTGTGACATGATGAAAAATAAATTTATAAGACAACTGGCAATGACCAGCTCAGTGGTTGAACCAAACAGAAACTCCAAAGTCAGATGTGCACCAAAAAGACTCATGTCACTGTTTGGTGGGGACTTACCCAGTACAGCTTTCTAAATCCTGGCAAAACCATTACATCTGAGAAGTATGCTTGGCAAATTGATGAGATGCTTCAAAAACTACAACTCCTGCAGCTGGCTCTGATAAACAGAAAGGCCCCTGTGCTTCCTCGTTACAATGCCCGATATGTCACACAACCAGCACTTCAAAAATTGAACAAATTGGGCTACTACGTTTTGCCTTCATCCGCCTTATTCACCTGACCTCTCGCCAACCCACTACCACTCCTTCAGTCATAGCCTACTCATTTACTGGACTTGTGCAGGGAAAACTCCACAACCAACAGGATGCAGAAGCTGTTTTCTAAGAGTTTGTCAAATCCTGAAGCACAGGTTTTTATGCTGCGGAAATGAATTAATTTCTTGCTGGTAAAGCTGTGTTGATTTTCATGGTTCCTATTCTGATTAATTAATAAAGATGTGTTTGAGCCTAGTTACAATGATTTAAAATTCACGGTCTAAAACCATACTAGCTTTTGCACCAACCTCATAGATGGTCTCACTGGTCCCCTGGGGTTCATTATTGTAGGAGAGTCAAAAAATATGAGTCCATTCTTTCCTTTCTTTGGTATCAGTGTGTTCTTTACTTTTTGTTTGTTTCTTCCTTGTAAAACAAGTTGCAAAACTGCAGTGATTTCAGGAAGAAATCTTTTGAATATTTGTCATATAATAGAGTGAGCTTTTACAGTGTGCAGGTATAGACCTTTTCTTTAAAAAAAAAAAGTTAGAACTTTATATAATCTCTGTGCCTATCTTTTTTAAATTTTTATCATTTTTATTTCTTTATCACTTCTGTATTCTGGGCAAACTTAAGCTTGTTCTCAGTTCTAGAGTTTTCTTTTCAACTATACTGACTTTGGTGCAGATTATAGTTTTACAAATGTGGTTTTAATTTCCTTGCTATATTCCACTTTCTCTACTAGCTCCTTTATCCTGTCAGCCTTGGTTTGTTCGTTTTGCATGTTTTTACGTGTTCACTTTTTAGCATATCTTTTCATAGAGACCATGTCCTTTGCATTCCTTTATTTTTTAATATGCCAAAGGGCTCAGGTGCCTGCCTGAGAAAAAGAGGGAGAGGGGAAAATCACCTCCCAATGGAGTGTGGCCATGCAATTCCTTCTCCATTTTTTCATCCTGTCAAGACTTGGGGCAAGCATGCATACCCACCTGGCATGATTTTCAAGCTTCCAGGTCTGGGATTCAAACCAGGTAGTTGGCCATGTGATTTTAGCTCCCTTAACCACCAGGCTACTGGCCTGTCCTAGATTCCATTTTGATTACTGTGTAGGTAGTTTCTAAAATTTGATTTCTTACATTATTTCAGAAGTACTTTCTTTTTTTCTTTTATTTTTTTGGCTGTGTGATTGGTTTTCATTTACTCCGTATTGGATTTCTTCTCACTTATCTTTTAAAGAAGGAAAACTATCCAGGTTCAGAGTGTGCTAACAGTGGATGTGAGGGTTGCCCCAGGCACACTTAGAGCCTACTCATTTACTAGACAAATCCCAATTCTGGTGGCTCTGTCGGCCTAATGGATAGATCTTTTATATTCTCTGTTGCCTGGTTCTAAGACATGTCCTCATGACATTGTTAAAAATACGAAATCCATGAAGATGGAAAAAAAATAACCTTTTCATTTAAAACAAAATGTTACACTCAGACCAAGTTTTATCTCTTAGTAGTTTTGCCAGACACCTCCCAGGCTGAGCTAGTAATCTTTATCTTCATTTCCAAAGCAGATTCATGACCGCTAATGGAGCTTTACTATATGGCATGATTTTAATCAGATGTTATTATAAATGGTTTGCTTATTGGCTTGCTGTGTATGACTATAAACTCCTTTGGGAAGTGACTCTTCACTATTGCTGTCTCATCATGATCATATCACAATGCCTGAACCTTTACAAATGCCAGTAAATGTTTCACAAATGATTGAATAACCAAACTGTTATCTTTGGTGAATGTTAGAATAAGTTATCTGATACTTAGAGTGAAGTATTAGAAGAGAAAAACAACTCAGCATTATGAAGAAATTAGCCAGATTGGGAACCAGCAGTTAGCGTAATGGCTGTGTCGCTGGACTCCCATGTGGTCGACCGCAGTTCGCGTCCCAGACCCGGTGGCTTAAAACTCACGCCGGGCACATGTGCGTGCATGCCGAAGATCCCGAGAGGAGAATGGAGGAGAAGGGACTGCAGCATGACCATCCCCCCTGGGGGGTGATTTCTCGCTTTCTATGTCTCTCACTGTCTGTCTGGCAAGCGCACGCGCCCTATAACTAAAGCGAAAAACCCCTCCAAAAAAAAAAAAAAAGAAAGAAAGAAATTAGCCAGATTCATTTTATTTTATCCTGTTGTTAAAATAAGGCAGAAAGGGGGCCAGCAGATGGCATAATGGTTATGTCATTGGACTCCCATGTAGTTGACTACGATTCAAGTCCCGGACATGCAGGCTTAAAATTCACACCAGGCGTATGTGCATGCACATGCATGCCCAAAATCCTGAGAGGAGAATGGAGAAGAGATTGTGGTGTGTGGTGTGGCCATCCTCTCCCCTGGAGGGGGAGGAGAGATGATTTCTCGCCTTCTGTCTGTCTCTGTCTCTCTGGCAAGCACACGCATCCTATAGCAAAAAATCTCTCTGTAAAAAAAGATAATAAGGCAGAAAGAAAGCAATAGACTTTGTTTATTTTGCTCTTAAGAAAATCAGATGTTGCCCCTAATCATTTGAACTGGAAAAATCTTTATTTGTACTATTGTTTTGTTGGGTTTTCTTAAGAATTATTTTATTGGGAACCAGGAGTTAGCGTAATGGCTATGTCGCTGGACTCCCACGTAGTCAACCGTGGTTCGTGTCCCGGACCCGGTGGCTTAAAACTCACACCGGGCGCGTGTGCGTACGTGCCCAGAATCCTAAGAGGAGAATGGAGGAGAGGGGACTGTGGTATGACCATCCCCCCGGGGGGTGATTTCTCACTTTCTGTCTCTCTGTATCTCTTTGTCTGGTGAGTGCATGTGCCCTATAGCAAAAACCTCTAAAAAAAATAAATAAATAAAATTAATATAATGACAATGAATAAGATTAAATACAATAATTCTTTTTTCTTTTTTTTTGAGAGGTTTTTGCTATAGGGCCGTGCACTCGCCAGACACACAGAGACATAGAGACAGAAAGCGAGAAATCACCCCTCAGGGGGGATGACCACGCTGCAATCCCCTCTCCTCCATTCTCCTCTCGGGATCTTGGGCATGCACGCACACGCGCCCGGCGTGAGTTTTAAGCCACCAGGTCCGGGACACAAACCGTGGTCGACTACATGGGAGTCCAGCGACATAGCTATTACGCTAACTGCTGGTCCCTTAATTTTATTTTTTGAAGTTGACCAGAGAGAGAGAGAAGGAAAGTGAGAGACCAAGCTGCCAGGTCCAGGACTCGAACCACAGTCACCCATTTGGGAGTCCAGCCACCTCAATCATCACACCACCTGCCGGCCCCACCTGTACTATTGTTAAATAAGCAAATAATTGATTGGGTGGTTATAGCTAGGTGGTATATGTTAAACTCTGAGAAGTGAAATGAATAGTAACCCTCTTATGTTAATGTTTATGTTAAAGACATGTTACTGATCTATAGCTACCTTTTCTATAATCACCAAGGCAAAATGATAAAGTTTTTATTTCTGTTTTGTGACCCATATTGAGAGAGACTAAAATATAGGGAAATGTGTTTTGAAGTCCATGAAATATGGCATTGTTATGTTCTATAAAGTAAAAACTTCAGTGTTACAGGGTATTTGGTAATAAAGCACAAGTCCAGAATTAAGAGAATATTTGTGCAGAAACTGTGATATATCACTTGGCAGAATACTGTGTAGCTTTTGAAATTGATACCAAGAGGCCCATCCTGTTGCATGGTCTTGATACTGCTGCTCAGCAGGCTGAGGCTTCATAGGGGCCCCCAGTTCAATTTCCAGCCCACCCTAAATGTCAGATGTGGTGGTATATACATGTGGCCCCCAACTCCCAGGAGACTGAGGGAGAAGGATCGTGTCATAGAAAGACCCTATCTAAAATACCATACACACGGTGCATGTTCGCGCACTCACTCAGTAAATAAATAGGCAAGTAGGTAGGTAGATTTCAGATTGATCTGTGGCCATTACATACATAATAAGGTAGTAATTAATTATTCCAGCCACGTTCTCTCCTGTGTACATGGCAAATCAACAAGGTTCTTTATCAAATAACTGCCTGGTTTTGTTTTATTTTTTTGTTGTTGTTTTGTTTGTTTTTGCTGTAGGGTTCATGTGCTTGCCAGAGAGAAGCAAAGTGAGAAATTACCCCCTGTGTGGGGAATGACTGTGCCACAATCTCCTCTCCTCCATTTTCCTCTTGGGATTGGGCAAGCACACACATATATCCAACATGTTTTTCAGGCTTCTGGGTTTGGAACTTGAACTGCTTTTGGCCATGTGGGAGTCTAGTGCCGTAATCACCATGCCACCTGCTGGCCCCGCTGTTTCTTAATGTTATGTTTTATACTTATATTGCCATAATCACTCGGCAGTCAACAAACTGTTATTGAAATTTATAAGCCCCATATCGCTCGTCACAGTAGAAATAAAACAAGTGTGAGAAGTAGTCCTTGGTCCATAAAACCTTTTCAAAAATCAAAATCTCATTACTTGAGCTTACCACTTTTGTGGTCACGTTGACATTATGCTGGTGAAACTCCTTAGAAATGGCACATGGTTACAGTTCATTACATTTAACATTCATGTGTGTTGTTTTCGTGTGTGTTGTTTTCAGCTTGAGGAATCATGACCTGAATGACTATCCTACTGTGTGTTAACTGTTGTGCAGAATTTCATTTCATGTTTTTGGTATTTATTTCAATCATTTCATGAAACTCTTGTTACTCTAAGAAAGTAAAAATAACCAGGTACCTCATTTCCCTTCTTCAGTCTACCATCCTTACAACTGTTTTCATTTGGCTCTCTCATAAGGGAGAAGATGTCAACCGGACACTGGAAGGTGGAAGGAAGCCTCTCCATTATGCAGCTGATTGTGGGCAGCTTGAAATCCTGGAATTCATGCTGCTGAAAGGAGCAGATATTAATGTATGTACAGAACATTGTCATTCTAAAAAAAATTCTTTTATATGCTTTGGGTAATTTTGTTTTCTGTAGATTTGTAAAACAGTTACCTATAGAAACCTTATTTTAAACAAGAATACAATTTGAAATTGTGTGAAATTTCCTGTAATTTAGAAATACATAGTTGGGGTGCCAGCAGGTGGCATGGTGGTGAAGGCGCTGGACACTTCCACATGGCCGACCGTGGTTCGAGTCCCGAACCTGATGGCTTGCTTTCTCACTTTCCTTCTCTCTGTGTGTCTGTCTTTCTCTGGTCAATGAAAATAAATAAATGAATAAATAAAATTAAATAAAAAATTCTTTTTTAAAAATACATACTTAGGATTTTCACAAATAAGCCAAACAGACTGACTTTTAAGGTGATAAAACTGAAGATTAGGATGTTTCACTGCTAGCTGTTGCTTTTTAGGTTCTAAAACTTGGGAAGTTAGTAGTATCACAGGTAGTACGTGGCTGTCATGTAATGAAGCAGGACTGTACAGTCGCAGGATAAAATAATCAGTATTGTTTACAAAGGTAAGTGAGCAAGTAGTCAAATAGTCATCTGACCGTGGCTTTTTGTAACCTCTGCACTTCAGTTTCAGAAAATGTTTAAGTAGTCATGGCAGCAAGTTAGATGAACTGTTCCCATGTTCACATTCCAAGGAAACCATGTCACCTAACAGGCTTTTACCTCATCAGCTATTCTGCTCTGTCCTGGAGCACATTGGCATTTCTACAGTAATTTGGAATTAAGCATCAGGGAGACTAAATAACTAGCCACACAGTAAGTGGCAGAGCCAAGATTTGAGCTGAGGTTAAAGCCCTGCTCCCTCTACTTTACAGAGTCCCAACAGAGACATTTCTGGGCTTGGGCCCCGGTAGCTCTCAGAAACTAGATGTTTGTCTCTATGTAGAAAGCCAAACAGGTAAACATTGATTTTAATATATTCACAAGAGTTCCTTAATTAGATTTAGAAGGAAGAAATGAAAAATGGATAAGGTTATCTCTTTATTTATTATCTCATAGGCTCCAGATAAACATCATATTACTCCTCTTCTGTCTGCTGTCTATGAGGGTCATGTTTCCTGTGTGAAATTGCTTCTGTCAAAGGTGAGGCCATCGCTAATTTGTATTGCTTTTTTCATTACTGTTTAACAGTTGACACTAAGTATTTGATTATTCGTTCATTTGCATTCTATATGGGCAGGGACAGGAAATTAGAGACCATATCCATAATCAAGGGCTTGAACACAGTTTCTCAAAAGTAACTGGTTCACAAACTATTCATTAGCAGTTTGTGATGGGTCAGGAACTTGGGCTAGAATATTAATCAACAGTCTCCTTCAAGGAAATTTCATCATGAGACCAAAGTTGGCTGAAGTAAACATTGTACTTAGTGATATAGAGAATGTTGCCATGGACAAGTAACAGCATGCATACGGGTCCCAGGCTCACAGACCACACTGTGAGTAGCACTGGTTTGAAATTTGTGAGCTTCGTTTTCTGTGGCACATACTGAGCATGATTATTAGAGGTCGTTTGCTAGAAGTAAGGACTCTCCAGGTCATTAGTTTCTTGATGTGATTGAGATAGTAGAACATTTGCCTTTTCCGGTGTGTTTTTGTCTTCCCTATTATAAGCTCTTGGGTGGAGTTTAAAATCCAGCCTCCAGTATGAACCAGTTAGTTGGAACTATTCTAGCTATACTATCAATAGATAGAGCTTGCAAATACACGGAAGACCAGGAATCTGTAAAATACAGCTCTGATACTCATCCTACAGTTGTCATTTCATGGCTGTACTCTGGGAAGTGCTGTTTATATTCATTTGGGATCTCAAAACAAGCGCTGTTAAAATAAGCAAGGAAGAAATAGAAATTCAACGAGTAAATATTGGATATTTTGCCTCAGTGGCAGGCACATAATAAGTGCTCAATAAATAGTGGCTATTATTCTAACACAGGAATGAAGAGGATTCTATGTTTCATAAGGTCAGCTTCATTAAGATATGGGGAAAATTGGGAAAGAAGATGTATTTACCTCTTAGACAATTTATTTGACAACTCTTTGAAGATAGGGTTGTGAAAGACGTTAATTTAGGTCCTTTAAAACTAGGGGTTTTTTTTCTACCCATAACTTCACGTGAAACATCATTACTGGAATCCTTAAAGTGGTGTGTTTTATTTATTTATTTATGAATATAGCACTGGCAACTTTGAAATTGTGCTGATCATACTGAGATGAATGATGCATTTCTCCAAAAGGAAAAAAAAAAGAAGGGATAAATCATTCTTTGTCACCACAGTGGATCCATCTAGCATCTGTGACAGTGTTTGCTCACAAAGATTTTCACTCATTCTTTCTCCTTACTGTCAGTTCCTTCTCTAATGCCATGAAAAGATTTTAAAGTACCCTTGAAAAATTATCAGTAGATAATTGCATCTCTGGGGGAGTGTTTTTGCTTACTATAACAAAAACTAGTTGCTTTAGCCTACAAATATTGATTTGCAGTTTATGAAAGATTTATATAAAATTCCAATAATGTATTAGTGGAGCTCTGTGTATTATAAGTAACTAAACCCAGCCAACACAGACTTAAATAGTAAAAAGATCTTATTGACTCATGTAACATACAGCTGAGGCATAGCTTGACCCTGGGCTCATGCCACATGACCAGGATCTGACTTTTTTTTTTTTCCATCTGGCCCAGTCCTTTCTCAGTGTTGACTTCATTCCCATGACCTCAACCTGTCTGCCAGCAAAGTGGATAGTAAAGGAAGTGAATGATTCCTTCCTCATCCTTCCTTCCCCTTCTTTCCTTGACCTCACCAAGGAAATTTAGAAAAAACCTCTGTGGGATCCTTTTTAGTTTACAACTTTAGGACTTTGGTCATTTACTAATGAGTTGCCCAGCTGAAAGCATGCTCTTTCTTTTTAGTCATTAACTTGAACTACAAGTCAGGACAATTTTTCTTTCAATATGCCTCCTTCCTCTTAGGGAGAAAAAAAAAAAAAGACATAGTTATTCCTAAGCTAGAGAAAGCCTGAAGCATTGTTCTGTATTTCTTACTTATAAAATGTGATGCTCCAGGAAGTTAAGACCTTATGGTTGTAAGTTTCTGTTCTTAAAAGACTTTTTCTACATTGGGACCAGCAGATGGCGTAACGGTTATGTCACTGTACTCCCACGTAGTCAACCTCAATTGAAGTCCTAGACCCGGCAGCTTAAAACTCAAACCAGGTGCATGTGTGTGCATGCCCAAGATCACAAGAGGAGAATGGAGGAGAAAGGATTGCAGTATGGCCATCCTCCCTGGAGGGGTAATTTCTTGCTTTCTGTCTGGCGAGCACATGAGCCATATAGCATAAATCTCTCTTTTAAAAAAAAGTCTTTTCTACACTAAATGGATTCTTGGAAAGCCACCTTGATTTGCATGGTCAGTGGGCCCTGATACCTTATCCTAAAAGATTCTTTATAGGGACCAGCAGTTAGCGTAACGGCTATGTCGCTGGACTCCCACGTAGTCGACCGCAGTTTGAGTCTCAGACCCGGCGTCTTGAAACTCACGCCGGGCGTGTGTGCGTGCGTGCCCAAGATCCCGAGAGGAGAATGGAGGAGAAGGGATTGCGGCGTGGCCATCCCCCCTGGGGGGTGATTTCTCGCTGTCTCTATGTCTCTCTCTGTCTGTCTGGCGAGTGCACACACCCTATAGTGAAAACCTCTCAAAAAAAAAAAAAAAGATTTTTTATAAACATGTACTGTGTTGCTAAATACTGGTTGTGAGTTGTCTTAACTTTTTACCTATTTTATCTTTTCTTTTATTCCCATATCCTTCTTTTATTTGTCAGAGCCTTAATTTTTGTTGCCAAATAAGTGACATTCAGAGTTAGCTATATTTTTAGTAGATCAGTTATAATCATGCAGGGCTATAATTTGTTATATATAAAAGAAATGGAATTTTTTAGCTTTGTTGAAAGTAGCACAGTTAATTTTAGTTCTGCTTTTTCAAATTTAATTTGATTTCATTATTACATAAGCTTCCTTAATGGATACCCTATAGTTTTGTTAGCCAAATTTTCTTGGAAATTGATTATGTTCTTTCAGAAATCCTTAATTGCTAAAATAGAACTTTTCCAGTGCATCTCTTAAAAGTTACAGTCAGTATTTGTCTTAAGCCTGTTTGATCGCCAGGAAAGTCATGGTGTATTTTTCTATGCAAAAATGCTTCATGATTTTCCTGATGATCTAATCGTTGATTCTTTTATCAGAAGTAGAATTCTTAGGATTATATTTTTGAAGGACTTAAGAACTTTTATAGACTATGGATATTTCTAATGTTATCTAGCTTGGATATCACTAGCATAAGAAAAGAGGCAAAATTAGAGTATAGTATAACTCAATATGATGACTACCCATGGAGGGAAAATCACAAAAACAAAGAAGATTGCTAGAATATTTCAAGTCAGCTGTATGCAATATGCTGTATCACTTATAATTTACTGTCAACCCAAATACATAGGTACTGTTATCTACATTTTATAGATAGGAAACCATTTGTCTCAGGGAGGTCTAGTTGCCCAAAGATCAAATAGAGTATAATTGAATCAAGATTTATTCTAAGTGTCTGGTTCAACCACTCATGTTCTTGATCGTACTTAAGATTGCCTTTCAGGATTAACTGGTGACATTAGTTACGAGAACTGGAACACGTACCTATCTGCAGATAAAAATGATACACAGCTGGATTTTAATTGTTGGGCTGATAAATGAGCGCATGTAGAGATGGACAGAGGTGGAACTTCCATTCAAGACCAAGGTGTGGTACACGCTGTGGTACCCTTTTCGCCCTCGGTGACAAAAAGGTATTTTTAAAATGAATGAGTCAGTGTCTATTTTGGATAAAGAAGAGGTTCATTAGACAAGACATTTTAATAAATCCTTGAAAGACAGAAAGCAGGTAGGGATAGAGTCAAAGAAGGAAATCTCCCCAACTGCAAGCAGGTGAGCACTGTTGCAAAACGTAAGAGCTGGCCTGAAGCTGCTCTGAGCCCAGAGATGCCCAGTACCCTGAGGAACAAATGGAGTGATAACTTGGGTGCTCTTCAAGAAAAAAGCAAGCTAGGGAACCAGCAGTTAGCGTAATGGCTATATCGCTGGATTCCCACGTAGTTGACCACGGTTCGCGTCCCAGACCCGGTGGCTTAGAACTCACGCCGGGCGCATGTACGTGTGTACCCAAGATCCTGAGAGGAGAATGGAGGAGAAGGGATTGCAGCATGACCATCCCCCCTGGGGGGTGATTTCTCGCTTTCTGTCTCTATGTCTCTCTCTGTCTGGTGAGCACACGCGCCCTATAGCAAAAAAACTCTCAAAAAAAAAAAAAAGAAAAGAAAAGAAAAGAAAAAAGCAAGCTAGCAAAATTAAATCCAAACAGGAAGACAGTGAGAGGCAAGAAGGAATCATGCACAATAACTTAAGTATGTGCATAAATCTAAACAAATATTAAAGTATAAAACAAAGGCCAGCATTTTTAAATGTAAGCCAGCACTGAAGATTTGGCAAATAATAACAGTGACAAGGGGATGATCAAGGCTCTTGATATTTCGACCAAACCAGAATAGAGAACATGAGAAACAGTAAAACCAGCAAGAAGAAACGAGGGAAAGGAGGAACTGAAACAGGTGAAATACTGGCTGGTCCAAGAAGCATCTTGAGAAATTTAGCAGAAACAGAGGAATAAGAATGAAAAGGAAGCTCTGAAGTGAGTGTGTTTTTACACGCTCAGACTCTGACAGAGAAGGGACAGCTGAAAGGCACAGCAATCAGTGTAAGGGCCAAGCCTAGTGTAAACTTTGGCCTGTTTTTATCAAAGCACGAACAGTCACACTGTGACCATGTGTCATTTATAATTATAATTATCCTATTTGAACAAGGTTCCCCTTTTTTAGCCCTAAAAAAAAAAAAAAAAGCTTAACCAAGAAACTTTTTTTTTAATAAATGTGTTACTTAGAAGGTATAAAAATAGCCCCTAGTTCAGAGGTTGGCACACTATCTTAAAGGATCAGTTGTGTCTTGCAGACCACATGGTTGCTGTCACAGCTTTGCCATTGTACCTGTAAAACTGCTATATATGATGCATAAATGAATGGACACAGCTGCATTCCAGTAAAATGTACTAATTTACAAAAGTAAGCCTCTGAGCCATAGTTTGCCAGCCCCTGTTCTAGCTCCCAAATAATTTGGAATTTATGGTGTATATCATTTTAAAACCCTAATCCCAGGGACCAGCAGATTGCATAATGATTTCATCACTGGACTCCCACATAGTTTACTATCATTCTCAGACCCTGCGGTTTAAAAATCTCAGGCCGGGTGCTTGTGTGTATGTGCCCAAAATCCTGAGAGGAGAATGGAGGAGAAGAGATTACAGCGTGGCCATCCCCCTGGGATCTGAATTGTCACTTTCTGTCTCTCTGATGAGTACATGTGCCCTATTGCAAAATTTTATCTGGAAAAAGTTAAAAAAAAAAAAAAAACAAAAACATAAACCTCATGGTGAGATAATCCTTCCTGAGTAATTCAAGGTGAGTATATGTCATTCTGGATGCTCTTATTAGACAGCTGGCACTTAACTTGTTGAAAAGCTGTATTAATGTAACCAAACAAGAGCTTATAGGACAGTGATCTGGGATTTTTTTTTTCTGAACTGATCTTTTACGTTAAAAATCTCAAATACCTGAGAAATACTAGTAGTGCATGAACATATTATTTAGAAGGTTAATCATGAAATTTTTTTTTTTGAGAGGTTTTTGCTATAGGGCGCATGTGCTCACCAGAAAGAGACAGAGACAGAAAGTGAGAAATCACCCCCCAGGGGGGATGGCCATGCCACAATCCCTTCTCCTCTATTCTCCTCTCGGGATCTTAGGCATGCATGCACACGCACCCGGCATGAGTTGAAGCGACCAGGTCCAGGACTCAAACCACAGTTGACTACATGGGAGTTCAGCAACATGGCCATTACACCAACTGCTATTCCCATGAAATAATATTTTTTAACTATAATATAGTTAGCTGGTGAACTTTCATAAGTTTGTTTAGAATTCATTTAGTTTTCACAGTTGCATATAATTTGCTATCTTAATCTGTCAATAGTTTTGTGGTTAAAAAACCAGTTCTCTAAGTGAAATGGTAGTACTTTACCTGAAGCATTAATATATTATCATGTTGGACATTTCTTATCTTTATTATATCTAATTTTTGAGGGGGGGAGGTTTTCGCTGTAGGGTGCGTGCACTCGCCAGACAGACAGAGAGAGACATAGAGACAGAAAGCGAGAAATCACCCCCCAGGGGGAATGGTCACGCTGCAATCCCTTCTCCATTCTCCTCTTGGGATCTTGGGCACACACGCACACGCGCCCGGCGTGAGTTTTAAGCCACTGGGTCCGGGATGCGAACCGCGGTCGACTATGTGGGAGTCCAGCGACATAGCCATTATGCTAACTGCTGGTTCCCTTATCTTTATTATATCGCATAATTTCTATTTTAGTATTTATTGTAATTCCTTAACATTTATGTAATTTATAATAGAGAATATTAAGCAGTCTAATATTTCTGCTAATCTTTCCTAATCCTAAAGAAAACCATTTCTGAATTATCTACTATAGGGTATTGTGGAAACATAAATATTTACTTCTATTATCAGTCTTTTAAAGATGTTACATTTGCCACAATTTAGAATTTAGACCAATAAGCTTTCAGTCATTTACCTTAGTGTGTATTTACACCCCATCTCTTATATGGTGTGTGTGTATATATATATATATATATATACATACTGATTAAAAGTACCTTCTCAACCTCCTGTAGGAATTAGGAATTCTTCTAAGTAAATAGAAAAAGTTGTACTCCAACATGAATCAGAATTCTCATGAACTGAACATTCAGTGAAAGTTTAAAAACATTAAAACTGTTTCATTCTTCAGTGACAAAAATAAACAGGCAGAATACGTAATTTGTTACTATAATAAATCATCATTCTATTACTAGAGATACTTAACATACTAAAGCTAGATTTGAGAGGAATAACTCCAAAAGAAACTTTGCTTTTTTGTTTTCCTTTTTTTCTCTGCTTCACTGCAGCAGTTAACAAATTTATCTTCAGGAAGTCTGTTCTAATGTTACAACAACATAAAAATATGTAACCACTGTTATTGTGCAATCTAAATGTTAGTGAGTGACTCATAGCTCTCTCAGACCACTCCACAGTTAACTGTTCTGTTTGTTGAATAGGATGAGAGTGAGATATCAAACAAAGCGTTACTAAGCTACCTTTCTTAAGTTCGTATATTAGACTTTTTCAATCCATTCATCTGTTCATGGACATTTGGGTTGTACATTTGGACTGTACTCAGCAGTTGTAAATAACACCACAGTAAACATGGATGTGCGAGTGTTTTTTCCAACTGAGTGTGTTCTTATCCTTTGGTTGATACTCAGGGGTGGAATTGCTGGATCATATGGTGTTCTATTTGTAGATCTTTGAGGAACCTTTATGTCATTCTCCACAATGGCTGTTCTAATCTGCACTCCTTCCAGCAGTGTAGAAGAATTCCCTTTTCACCACACCCTTGCCAGCACTTACCATTTTTTATTTTTTTAATCTTAACCATTCTGACTGGGGTTAGGTGATATCTCTTTGTAGTTTTGACTTTGACTGGACAGTTTATTAATGCTAGGAAAACTAATTTTGTATGCTGTTACGATATATAGTGATTAATGTAAAATAGTCCATTTTTTAAGAAGAAGAATGTTTAGTGTTGTATATGCACAATTGCTATAGATAGTGAAATATACCAAAAATCAGTCTGCTGGGAAAACTCTCTGACAGATAACATTGACATTTTGATAAATGTATTTTCTGTGCTTTATTTTCATAATCAAGTAGGCAGTTAATAATAAATAGAATAATAAATAAATAAAGCTGATTACTTTTCTCAAATGCCAGCATTGTTGAATCTTCAAGGAAGTGTCTAGTACAGATTTTGCTGCTTGAATTGAGAATCAAAGGTGTATGATACAGGGTTCTTCCAAAAGTTTGTGGAAAAATGGAATTAAAATATGCATTTATTTTGATACAAAAAATTTCGAAATCCACAGTGTTTTCATAATGCACATTTTCCACACACTTTTTGAAGACTGCACATATAAGGGCTGCCTTCCACACACTACCTACATCCAATAAAATCTAAATAGCTACACATATTATCTGAAGCACACGTTTTGTGATTATTTTGGGGGGAGAAGGAGACCTCCAAACTTCTGTTCCATATAATATGGAAAAGTATTGCTTCAAAAAATTATTAAAGGGACCAGCAGATGCATAATGGTTATGTTTCTGGACTCACACATACTCGACCACAGTTCTAGTCCTGGACCATGTGTCTTAAAACTCACTCTGGGTACGTGTGCATGAGTGTCCAAAATGAGAGGAGAGTGGAAGAGAAGGGATTGCTGCATGGCCATCCCCTTTGGGGGATGATTTCTCACTCACTCTCTCTGGCCAGTGTACGTGCCCTATAGCAAAAATCTCTCTTAAAATAAAAAGATGTTTAAGACTAGTGACCCTCAAAGAACTCAGCGGTGCCTTTCTGAGTTGCTTTAAGAAATTGCATCATATAGGGTCTACCAGAATGATAGAAATACAACGTTTACCTCATTAGTAACTGAACAATCACTGTTTTGGTCCGTTTCATAAATCTCATAAACAAGTACACTCAAATGTAAGCTCATTATTTTTATCAAGTTAGCTCTCAGACTGTCATACCTCATTATTTTACTGTTAGTGATGTATGTAATGTGATGCCACCTGTCCCCAAGTAGAGTTCTCAGTTTTTCATTCTAGCTTTGTGGCTTTGAGCAAATTCCTTAATATATCAGCCTAAGTTTTCTTCTTCGATAGCAGTGGTCTGGTGCCTATCACCTAGGGTCGATAGGATAAAATAACTTAGTTACATGACATTTCATATGTGCAAGTACTATTCTAAGTACTTTTTGTACATTAACCCATCATGACAGTAATCCTAAAACTAGTTATGATTTTTAGTCCCCATTTTATTTGGGGGAGAACTGAGGTACAGAGCAGTTAGGAAATTTGCCCAGAATCACACAGCTTGCAATTCAGATTCAGTTATTCTGGTTCTAGGGCTTGTGTCTGAAACCACTGCATTTCTTACTATAGCCAAGTAATTAAATGAGGTATGGGATAAGCCATTTGCTGCAACTCCCAGCATGTCATAAATTCTAGTAAATAATACTTCTCAGAAAAGAGAAGACTTGATGCAGATGGGATTCTCTGAAAAAAACAAGCTTTATGAAAATAACTTTATGTTAGAATAAACTCTTTCATCTAAAAGTTATAATGCACTCATCACATAAGTAATGTAAGAGCTCAATATCTGAACACCCTTAGAGATGAAGAATTTCAAGGCCCATTTGTACTTTCCCCCATCATCATATTTCTGCAATGAAATTTTTCTGAAACCTTGAAGTGATTTCTCTCTTCTTGCTAAATATGATTGTAGTAGAGATGTTAAAATTGTATCTTAACAAGAGGTGAAATAAGAACAAATCCAAGACCATTATACATGCAACTGAAAATGAACCATGGTCACTGTGCCCAGATAAGAAATGAAGTGTAAAATGTGTCTTCATTGTTCATAAATGTGTGTGGGCCTCATTTGTTTTTTCGTCTATGAGAAAGTAGGGATGGCTATTTGGAATACTTTTTTAAATGTGTGACTCCTGAAAGTTAGGTCATAAGGATTAAATTTTTTAAAACGTGAAAGAGGTGAGATAAGACTTAGCCCACAAGGTATATTAAAGTTTTCAGCTCACCCCATGGTTCATTTAGACATTCCTGGTTGCATAGTTAGCACGTTGTTAGATAAGCAGAACAGTATAGGTGGAAGAGCTTGCCGATGAAATCAGAAATGGTAGATTTAAAGCCTGGTTCTGTAACTTAATAGCCAGAAACTCACTTGATATTTGAACTCAGTGGGACTAATAGTATTCAGACCTTGGGATTATTCTGGACATTGAAGAAGGTAATTGTCTATTTTTAGTACTTGCCATGCTGATATATTTGCAAATGAGACCCTTTTCTCTGTTGCAGTTAGACTGTGAAAATATGTGAACTAGTCTCTCATTCTCCTTAATGTCCTAGAACAATGGTCAACACACTTTTTCTGTGAAAGGCCAGATAGTAAATATATGGGGCTTGGCATACCCCATATATTGTTACAACTGCTCATCTTTACCATCATAATACAAAAGCAATCATAAGCAACGGGCAAATTAATGAACATGGTAGAAATTTTTTCCCCAAAACTACATCTGGCATTGTTTAATAGAAACCCAGTAAATGCTTATTGATTCAGCTTGTGTGTTGGATGTCTGTGAAAGTGTTCTCTACCTTCTGAGTGCTCAATAGACGGCACATATGCACCCTACAAAGATCTTCATTTTAGAAGAGGCACCAATAAATTGTGAGTGTCTAAAGTTAATAAATGTTAAAATCTGGGTTTTGTCCTAACATTTTTGGAGAAAAGGACATAAGTAATTTTCAACTAAAGATAGCATAGAACACAAGGAGGCTGTTGTTTCCATAATTTCCTGACAGACCTTGAGCCACTTTCTTAATCTTTTTGAGCTTAAGAACCTTTGTCTATAACAGAGTTAGCAATGCTGCATCACGGGGCTGCTGTAAGAAAGAAATACGATTACGTGTCTGTAGTTTGATGATAACTCAAAACTGCTACAAATATTAGGGACATTAACACTCACTGCATTTTATGTTATAATAGATGTTGTGGGATATCCAAAAATTGTCCTGTGTGTCCTGTGTGAACATGTACATTCAGTGTGAACCAGTAACGGAAATTACATAGTGTGTACATAGGTAATAATTATAGGTGATCTGAATACTTTTCTAATGTCACTAAAAATCGAATCCAGTTTTAGTAGTCACCAACATTGAGTTTTATCTGTAAGTGTTATAGTAACAGTAATATTTAAGTATATAATCAACAATCAAAAGTTCTCATATTCTCGGCATTTATCATAGTACCATGGGTTGCAAACAGATGCCCCAAATCATAAGATAATGGAATTCTTCATAAGCATAGCACAGCTTCTCAAGACTTCTAAAATGGTTATAATTGATTCAAAATGAATATTTTTCAGCATTCTTTTGTTTTGTTTTAGAAAGAGAAATTTTTGCTATAGAGCACATGCACGCACCAGAGAGACAGAAAGCGAGAAATCCCCTTCCAGGGGAGATGGCCACGCCTCAATCTCTTCTCCTCCATTCTCCTCTCGGGATCTTGGGCATGCATGTACACACGCCCAGTGTGAGTTTTAAGCCACCAGGTCCAGGACTCAAACTAAGGTCAACTATGTGGGAGTCCAGCAACATAGGCATTACACCATCCGGTCCTGCAGCATTCTTTTTAAAAGTGATAAATAGTGGTACATCTTACACAGAATGGTAGAGTGTTATTTTTCCTTTTAATTTGGACTTGCGCTCACTCAGATAGGATTTATATTACTAAATATGCATTTATACTGTGACCGTAATGTAAGTTTTTTCACCTATTTAACAAATACATGTTGACCATCTACTGTATACCAGGCACTACCCATGTGTTGAAAGTGTAGAGATGGCTGCCCTCATGCACAGCCTGATTTTTTTTTTTTTGAGAGGTTTTTGCTGTAGGGCGCATGCACTCGCCAGACAGAGAGACATAGAGACAGAAAGCGAGAAATCACCCCCCAGGGGGGATGGTCACACCGCAATCCCTTCTCCTCCATTCTCCTCTCAGGATCTTGGGCCCGCACGCACACAAGCCCGGCGTGAGTTCTAAGCAACCAGATCCGGGACGCAAAATGCGGTCGACTACGTGGGAGTCCAGCGACATAGCCATTGCACTAACTGCTGGTTCCCGCACAGCTTGATTTTGAGCAGACAGGAGTGTCAGTGGATTACAGGCTGTGGTAAGTGCTGTTAAGAGGTGGAGATCAGCTTTGAGTAACAGGAACCGCCTACTAACATGGTTCTAAAGAAAGTAGCTCACAAGGAGACAGCAATCTAAATCAAGTTCCCCTGGGCATTGTGTCTATGTTTGGGACAGGGAGAAGGGAAAAGAGCTGCAGCTTTATTGGAAAAGGAAAGCCCTCGACAGATGAAAATTGCATCAGATGGTCCCTTGTAGCTTTAAAGGAATCTAGATTCAATCTCTTTTCAACTTCTGGAACAGAGGAAAGCAAGGAATGGGCTTAGGCGAGCCCATCTGAGGTATCTACCTCAGTGTGAACAGCAAAGTGCCAAGGGCACACAGGATGGGGCAGCCAACTGCCTGGGAAATTCCAGAAGGATTTCATAGAGAATGTAACAATTGAAGAGAGTTAATGGGTGCTGAAAGGGAAAGAACAAGGAATTTCTTTGTTCCTTTACATTTTGTAGAGTCCTTATGGATATTTAATATCAAATAAAAGGAAGTACACTGTGTTTTCTCTAAATAAGGAGCTGTATGGGTGCACAAGATAAACAAGTCCTCTGCCCTTGGAGGCCACATTTTCTAGAGGGAAAGACAACAGACAAATAAATAAATGGAATTCCATTTCAGGTAGTAAGTACTGTAAAGAAAATACCTTTGTAAGGATAAAAACTTAACTATTTTGGGTGAAAAAATTCTCAAGGGTATATACTTTTCTCTTAAGTAGAATAATTGAGACATGATTTAACTTTTACGTGAAAACATACTATTGGCATCAAACTCCCTAGAATCTGTTGAAGAGTTGGGGTTATTTGTCTTATACTTGATAACTAGTTGATTGCTAAGTGTTAGTGGTAGTTCTGTTTCTTTCTTGCTTGGTCATGTCAGGTTCTCATCAGATGTTAACTGCTGTTGGTGTGACTATCTCTCCTTAACTGTTTTGTTTGTGATTTTATTTGGACTGAGAAAATCCATACTTGAATTATTCTGAGGACCCCAGCATTCCTCTATGGAATGATAAAGAGTTTGGGTCCCCTTATTAAACTGTTTCAGTGGTTTAAAAGCTTTAAATTCACTTTCTAGTTCAGATCAATATAAGTTTGCTGGAACCAGACCTGATAAGTATCTGGAAACATTTAAATGTTTCTTGAATTGGCTTTAATTCTCTATTGCAATTTAGTCCTTTCAGGCATTCATTTTGTGTTCTGAATAGTTTTCTAAAGCAAATAGATTATTCCAGACTGTAGTTGCTAAATTTTTTCCTAAAGTAGTTGGTTGTAGTCTAAGGTTGAAATACAGCCTTAAACCAAACCTTATATAGAAATGTCCACAAAGAGTCTGTGCATATGTGTCTGTCTGTACATACTAATGCATAGATACATGCATAGATATTCATGAGTATGTATGTATAGCCCCTTGTACTTTTTAAAATTAAATTTATAAATTTTGCATCGAAACAAAGGAGCTTGAAACACTGACTGGTGATCAGTATAATATATCTTAACCGCTAAGCCTTTTGTCGAGATACCAAATAACCTCAATACAAGTATAGGAGTTTCATTCTTAAAATGTTACTAGTCCAGTTGTCTTAACTTATTTCTCCACATTAAGAACTGATGTTATCGGACCCAGAGGTAGCATGGTGGTTACAGACACTGGACTCCCATGTGACCATCCACGGTTCGAGTCCCAGACCTGGCAACTTACTTTCTTACTTCCCCCTCCTTCTCTGTCTCCCACACACACATGCCCTATAGTAAAAATTAAAAGTAATAATAAAGTAAGTAATTCCTTTAAAAAAAATGAACTGATGGTATAAAGTAGAATTTGACTATCTAACGTAGGAAGTAGCAGACGGTAACAAGCAAGTAAAGAAATATTGTTTCGTGCTTGCTTATCTTTCATGCCAGATTTAAACTGTTCATGGGCAATGACAACATGACTTGAAATTTTCTTCAGCATTTCCCATAGCCTGCCACATACTATCAAATAGCCAATAAATTATTTATAGTGCCTTAAAATTTTTTACTCTTAGAAGGACTGATAGCAAATCTGTCTATTTGGGCTCCTTCAGCTTGGCCATAGCAATTTTTTCCTCAAGAAAATTTGCTCACCTGAATCATGCTCTACATATAGACAAATGAACTTAATCCTGATTCTAATCAGATACCAAAACTGAAGGATCCTCAATGTTGAGATTACCTGAAAATAAGTAAACATTTTATATGATGGACCACACTTTTAATAGAAATGCCTTGTTGATCTACTCACAGTACTTTGTTTTCAATGAGTAATACTGTGATTTTTTTTTCTTTATTATGTATGTTTAGTCCCTTTCTACATCAGTTGCAAATATTTATTGATTTCCTGTTTTTATTGGCCCTGTGCAAGGCCTTGGAAATGCAAAAACTGACTAATAAGCTTGTTTCTTGCCATCAACATAATCTAATAAAGGAAGACAAATATGTAAAATAAGTGCATTGAAGCATTATGATTGGTGCACCAGGAGTTATATGTTCAATAGTAGCATCCTGAAGGAAGAAGTAAAGCGTGATCTTGAGAGTCAAGGGGATACTGTTATAAATAAGGATGTCATCACAATTCCAGGTACCACAGATGTCGCTTAATAAAACAGTTGGCAGTTGAGCTAAACCGCAATGTAGGATAGAAAAGATTTAACAAGAACTATGACTAGAGATGTAGATAATAAGCAAATTATGCTTTTATGTGTCGTGTTATTTATCTTTATTTTCTTTGGTGTGGATGCCATTACAGACTTCCAGGTTGGTGAATAGCATGATCAGACTTGCATATTAGGAACATCACCCAACACATACACAGAGTGTGAACTGGAAGGGTATAAGAAGTTAAAAAAAGAAAGAAAGAAAGAAAGAGAAAGAAAGAGAGAAAGAGAGAGAGAAAGAAAGAGAAGAGAAGAGAAGAGAAGAGAAGAGAAGAGAAGAGAAGAGAAGAGAAAATAGGAAACTACTGCATCAGTATGTTTATGTGAATATTCGGAACTAAAAAATAAGAGTATCAATGGGGAAGCAAGGACAGATGGGAAATGTTAAGAACACTAAAGAGTAAAGTGTTAAGACTTGGCAATTGATTATGTGGGAAAGAAATAGGACCTGCGTAGTGTCTTCACATTTCCTGGAACATGGTAGTATTCTTCACCATGACAGAATACTGAAAAAGGAACAAATTTGTAGGAAAAGATTACAGGTTCATTTTAGGAGAGGTTGAATTAGAGGTATTTGTGGAATTTAAAGTAAAGTCTCAGAGCCAATATATATATACATGAGCTTGAAGTTCAAGAATCATGTTCAGGATAAAGATAAAGATTGGATAATGGATGAGGATCAGGGAAAAGCATCATACTGAGCAGGTCATGAAAACTGCGAAAGACCAGAATGGGAGGAGCGGGGAACCACCAACGTACAGGACCACCAGAAAGTGAGGGGACAGTGGAAGGAGTGGGTACAAGAGGAAGGAGAGGTAGACTGAAGAGACTAGGTCTTAAGAGTTTAGGCTAAAAAGGATTAGAAATATGACTGTCATCACTGTTCAGATACCATAAATGTTGATTGAATTTGGCATTTAGAAGACATTAGTAACTTATTCTATCTTCAGAATGGTCTAGGTCACTTTGCAAACATGCTGTGTCTGCTGGTCCCTCTTCCTTTCAGGAGAAACCTGGGTTATGGCTGTGCACATGACAGCCTAGCTAGTCCTTGTATTAATATCTCAGCTTCCCTTGCATAAAGTATGGTCGTGTATCTTAAGTTAGAGCTAATGGGGTGTGCACAAGATATGCATCACTTCCATACTGTCGCCCAACATAGGAAGCCACTTCCTGTAGACTTTTCTCCAGCCAGCAGGCTGGAAGCAGAGACAGAGGTGGGCTGGCTTCACTTAATAGGATGAGGAGAGAACCCGTGGGAGAGTAACAAAACGGAAGGAATTTAGATCTTTAGATGACCTTATGAGGCAGGGCCACTCTACCAGACTTAAAACTACACTGTCCCATGATAGAAAACTGAGTTAACTTATATAGTTTGATCTGTGGTGTTTTATGTTCTCTTTGTTACAGTGATTTATCCTAATAATAAATAGTTCACAGTTTGTTATTTGTAAGTGAATGAACAGGCCTGAGGAAAATTCAGCTTGATACTGTGGGTGTTACCTCTTGATTCTGTGATACAGGATTATGTGTCACATTTGTTATCACAGGGTTGTTGTAACAGAACAGAAAAATTAATCCTGGTAATCTACAAGGTGCCACAGTGAGCAGTGTTCACCTAGAAATAATTTAAACATTGCTTACATGGTTACAATATAAAACTCATCAATACAACACAGACTAGACCGGGTTCTACAGACCAGAATGTAACCGTTAACCTTGACAGATCAGAGAGGTAGCAGGTTAGAAAGTGGAGAGTGATGGGAAGGCAGAGAGAGCATCTATTTTTTTTTCTTTTTTTCAGGGCTTTTGACATAGGATGTAAGCGCTTGCAGGAGGGAGACAAACGGAAAGTGAGAAGTCACCCCACCCCACCCCACCCCCAGGGGGAGATAGCCAGGCCCCAATTCCGTCTCCATTCTTCTGGGATTTGGGGCATAATGCACACATGCCTAGCATGATTTTTAAACCGCCAGGTCCAGGACTTGAACCTCAGTCGGCCATGTGGGAGTCCAGTGCCTTAACCACCACACTACCTGCTGGCTCTAAGAAAGTATCTTATAAAATTATGAGAGATGCAATATTGTCAAAATTGATGAACAAGAAATTAACATTTAAATTTATAGAGAAGCAAAATGATTTCATAAGAAACTGGGAGGGTCTGAGTAAGGGAGGTAGTGGTGAAGCAGAAGCCTTGTTTATGTATCAGGATATCAGAAGGTAAGCTCTAATGTTATTAGTTCCTACAGTAGCATGAGTAGATTCAAAGTGTGAGTAGACGCAAAGCTATGAAAATAATCACTAGAACTAAAGACAGTTACAAATCGTTTCCCCAAGGAAAAGATGGAGCCAGGTATACCTCAGTTCTGGCATTAATTGAATCTAGTACCAAAAGAAAAAAAAATCATTTTCTTTTAATATACAAGTTGACAAAATTGATTCATCTCTTTTCAGCTTGACTCTGTTAGATTTATGCTTAAGTAGTTCATCCTTGTTGATGCCTCTTACAAGATGCTGATTTCATTTTTGAATTGTTAACACCATCATTATGAAATGTCTCCCTTTGTCTCTACTTATATTTATCTTAAAGTTTCTTTTGCCTGATGTAAATATAGTCACTCTAGTTTCCTTGTGGTTACTCATTTTTAAAAGAAACACATATTAGAACAAAATGGAACATAGAAACTAAATTTTTAATACTAGAGTAGAATTAGGAGTTTTCAGGACGAGCAGTTGGTGTAATGGCTATGTCGCTAGACACCCATGTAGCCGACCGGAATTCGAGTCCAGGACCCGGTGGCTTTAAACTCACGCTGGGCACATGTGCGTGCGTGCCCAAGATCCCGAGAGGAGAATGGAGGAGAAGGGATTGTAGCATGGCCATCCCCCCTGGGGGGTGATTTCTCACTTTCTGTCTGTCTCTATGGCAAGTGCACATGCCCTATAGCAAAAGCTTCTCAAAAAAAAAAAAAAAGGAGTTTTGTGTTTTTCTGCGTATTCTGAATTTTTTGTTGTAAGTTTGTATTATAATAGGAAAAAGGGTGATTTGTATATACTTTTAAAATACTTTATCAGCTACATTTTTTTTTGGTTGCAAATAATTTTCAGAAATTTATTTCAACAAGTAAAAAAGGAGTTTTGAAAAGGTACCAGACTAGTCAATAGGAAAGGTGGAGCCCAGGCTGAAAAGAGATGGAAGTTGTGGTGACTGCAGGGTGGGTGGCAGGAGCTTGTCAGCTTGTTTCACCTGGGTGATACCACAGGGCTAAATCCACTCTAACTTCTTGCATTCTATCTCCATCTCTGCAATAAAGATAAACTGTAGGAGCAAGTATTCTGCCTGAGTTACATGAAGCTTTGACATTGAGAGTGCCTGACACCTTGATTTGTAGTCTCTCAGTTCACGCAATAGGGACAGATGATTCCCCAAAATGATATTAGGGTGATGTTATCAAAAGAAGAGAAATAAATTCTGGTAGCTAAAAAACAACAGGTGTTCACTACGGTATAACTTTTTGCTCATGCAGAATTAGTTTATAGTGCTAGCTATAAAGAAAAAGCAGCCACCAAAATAAACAAGAATTAGTTTTGAATACAGTGATCTCAGTTTTCAACATTACATATAGTGCAGGATTCGTGCATTGAATTGAAATTCTCCCATTTCTCTCCTACTGGACTATAGGTTTCTGGTCTTCCATTAAATAGTTCAATTCAGTTAGAAAATGAGGAAATGGAGACTTGAGGAGGGTTTTGTGGTAACTTAACATGTCCTAGAGTGTGTGTCATTTCCTCCTCCCTGGAATACCTGACAAGCTTGGATCTTGTCAAGATGCATCTCAAGCATAACCTCATCCAGGAAGACTGTCCCTTATGCCATGGGCCACTCAGGCTGTGTACAGTACTGTTAACTGTTCTCTTCCCACTGTGTTAGAAGAGTTGCTTTGTCACCCACGAGCCAGAATGGCAGATTCTCTCTTGTTTTTCTTGGTTTCTCCGATCTCTTACATGGTATCTCCACATCAAATATTGAGTAAATATTTGTTGAATGGGTGAATAGATGAATTTGCCAGAGAAAGAGGATAAGGCATTAGAGCCCAACATGTGTAAAGGCATGACACTGGACCTGTTCAGTACCTGGTGAGTATACTGTAGGTTAGAGCACAGAAAGAGTAGCAGTAAGAAAGACTAGTACATAAAGGACCATTTATGTTCAGTTTAGATAGTTCTGTGGGCTTGAGGAACTAGCAGAAGAATGAGTGAGATTTGGAAAAGGAGCAGGGCAGGACACTAGAGGCTGTGTGGGAACAGACTGTTGGGGCTGAAGCTAGCGTGGAGAACCCTCAGGTGGTAGAACAGTGTTGTCTCAGCATTTAAATGTTCAGAGCTGGACTGGAAGCATATCCAACTACCATGAACTAGGCCCTTTGTCTAGGTGCCAGAGACACACTCATGAGTAATATGGACAGAAGTGCTGCTCCCATGGAACTTCCACGCTAGACAGATAAAACAGCATACAGACCACGGAGGTATAAGTACATGTTCTCGCTGTGAAAATGCCATGTTGCGGGTAAAATGTTCCAGGAGAGTACAGCCCAGGTTAAGCATACGGAACAGTCTGCTCTCTGCACTGAAGCTTCCCTAGAATGTAGAAGGAAACCTTACAGCCCACATCACAGTCATTTAATGACCAGTACTGTGTACATCCCTAATGGAGTGATACTCAGACTCTACAGAGGGGGCTGCATAGAAGGAAAAAACAGTTTGTCACAGCATACTTTGTTTAGCAAGTGACTTTTTTCTTCTTTTGTAGTGCCACATACGTGTTCTCCTGATTTTAATATTTCCTAAGGCTTAATGGAGTAAATAAATATGAGAGTATAATTAAAAGCCAGTCATTGCTTATGTTACTAGCAAGTTGTGTTTGTGGCTTATTCTGGTGTCTGAAAAACAATGGCATTTTTGCAGTTTAATCCATAATCTTGCCAATGTTTTTGTTGTTTGTTGTTCTGTAATGGAATAGACTCAGTCATTAAAGGACTTTTTAATTCTTGATGTAGACATTGGCCTCTGTCGTGCAATCTAATCTTACATCTCTTCTCGGTGATGGGCCCATTTGATGCTGAAGGCTTTTCCTATCTTTCCAGGGTGCTGACAAGACTGTGAAAGGTCCAGATGGACTGACCGCCTTCGAAGCCACGGACAACCAGGCAATCAAAGCTCTTCTCCAGTGATGGCTGGATGGACTGATAACTCGGGAAGAACGACTCTCCTGTGGCCTCACACTGCTGCCTGTCTGTCTGTCACTCTCTATCTGCCAGCTTCTTCAGCTAAATACTTTAAGAGGGGTGAGGGGAGAGAAACTCATAACAAATCAGACTACCAGAAAAAAAAGTTTTGGAAGAGGGGGAAAAGGCCATGATCAGGCTTTTACTGGGATTCCTGATCAAGGCAACCTCTTTTCCATTTCTGATAAAACGTACAGCTTATACCCAAGGGAGAGGAAAGACAAAACATACTGGTAACATTTGACCCTTTCAGCTCCCTAGCTCACTTACTAATTAGATTGTGTCGAAGGTCTGATTATACAAAGGCCAACTCTGCATATTTGGTAGCCCTAGCTGTGTGAGCAGTAGCGGCTGCTGCCATGTAAACTTAGGGTGCTGAGATAAGCAATCAGCTATAGCCTTCTGCCTTAAGAATGCACTCTACTGGGGACTTCCTGGCATAGTTAAGAGCGCTGCCTGTGGTTGGTGACCAAATCTTTCCTCAGTGACTTCAGCTTTATGTGAAAGCTCAGTTAAGGTGAGGAGGGGCCCACTCCTAAATTGCTGGATGACTGAACTTTGGATTTTCTCTTCCCTTTCACATGAATTTCATGTCTCTTTAGATAAGACTGACTAGTTTTATTTATAAAATCTTAAATTTTGGAGGTCTAAAGGAGAAATCATTCCAGTATGCATATTTTTTTCTCCTCTAGATTCAGATATTTATGTAACATTGAAACACTTTCAAACACTTGCTGGTAGTAAAAGGGGATTAAAAATAGAATCATAGCCATAAGCCTGTTAGTCTCACATAAAAAGAGAGAACAGCTGTCTTAGTACCTATGGATTTCTTCATTTGCTGTTTGAATGGATTGACTTTGGTTGTGTTTGGAGAATCAAGGATTATTTTTGGATTGCCTCTCTCAGACCCATCTTGGATGCTGATTACATACTGCACCAAAGGTAAAACTGGGGTGAGATTTACTATTTAGATTAATTTAATCCCATCCCTTCGAAAATCTTGTTACCAAATTTGTTACCAGGTTTCCCCGATTTATTGATAGGCTTCTGCTGAACATATGCTAACCCACCTGCATAATATATTTTTATTTCTTCTACAACTCATGCATTGCATAAAGCATGACAACTTCAAAATAGATTCTGTGTTGTTAGAATACAGTGCCCTCAAATGGTGGTGTAATGACCTGAAGAAATTTAAGACACATCTTTCAAATGTTCATTTCATGTGCAGTACAGTTAATTAAATCATTTAATAACTTTGATACCTTGCATCCAAAATAATAAGTCTTTCAACTTGCCATCCATATAAACTTACTAAAAATATTCGGGTTTTTCCTTGGCCAAGTCATGCAATAATTGAATGTACCTCAAATTTGTAAAGGGGGCAGGGTAAGTTAGGGACTTATATTCAGATTGTGGATAAGAAGGAATTAAAGGTATTTTAAGGCAATGTAGCATTTTACAGCAGGATCAAACTATTACCAAGAATAGCTCAGCTATTAAGTTTTATTGACTGGTTTCTGGTTGGTTGGTTGGTTGGTTGGTTGTGTGTGTGTGTGTGTGTGTGTGTGTGTGTATTTCCCCCATAGACCTTTTTTTTAATCCTATGACTTTTTCACTTATAACTAGCCTAACCCTCTAATTTTCCTACATCCAAGAAAACAATCATAAAGTAGTGGTTTAAACATATTATCAACTAATTCTGCTGTCTTAATGCAATCTATTAGAGTTGGATCAAAAGTCAGTAATCAGTACTTTATCACATCACTAAACTAAAATATGGAGATATCCTTACTGAAAATGGAGGGCACTTTATCAGTCTACAAGTATCAACATAGTGCAACAGAGTGTTTTAATATCTTTGTTTTCACCTCTTGGCATAATGTTATTTAAAAGGCTTGAATTTTGCCCTTTACACGATTTTTATCTTTACTTTAAAAGTGTTTTGTTGTAGTTGGCTATTGCAGAGAGTGCATTGTCCTATCATTCCTAAACCTGGCCTGCTTTTACGGTCTTTACGGTATAGAAACCATGTGATTCTTTGTACAGTTTATCCTGACGTTCCTTGTAATGCAGTAGAGGCTATTTCGCCTTCCCTCCTTTCTTAGCCATTTTGTAAACCCCATAATTATGAAACGATTGCTTGAGAAAATAACATGTAAACATAGATAGAATAGACTGACCAAGATGGTTTACAATTTTTTTTTAAACTAGGTTATTTATAATGTACTTCTGAACCACTTGGCAGAGATATTCACAACACTTAATGTTCATCTTTTGAGTAAAGGAAGCTAAAACCATGACTGCTTTTTTGGTACTTCATGCATTTGCAAAAGGTTTTGTTCTCCGCTGAAGTAATAGTTAACATCTCAGAAAAAAAATCTTGCATGTTCTGTAGTTTTGTATTAAATCAGTCATTTTGTATGCACTATATATCAAATACAGACAGGTGTTATGCCTGTTGACAGTAGTGTACTAACGAATTCCCCTTTGCAGCTTCAGACCGATGTCTGTAGACGTATAGTGCAAATGCGGTGCCCAGCTATCCGTGTGTTCTGTGGATAGCTCACCTTTCTAGGCCTAGCTGGTCACAGCAGAAAGGTAGGGAGGTAGATGCATTGTATAGAAGCTGCAAACAAGTAGGTCCTTTATTCATTGTTTTTCTTTCCCCAAATAATGCATTTTAAATTTGTATGTACCTATTTGAATTTTTTTTTCCTAAAACTTAAACTGAGCTGCTGTTTTCTTCCATGCAATATTGTATACTCAATTGTGTATAGAAGAAGCTGGTGAGAGTGCCCTCCTACATAAATAAGCAATTGCAGTGTTTTGCATGCAAATTTTAAAAAATTAAATTGTCCTCTGATTCTATTTTGTAAATGGAGAAACAATCATATCTTTCTAAGCAGTAATGGAGGAAGACTAGTGCTTTGTGCATTTTGATATATTTGAGTTCATTTTTCCACAATGTCATACTTTTTGACACAATTGGGTTTCTCATACGTATCCTAGTTCATGTACATCCGAATGCTAAATACTGTGTTTAAGTTCTGTGTTGCAAGAACAAATGGAATAAACTTGAATTGTGCTACAGCTAACGTGCCAGCCACATTTTTCTCCTTCAGTTACTGTTACTTTCCTTTTCCAGTCTCCATACCTATACCAGAACCCGATCGACTCAAACTGTTAATGAAGCTAAATTAACTTATTCTGCTTCTAGAAAAAAATGTAGAAAATAAAACATATCAAAGATTTCATTCAAATAACCCATACTAGATATTGAAAGGTTTTGCTTTGTATTAGTCTCCTGTTATAAATTGTTTGACTATAAATGTTCAGTAACCCTCCTGGCTGACCTGTATTTTTTATTTTTCTTTCTTTATATTCATCACCCTCATACTATCCAACTAACTGTTTTATCTTTCAGGTCAGTTATCTTCCCCAGGTACTAGCCAAATCATCACACATCAGCCAGGGGATATTTTCCTTCAAGGCTTTCACTTGATTAAATATAGCTACTGATTTGAGAAGAAAATTTGCCATCAGCTTTAATAGTACGTGATACACAGTAGACATTCATTGTATTTATTGTGAACTATTGTACAGTCAGATGTGACAGCAGCTTTGATTCAGTAAATCTCATCTGAGAAAATGCTGAGTCTAGAACCATGAGGCTACCTGATCGTCAGTGTCGTCATATGTTCGCCAGGCAGACTCATAAGTATGCGTGATATTGTAAAACCCAGATTAATGAGGTGAAGGCACCACAGAGTCACCAAGGTTTGAAGAAATGCTGCCCATAGGGTCAAGTGCAGGTCACAGCCATTGTGACATGTACTGGAGCACAGCTGTAAATGGCATAGCAAAACAAAGGACTGTCCACCACCCCCAGCAACTTCTGTGTATTTAGCAGCTGCAGCAACAAGGATAGTCTAATTTACATGGTTTGGCTACAACAGTGAGTCACATGTCTGGCATAGGAATAGTGTCTTGTCACACAAAGGAAAATAATTCATCGACAATTCCTAGCCACTAGATGTCGGTTTTGAGCGTACTACTGGATAACTTAAAAACAATTTTAAGCTGTGTCTATGGTTTTCCTAGCTAGTCTGAAAATGCAGTACGTATCTGTCTCTGTACGTCCTGATATCTGATAGTTTTGTGTGTGCCTGCACATGCGCTGCGACAAGCTACCAAATCTGTTGCTCTTGCCTGTCATTTGCTAGTCAGACTTCAGTAAGCTTGAACATACTCAGATCTAAATTAGTTTATGTTAATTTTCCAATTAAAAGTTCTTGAAATTATTTCATAAGACTGGGCCTGGAAACATTTTTATGTGCCCATTCTTATAAAAAAAAAAATAAGGCAGAGTTTTATGATGTTTTGGTGTTTGTATGAGAATTTACTGTGATCTGGGCACCATTCTAAGTACCTTATGTGAACTAAATCATTCGATCTTCCCGATAACCCTATGAGGTAGGACTATAGTCCCTATTTTCAGATAAGGAAACTAAAGCCTAGAGAACTGAAGTAACTTGCCGGTGGTCACACAGCTAGTTAGTAGTAGAGCCAAGCAGTCTGACTCTGAAGTATGTGCTTCCTGCACCTACATTACATTGCCTACCCACCTTGCACTGGACCAACTCAAAGCATTTTATTCTATGAACATAGCTTTTCCTAAGACTCTTAAAAAGATACTTAGAAAGCATTTTATGATTTTTTAAAAGTAGAAGAAAAAGATTAATGTAGCATGCATTAGTTAATCCCCTCCCATGATGAAATCAGATTCTACAAACACCATTTCGTTTCAGATCTGCAAAATAGCAGTGCTTGACTGTGATAACAATTCTTTTGGCAGCTTACAAACTTATGATGGAATCAAGAATTGGCAAATTATGGCATATAGGCAAAATCTGTCCTGGTGCCTAGTTTTGTAAATAAAGTTTTATTGGCACACAGCCATGCCCATTCACTTATGTATTGTTTAGCACTGCTTCCACACTTCAGCCGGAGGGGCGAGTAGTTGTCAGCAGGAGGGGTGAGTAGTTGCAGGATTCATTAAGTCCAAAGACTTACTATCTGGCCCTTCACAGAAGTTTGCCAAACACAGATGTAGAGGTTTAGGTGACATAGGTTGAGAAATACTGTTTAAAGATATGAGAAATACTCTCTAAGATGAGTCAGCACTTAGTTATAGAGGGATTAGCAAAGCCATGGAGGAATGTAATGAGTTACAAAGCCAAGTTTCTAAATAGTGCACCTGCCTTTAAACCTGTGATAGATTGTTCCAACACTGAGTCCCAGTGGATCATGGCCTACCCCTGTGTGTATCCTTGCTTAGTCATTTGCAACACTGGCTCTTGAAGTTAGCCAGGTGACTTGCTTGGCTCAAATGGGATATCAGACATGAAACCAGCAGAAGTTTGACAAGTGCCTCCTCACTTGGCTGGCCTAATGGAAAGTGACTGAAGTCATACTGCAGGAAAGGCTCTATGAAGAATTGAGGTGCCCCAGCCAACAGCCCCAGCTAAACCTGAACATGTGAGTGGGCCATGTGGGACCATCCAGCTTCAGCCAAGCCCCAGCTAGCTGCAGCTGCGTGAATGACCAAGGGGAGACCAGCAGGAGAACCACCAGCTGAGCCGAAGTCTACACTGCAAATGGTGGCCAGTAAAAAGTAGTTTTAAGCCTCCAAGTTTTAGAGTAGATTTTAGTGCAATAATAGGTAATGACAACAACACCCTAGCTGAAGGATGTCTAGTAACAAGATGAGCATCACCTGCAGTCAAGAAAATATGTCTAAATAATAAAATCTATCCAAAAAACAAAAAAAAAAATGATACCTGTGAGACACCAAGCAAATACCATTAAGGACCTAGGATTTTTTTTTAACTTGAAGGAAAGAAGGATTAAAAAAAAAAAAAACCTTTTGCCTAGGAAGGATTAGGTGCTGTAAAGAAAACTCTTGACTGGGTACACAAGTGACTGTCCAGGATCTAACAGGCTGGAGGCCTGGAGGAAGGAGATGTTGTGACCCTGCGGTGGGTCCTCCTATCATGCGTGCACACATTATATCATGAATAAAGAAAAACAATCTCTTGTGTTGCTATAGAATTCTTTTTTTCCATTTCTTATCTGCCCAAACAGTCTTCATACTTGAAGACTTTCCTTTTCTGCCTGTTAGACTAAGAGGCTAGCAGGCTGGCATGCGCTAACTGCTAAGCAATGTATTTTGCCTTGAAGCAAAGCAAAATGTAATGAGGGAAATGTGCCTTAAATAGCAGCTAGGGGTGTACAAGGGGCCAGCATGGCGTGGAACAAAGGGGAGCTCCCGTGTTGAGTTTTGCCTGGGATTCCCACACTAACCATGGTGCTATCAAGGTGTGGGCGTGCAGGCTGCACCAGGGTGGCAGCAGAGCAGGACAAGCACATTTTCAGTGATGTGCTTGTCCCAGTACAACCTCTCAGCCAAGACCCAGGAATCATTTCTAAACAGCCTCCTTGAGACCTGTTAGCTCCAGAAGCTGACACATGCCTCTCCCTCGTACAGAGACAAGAAGGGAGGAAAAAAAAAAAAAAAAAAGAGCAGGAAGGAGAGAAACGA
>NW_006159610.1:3765279-3768952 GCF_000334495.1 Tupaia belangeri chinensis | reverse complement strand
AGAGAAAAGAAGGGAGGGGAAAAAAAAAAAAAAAAAAAGATCAGGAAGGAGAGATGCGATTACATGGAACATGACAGTAAAGCGAACCAAAGTATCTGTTAGATGCCCAGGGAATATAGCTAGAAAATGCACTGGCCACTAAAACTCCTAAATACATTAATGGAGGGGGCACTGAGCAGGGTCCTCTACATTGTGAGTTCATTCAACAAACATTTGCTGAATGTCTCTGTAAGTGACACCATTGCAGGCACTATAGATGGAACAGTAAATACTACTGGTGTGACTCATGCCCAAATAGGGCTTGCTACCTAGCTACCTAGCTGGAGAGAAAAAGTGTACTAAATAACATAATTACAAGGCTTGACATGTGCTGGATGGGAAAATCTAGCTAGAGAGCACAAGGTGGCATTGCAGAGAGGAGTCATTTCCCGGAGGGCCAGCGCCTGTGTTCCAATGTTCCTCTCATTGTACATTTGAACGAAATGTTCAGGCCTCAGGAAGCTGAGCTCCATGTGCTTAAACTTTTCCCCTACTTCAATTTATAGGGCTATAACACTGACACTGGGTAAGATGCAGGAGGAAAGGTGGTAATGGATGGCAGCAGCCTTGGGACCACATAAATGCTGAGCAGGCTCTAGGGAATATGGCCCTGTTGCAGCGTGGGCAGGAGAGCGAAGCCCTCAGTCAACTCTGCACTGCTGTGCATGGTAATCGGGCCGGCAGCAGACCCCACCCTGACGGGTTCTGTTCTGGAGCTCTCTAACTACATTTCCCTAATGGTACTGCATAGGAGACAAAAGCCCCACTCTCTCTGTGAGGAGCTAGTAATGCTTCCAGACCCAGGGAGAGGACAACCAGCATTTGGCTTTCTTTCCACAATAGTATGGTCCCCAGGCTTTATCACACCAAAGAGGCTGTTTCCAGTATCTGCCCATCTGCCTTTCTCCCCAAGTGCAGATTTGGTTTTCATCTTTTTCTCATGCCTTCCTTTTCATCCTGAATGTACTATCCATAAATCTTGTGTTGCTTCAGTGGCCATGAATATAAACTTTGTTTCATGTCATTATTAACGGTACTTCCCATCATGATAATCAATAAAAACCCCAATTAAAACCGGGACAGCTGTCACCCAGTTGCCACCGGCAACTGAACATTCCCTAGGGAGCTGTTGCTGTGATGTGATGGTGAGGGAAAATGAAGACTCCCTCTCTGAAGATAACCAAACCACAGGCATGTTTCGGTTGTGGGCCAAAGTAGGTGACCTCTTAAAAGATTAAACTGCAGTTCAGAAAGTTCAAAGGGTATGACTGTAAAAGGACATCTTACTGGTTAAATAAGAGGGAGATTTTTTTAAAAAAATCTAATATCTCTGGCCTGGAACATTTTCACTTGATGAGATTTCCATTTTCCTGATTTGGTCACTATTTTATTATGAGAACCAAATACATGGCTTAACATACCTGCTAAATTATTAAGAACAAAGAGAAGGTATCTTTATTATTTTTCTCTTGCCACACTTATTTTTGGGTAAGTTAAGAATTGCCTGTGCTGGGAACCAGCAGTTAGCATAATGGCTATGTCGCTGGACTCCCACGTAGTCGACCGTGGTTCACGTCCCGGACCCAGTGGCTTAAAACTCACACCAGGCGTGTATGCGTGCGTGCCCAAGATCCCGAGAGGGGAATGGAGGAGAAGGGATTGCGGCGTGACCATCCCCCCTGGGGGGGGGGTGATTTCTCGCTTTCTGTCTCTATGTCTCTGTGTGGCGAGGGCATGCACCCTATAGCGAAAACCTCTCCAAAAAAAAAAAAGAATTGTCGGTGCTTCCTGACCCAATTTTAGGAAAGGATTACATTTAGAGTTTCGCCATATCATGAATCAACTTGACAGTTTTTCTGTATTTGAGCCCCACTCTTCTTGCAGTCTGTGAGAAATATAGGCTTTCACCATACTACAGGCTAATGAAGTCAAAGGAGTGTGTGGAAAGTGTGGCAGCAGATTCCATACTTGAGGATGCTGGGGCCGCAAGAGGCTGAGCTCAGGTTAGCTGCAGAACTTTCTCTTCTCACACTGGGTGTGTTCTACCCTGCACACGATGAGAGCAGTCCTTAGCACACAGATAAGCTTGCATCTGAGATGCACTTGTCCAGGTTTCTTGTACTCATACTTGGCTTGGTTGGAAAGGGTTTCTCAAAGGCTCAAAACCAATTCTGACACCAATGACCAAGTTTCTTATATCCATAAAAATATCCACCCAATGGAAATTGAATCAAAAGGATCGTATTGTGTAGTCCTGCTTGCCTTCCCAATGAAATTTAATGGTTCTGATAAGTACAGTAGAATCATCCGAACAACTTGATGAGCAGTCCTGGTGAGCCCAATATCAACTAGACCTAATGGAGTTGGAAATGTTGAGTGATCATCAAGAAGGAAGCCCTGAGAGCCCTGTTGTTGCATCTATTTTGGAGAACTACAGGGCTATGAAATGACTTCACGATGCTTAAAGATGGGGAACCAGCAGTTAGCGTAATGGCTATGTCACTGGACTCCCACGTAGTCGACTGCGGTTCACGTCCTGGACCCGGTGGCTTAAAACTCACGCCGGGCGCGTGTGCATGCATGCCCAAGATCTCGAGAGGAGAATGGAGGAGAAGGGATTGCGGTGTGACCACCCCCCCCCCGGGGGGGGGTGATTTCTCGCTTTCCGTCTCTATGTCTCTGTCTGTCTGGCGAGTGCACGCGCCCTATAGCGAAAAACCTCTCCAAAAAAAAAAATAGTAATACAAATAAAGATGCTTAAAAATGGACAGTCTGTTTCAAGACAGCAGTTACACTAGGTTTTAGGAGATCTGAAAGCATGCTCTTTGAAGTTCCAACAACTGAGTGTTTGAGGAATATGGAAACGTTAACAAGTATACCTGGGCAATGTAGTAGGTTAGCAAACTAACCCAGCTCTGTAGTGCTGGAAGCCACATGGCCATCTGTGTGTTCAGACTTCTGGGTGGCCTGAAAATACATCAGACACACATGAGGACCCTCAAGATCCTGATGAGCTGGAGGGCTGGGATAAAGAGGTCTCAGTATGACAAGATCCTGTCGCTGTCTTCCCTCCTACCTTCATGCATGCACATGGATTCTCTATCATGCAGAAAATAAAAGCAATATCTTGAAAACAGTAATTAAGCCAACCTGGGAAAGTTCTTCTGCATGCCATAGACAATTGGATCTCATTCTCAAGGAGTTAGCTACCACCCAAAAAGCCTGTCACACCATTGGCAGATGAACACCAAGTGTTATCATATAATGACAGGAATCTCAACCCTTCTGGGAAGAAATGTGCACAACTGGAAGAATTCCTAAAGCAGGTGCTTGGCATTAAAACCAGCACCAGCAACCCAAGAGCTCGATCAGCGGTACAGGCAGTAACTCAAGGTTCCCTGCTAGGCTCAATTGTCTTCTCTAGCTGAAGACCCCCTAAATCCACATCTTTCTTGACTTGAAACCCAGCTTCTGGGCCCTAACCTCTAACTACCTTCTTCATCTAAAACTAAAGTGGCAATCTTCACTTTCCCACCCACCCACCCACACAAAACATTTCTTTCGGTCCATATGTAATGCTTATTAAAATTAAGCAACTGAGCCCCATTTATGGTAGGGCATTCTAGAAATTGCT
>NW_006159610.1:3761371-3764790 GCF_000334495.1 Tupaia belangeri chinensis | reverse complement strand
CACGTGGGAGGCCCAGGTTTGTTTTCTGGCCCACCCTGAAAAAGCCAGAAAAAGCCAGATACAGTGATACTCAAGAGGTTGAGACAGGAGGATTGCAACACTAAGAACCTAAGACACCACACAAACACTCCACAAATAAATTAATATGTGTTGTAATATCATTCTTTTAGATACATAGGTTTAAAACTTGGATTTTACCTGTGATTACTTCCTTAGTTTCATCTTCTGTAGCCATTTCTTCCATTAAAACCCACCATAATCAAGGTTAATCCTAGTCACACTGCGGTCCCCTGTGCAAGCTGATAGGTCATGATTGCTGCAGAAAGTCCCTACAACCCAATTCATTACATACTCCATTAAGACTCACCAACATCCCCAGGTTCACTAATTCACCCCTGATATTAGTGAATTCACTAATTCAAATGGTGTCCCCCAGAAAGAACAGTTGAATTTCTAACCCCAGTACCTCAGGATGTGATCTGTTTTAGAAACAGGGTCACTGCAAATGTCGGTGATTAAATGAAGACACACTGGAGTAAGGAAGGCCCCTTATCCAATGATTCCTATCCTTAGAAGACGACAATGCGAGGCTATGAGGGCAGAACTCCATGTGAAGATAGAGATAATGATTGGAGGGATGCAGTGGCCAGCCAAGGAATGCTAAGGATTGACAGACCCCACCAGAAGCCAGAAAGAGGCAAAGAAGAAGTCTACCCAGCATCTCATAGGGAACATGGTACTGCTAAACCTCATTCCTTACTTCTGGCCTCCATAACTGGGAGATAATACATAGCTGTTGTATTAAGCCATCTAGATGTGGTTCATTCTTACATAGCCCGAGGAAATTAGTACAGCCCCTTTCCTTTCTAAAAAATGGGTGCCTGTTGACCCATCATTTTCATCTCCACCCTTTGGCCTGATTCTAGAGGCCCTGCATTTTCCCATTTCATCCTCATTACAAATGTATCTCCCACTGCTTCTTCATGACCTCAAACTCTGACCCATACTTAGCCTCACCCTGCTTCAGAGACCCGCTGCCTTTGCTTGCATGGAAGCATCCTTTCTCAATACCAGGTATGTTTATTTCTGCCTTTCCTACCAGTCCATCAGTCCCTTGAGAAATGGCATTTTATTTTCAATCCCTCCTGACCACATGTACACTCTGAAAATATTAAGAAGACTTGATCTGATAGTCTTTGCGTTCATTTTGCTCTTGACCTGGAATACCTGGGTAGACTGTGAACTCACACAGGAACCATTGTTCTAACCTTTGTGTCCCCAGTGCCCATCACAGTGTCTGGCATTTCAGACATTCAGTAAATATTTGACTTAATTCATTTTAAATGTCCAGCCGCCTAGCATATGTTCTGGATTCATCTCAGGTAAAGACGTATCTGCTTTCTTCTAAAGAACTTCTTAATGAAAACCTTCATGTTCTTCAGATAAAGGTGGCTGACGAAGGAAAAATGAACATATACCATTCTCTTTCTCTGGAAGCTCACTAATAAGTCATTAGAAGAGCCTGCCCCAAAGCCCCAGGGAGTCTTATTAGGCCCCTGTGACCCATCCTAGGGGAGAGCCCTCCTCCTAGTGATCAGGCTTCCTCTTCATTAATACATGACAGGACCTGTTCTTCCACCCCTACTGTTACCTGTGCTTCCAGAGCCCTTTGAAAACATAAATAAATGATAGCTGACTCATCTCCTTTTCCCAGGACTTTGTCAATGCTGAGAACCCTGACAGCTCTCCAGGACATGATCTGCCACTACAAATGCCAAATGGGGGAGCCCCCATTATCTCCTATTCGGAGAGACACTTGATCATTCAAAGTGGCAATTCCTTCCAACAGAGTCAGACAGACTAATATGCTATCACCAGGCTTCAAGTGAGAGCCAGGCGGTGTGTTTTTCAAACAGCCCAAGCCTAAGGGCAGAGGACCTTTGCTCAGCAGTAAGTCATTCAGATCTCTAAGTTGCCAGCACCTGGAGAGCTGACAGGCACCTCAGTGTGACTCTGGCACCTCAGTGTGACTCTGGCACGTCAGAGTTAGGCCAGGAGCCAGACGATGGTTATGTTTGCATTCTAACCACCTGCCATTGCATCTTTCCTCCTGCCTCAGCTCCTCTTCCTCATTTTCCAAAGCTGGGAATGACTCCACCTGATAACCTGTGAGTACTCCCCAGCCTTGATCCTCAGAATAAAAATCCTATGACAATCCTCTGACGTTTAGAGGATTAGGATGGGGGAAGAGGTTGAATTGCAGGAGTCCAACCTTGGAGGGTGGCTGGAATCCAAGCAAGAAAGGGAATATGTATTATTGGAGTTTATTGTTAATTAAATGCCCCCGAGAGAGGAGAGATCCAGTAAAGAATCAGAATTATGTCATTAAAAGCTCCCCTAGAGGGGCCAGCAGGTGGTGTAGTGGTTAAGACTCTAGACTCCCATGTGGCCGACTGCCATTCAAATCCTGGATCCTGCGGCTTGAGACTCGCTCTGGGTGCATGTACATGTGCATATATGCCCAAAATCCTGAGAGAATGGAGGAGAAGGGATTGTGGTATGGCCATCCTCCCCGGGGATTATTTCTCGCTTTCTGCATCTCTGTCTCTCTGTGGCAAATGCACACACCCCTATAACAAAACTCTTTAAAAAAAAAATATCCTTAAAAATTTTTGCTACTAACCTGTCCTGAGAAACTTGCTGGTCCGAAATATTCAGAACACTTTGCACATTCCCAAAAGAAAACATGAAGGAGACCGACTCTCTGGGGAATGTAGAAAGGTGGGATGAAGGTAGATTTGGCCATAGGGAAGTAAATAAGCTGTTAACAGCCACTAGTGACCACCTGCTTCCTCTTCCGTGTTCTTCCCCTGTGCCAAGGTCATAGCTATCCTCAACCATGGGCTGCTCCTAGGCCTCCTTCACAGGGAACGGACCTTTGCCTACTCTTACATCAGCATATCACCCTACGATCCATGTATATTTTCATTTTAACAGGGAATGCACTGCTTTCCAGACCCAGGAGTCCACCTCCAAGGTAGCAAGTTGATGTGTTTTAATTCACACAGGTTCCTCAAAGTCCCAGAATTTCAGGCCCTGTAACAGGCAGTAACAAGGGGAAATATTTTGGGAAGCAAAAGAGCACACAGCACTCTGATCTTGGTTTCTAGATATGATTCTCCAATAAAAGAAATCAGGGCTCCTTGAAGAAGTGGTTGATGGGACCAGCAGTTAGCATAATGGCTATGTCACTGAACGCCCATGTCGACTGCGGTTTCAGTCTCGGACCCGGTGGCGTAAATTCACGCCAGGCGCCTGTGCGTGCGTGCCCAAGATCCTGAGAGGAGAATGGAGGAAAAGGGATTGTAACGTGGCCATCCCCACTGGGGGGTGATTTCTCGTTTTCTGTCTCTCTGTCT
>NW_006159610.1:3756882-3761340 GCF_000334495.1 Tupaia belangeri chinensis | reverse complement strand
GGGGGGTTACACGGGCCCTATGAAAAAACCCTCTAAAAAAAAAAAAAAAAAAAAAAAAAGAAGTGGTTGATTCCAGGTCTGGGTAAAATGATTCAACAGTATCTTAATGCCAGAAAGTAAAGACATACTTAGAAAAATTAATAGTAAAAGCTAAGATATGCATCTTCGAACTGTATAGAAACTAGCCTTGTTTCAAAATAACCAGAGGTGAAACAATTTTAGCAGCACAATAAATAAGAATACTGAATTGTAATTCACAGAATGCAAAACAAACATGAATCTATTCTGATATAAATACGTGCATTAGCAATAATACACAGCTCTTCCTTACAAAAGAATTTCAATAAGTGGAGAATGAAAGCAGGAAATATAAAGTTACCATTACATGCTCCACAATAATTACGGACAAGGTCCCCCAATGGATGCCAAATGAGTGGGCAAGAGTTTGAGGGAAAACAGGACATGGACATATCTGAAAGGACCCCTCAAGATATTTATTCATCTAAAAAGGAAACATAACTTTACAATAGGAAAGCCCTCTATGCTTAACCCAGTGGTCAGAAAAAGCACCAGTAATGAGACCTTTCAACATCATCAGCTCCCTGGTATAACACTGAAGAGGCCACATCATTTCTGGTACATCCCTGCCAAAGATACACAACCACAATTTAGTCATGAAAAAAACAGACAAACTGAAATTGGAGAGTTGGCTACACAACTGACTTTTACTCTTCAGAAGTGTCAAGGTGATAAAAGATGAAGACTGAGGAACTACATGGATTAAAGAAGACTAGGAGACATGACAACGAAATGCTCCATGGGAGTTGGATTGAATCCTGCAACAGAAAAAGGACATTAACGGGAAAACACGTGAATTCCAAATGAAGTTTTTTTGTTTAGAGTATAGTACCAATGTTAGTTTCTGAGTTTTCACCATTGTACTATGATTCTGTAAGATATTAACATTAGGGCAGCTGGGGAAAGTGAATAGGAAAGTGTTTTATGCTGTTTTTTAAAACTTTTCTATAAGCCTAAAGTTATTTCAGAAGAAAGTTGTTAAATGTCTCTTTATAGCATATTCCCTGCAATAGTGGAAGTAGAGAAATAAATCATCAACCATGTTTTCATTCTTGTTGGGGGTTGAGAAGAGGATGAGATGGTATAGAAGGGAATAACTATACAATTTTTCCACCCTACAGGAAGAAAGAAGGAACCCGAAGTTGGGAAGATTTAAAGTGAAGACAGATTTTAAAAGCTGGTTTCATGGAGCATAGACAGATGCAGAGCATAGGATCTGCAATAAGGGGGTTGGCCTATTTCCAGGCATCCAGTTCAGAGGCAGGCAACTATCTTTATTTTAAGAATGTCCAGCTCCAGACCAGCAGTTGGTGTAATGGCTATGTCGCCGGACTCCCACGTAGTCGACTGTGGTTCAAGTCCCAGACCCAGTGTCTTAAACTCACACTGGGCATGTGTGCATGCGTGCCCAGGGTCCCCCCCCCATGCATGCGTGCCCGGGGCCCCCCCCCCCAAAAAAAAAAAAAAACTGTCCAGCTCTTAGTGTCCACAGAAGAATTTGACTTCATCATTAACAACAGAACAACTCAGTGGGCATCCACCACTGGCCACTCTTCCTCCCAGCTGTTTGATTCTGTAGCTCTGAGAGCTTTGAGGCTCATTACTGTAGGGATTAGTACCCAACAGTTTGGTTAGCCCAGATAATTTCTTTTATTGAGGAAGATCCATCATGAAAGGAATGACTGCCACCCACTACTACCACCTCCACTCTCTCAGCCACCATTAACCTTTTTTCTAATTACTTTTGTAGTTTTCATTTATCACACAAACTTTTTGAGTATCTATTGGGTTGTTGATACACAACCCAACAGAAAATGTCCTGACATACTTTGCATATAGAAAAATACACCATGACTTTTCCAACAACCTGATATATCATTTAAGGTGTAAATGGGCCCTAAAAGACAGAAAGAAAAAAAAATGCTAGATAAGAACAAGGCACTAACACACAGTAGGTCCTCTATAAAAGGCTTGCTGAATTGACTGGAGTAACTTTTTACAGATTACTTCCAGGAAGCTTTTCATTACTTAGCTTGTATTATTTATGGCTATCATCTGTCTTATACATAGCGGCCAGGACATAATATAAATTGTTGAGCTGAAGAGTAACCACAAAAGTTTGCAAGATATAGCCTTTCATGGAATGACTCTCCTACACAAGATGCATCGTAAAGCCTGGACTAAGTAGTAAGAACAGATACCAAGTGCTGACTATATGCCATGTATGTGACTCCACCAACAATTGTAGGAAATAGGAACTATTATAACCTCCAGGAGACAGATGACTATCAAACACATACCTGTATGCAAACCCTGGTGAAAAGTGAATTGGAAAGAGTCCATTCTCATAACATTACACTCCACTTTCTTCCATATTTCTCAGTTCTGGGTCTTGCTTTACTGGGGGACTTTGGGCAAGTCTTTAAATTATCTAGGCGCCTGATCACCTGCCAATAGTAGAAGGAATAATCATCTCACCTTGCCTACTTCGAAGGATCATTTACAAGAGTTGAACATGAAGTGGATCACCAAAGAAGTTTCCTGAAATTTCAGAGACGATAGCGAGATCACATCTTTAACCATGGCAATTAAATCTCAGAAGAGCTATTTAAAATAGCTGAAATGTCAAAATTTGTTTTAAACTTAACCACACTCAAGTCATGGGTTAAAGAAATTATGACTCATTAAAATAGCAAACTTTTTTTTAAAGATATATATTCATAAAACCTATTTCCTAAGCTGCAGTGAGAACAGCTGAGAAATAGCTTGTTTTTTCACATCAGATCTCCTGAAAGATCTGAAAATAGCTGGAGTGGTTGGAAATTGGTTTAGAAAACACTTAGACCGCAGGGTGCCTTCTCCCCACATAGTCAGGCGACTTCCCTCACTCTCTCCCCTAGAGGAAGCCTGGATGTGAGTTTCCTGGAGAGGCTAAGGCAGAATGTCTCTTGTCCTAGAAACACTGGGCATGGTTGAAGGTGCAGCCTTACTGAAAAGAGCAGATTCGGTAGAAACTTGTAGCAAATAATGAGCCCCTTTCCTCCTGCCTTTCCCCTCCACTCACTTTCTTTTTCTTTATTACTTTTAGAGAGATTTTTGCTATAGGGCTTGTGTGCTCACTGGAGAGACAGAGAGATAGACACCAAAAGGGATAGCCATGCTGCAATCCCTTCTCTTCCATTCTCCTCTCAGGATTTTGGACACTCATGCACACATGCCTGGCATGAGATTTAAGCCACCAGGTCTGGAATTTGAACCATGGTCAACTATGTGGGAGTCCAACTACGTAACCATTATGCCATCCACTGGTTCCCCTGACCCCTAACACTCATTTTCAAAATACTAGCACCCAGGTCTATGTGCTTCAGATAAGACCTTACAGGGACTTCACTGGGAAATCTCAGTCTAAGGATTCCAAAATCTAGGGTTCCTTAAGGAAATGGTCCAGCCAAAATTTATAGCAACCTTCAGAATCAATAAGCCCTACCCAGGGGATCAGGGCTACCATTCATTTTTTTTTGTTTTGTTTTGTTTTTTTCCTATTGTGGAAAAATACATATAAATACATATAACATAAAATATGCTATCTTAATCATTTTTAAGTTTACAATTCAATATTAAGTACATTAACAACGATGTGCAACAATCACCACTATCTAACCATTATCTATTTCCATGACTTTTTGATCACCCCAAACAGAAACTCTATACTATTAGGCAATAACTATCCTATTCCTTCTCCACCCAGCCCCTAGTAACGTCTAATCTACTTTCCATCTGTATGAATCTGCCTATTCTAGATACAGCGTATAAGTGGAATCGCACAACACTTGTCCCTTTGTGCCTATTTCAGTTAGCATAGTATTTTCCAGACTCATTTATATTGTAGCATGTATTATAATTCCATTCTTTTATGACTGAATAATATCTCACTTTATATAGATGCTATATTTTGTTTGTCCATTCATCAGTTGATAGATACTTAAGTTGTTTCAGCCTTTTGCCTATTGTGAATAACTCTGCAATAAACATTGGCTTGCAACTATCAGAGCACCACTTTTCATTTTTTCTTTGGATTTTACTTTTTGGATATTTCTAATTCCTCACAATCATGAAGTGGCAATCAAGATCACTGGACAATTAAGAAAAACATTGACAATGAAAGACTAAACTCAAATAGAAAACAATCAACTTTCAGGAAACAAAGACTATCCCCAAAAAAGAAAACAAAGCAGAACATGAAATAATATATATCAAGGATGATTAAAAAGAAGCTATTGCATCTATAAAACAAGAATACTATGCCCTCAAAAACAAGTTTCATAGATGAATGTAAATTAATTTTTGAATTAATTAATTTAATAATTAATATTAATTAAT
>NW_006159610.1:3731389-3756865 GCF_000334495.1 Tupaia belangeri chinensis | reverse complement strand
TTCAGAATAAATAAATATAAATAAATAAAGAAGTTTCATAGGATAATAACAAAAATGAATTCCTTAGAAAATGTATGAAAGCACAAATAGAGGTCAACAAATAAAGTGTTGGAAGTTGAGGGTGGAAATCACCCATTAAGACAAAGAGATGAAAACATCTGAATGAATTGAAGCTTTAGACAAAAGCAGGAAAACAGGAAATAATAATGAAAATAACAAAAAAAAAAGTAACAAAAATTATTATTATAGTCAAGAAACTGTTCCAGACCTCATAGACATGAGAAAGGGTCCAGCACAAAGGATTAAAATAGACCCATACTCTGGCTCATCATTTTGAAACTTCAAAGCATCAAAAACTAGAAGAATATTTCACAAGCTTCCATGAGGAAAACAAAATCTCTCATTCAGGATCAGGAGTCAGGATGATTTCTGACTTCTCAACAACTCTGGAAGCTGGAAGACAATGGAGCAGTGTCTCCAAAATTCATGAGGACAATGATTTCTAACCTAGAAATCTCTACTACTATTCAATCTCTGCTATCATTAAAGTACAAACTCCACACACCCACATGTGACACTTCACTAGAGACTTTTCAAATTTTTATTCAGTCACTATTACCATTGAGACTGTTGCCATATCTACAGAACAATTGTACTGATTTTTATTAATTTTTTTCTTAAATTGAATCACTAATATTTATTTATGGAATCTATTGTAGAAACCAGTACATGTATGATTAATAGAAAGTAACCATGAAAATGTTTTAAAATAAAACAAATAGGTGATTATAAGTTTATTCTGGCTCTGTTTGCTTCCCAAAGTTCTGAGTCCAGAGCCTGTTTCTCCTTATTGCGTAAGAAGATTAGCGAGGATAAGAGAGGTGTTAAGGTCCGGCACTGCCTAACATGCCTTTTGATGTCATTAGAAAGATTAAGAGATTTGAAAGGACTAATTGTCTGCATGAGTCATGTTATATAATGTGGCCTCAATGTACCACCCACATCCCTCCCTTTGAATCATTCCACAAGCTCCTGGAGCTCCTCATCTTGGAAACACTGTACTGAAAGGGCAGAGGTCATGTCCCTCTCACTAGCAAGTCTTAGGACAGCAAGGTAGCGTGTGCCTATGTATAGAAAGGCACAAGGGCCTCTAGAAATCATCAGGATCTGCAGCTATGACCAATCAGGAGCACTAAAGTCTATTTTGGTTTTAAAATCCTACCTCTCTGCTTTTCAAAGCTCTTAAACCTTTTTATAAAGCAGATTTCCTCTTGTGGGCCGAACTAGGGCTTGCTTCAACCAACCTCATCTTATCCCCGAGTTTACTCAAATCATGTCACTATGTCACTTCATCAGGTAGACATGAAAGGCCTTCCACTGCAGAACTGGGTTACATGTAAACAATAGTGTCATCATCTTCCCCAGGCTTCTAGCAGCATTAGTGGTCTTCCTCTATGTTAATACAATCCTAGGGCTGGTCCCCAGAGTCCAAAGATGTGCTGATCTTTGGTTGAGATGTACAGCCTTGTAACTCTCAATGCTATGCTTGGCTGGCAAGACTAAGCCTGGTCTCAGACCCTAAGACTATGTGTTGCTTGTCCTCTGTGTCCTCTATGACCCTCACCAGCCAAGAAAAAGGTAGGAGCTAGTTCTAGTGCCCAGAAGACCAAGCAGAGGTTCTAGGAGATGAGGTTATTTTAGGTTAACAAGAAACCAATCATTTCTGTTCTGACCAAAAACAATAACCACCTCAGCTGAAGCATATCACTTGGAGGCCCCTGAAGAATATTATCCCCAGAGCCCTATTTAACCTGAATTTTTTTCTATAAATGTTGGCCAATCTGAGACAATCTCTCATCTTTTTTTTAATTTGCCCTCTCTCCATCATCATCTCATCCTGTCTCGGGGTCCAAACAGCATCTGTATACTGATGATTCTCAAAATCTTATTTCCAAACTAGAGCCTCACCTGAAATCCAGATTTAAATATCCATGTACTCAGAATCAGCAGTTGGGATTTTCTAATGTTTTTATGTATTTATTTTTTTAATTACCAGAGGACCCATGTGTTCACTAGAGAAGGACAGAGACAGAGAGAGGAGGAGGAGGAACACCCCACAATGGGGTGTGGGCACACTGCAATCCTTTCTCCATTTCTCCATCTGTCGGGATTCTGCATACACATGTACATACACCCAGAGTGTTTTTTCAAGCTGCTGGGGCTAAGATTTGAATTATACAGTTGGCCAGGTATGATCCAATTCCCTTAAGCTCTAGGCTCCACTGCTAGCCTGTCCAGTTGGAATTTTAATAGGCATTTCAAATTTGACATGTCCTTACTTCCCTTTGCTCAGGCCCAAACTCTGTAGTCATCCTTGACTTTTTTTTTTTTTTCTCTCTCACACCAGCCCCATCTGGCCAAGCAGCAAATTCTGTCAGTTCTCTATCCAAACCATACCCAGAGTCTGACTTCTCACCCTCATCAGGTACACACAGCAGCCTCTGCTCCTGCCCTCACCTGTCCATCTGTTTCAACATGGCCGCCTGAGTGATCCTGTTAGACCTCATTGTCCCGCTGGTATCTCTCTCACTCAGAAGAGAAGACAAAGTCCTCACTATGGCCTGATGGCCGCATACAATCTGTCCCTGTTGCCTCTATGGTTTCTTTTCCTGCTGCTCTCTTTCTCTTTTCCTTTGTGTTCATGGAATGAGCTACGCATGCCTTCTTGGAATCTTTGAACATGCTGTTCCCTCTCCCTGAAATGCCCCCAAATAGTCACTTATTCCCTCACTTGCTTCAGACCTTTACTCAAGAGTGACATATCAGTAAAGTCTTCCCTTGCCACCTGTTACAGGATGAATTAACCCCCAAAACCTCAAGATACGACTTTTAGGATCAGATCTTTTTAAAATGTACTTAAGACTAAACATGGTCACTAGGGTGCGCTCTGATCCGATATGACTGTGCCCTTATAAGAAGAGGTTGGGACACAAGCATACACGGAGGGAAGACCATGTGAAGATTGAGGGAGAAGATGGTCATCTACAGGCCAGGGAGAGAGGCCTCGGGAGAAACCAGTCCTGCCAAAACTTAGCCTCCAGAATTATGAGAAAATAGATTTCTGTTGTTTCGGTCACCCAGTCCGCGGAGTTTTGATAGGTCAGGCAGCCCTAGCAGGCCACTATCTTGCCTCATGTACAACTTCAAAGGCCTCCTCTTCCCTGCTCTTATTTTTTTCTAGAAGTCGACACTTAAAATATACTGTCAATTTCTTTTTTTATTTAGTTTATGTTTTTCCATTAGAATATAGTCACTACAGGAAGGTGGAGAATTCTTTGTTTTTGTTTTCTTCACTGCTGTATCCCTCAACCTACAACAGAGCTTAGCTCATAGCAGGCACTCTGTAAGCATGGGTCAGATGAATGAATGGTTATTGCTCCCTGCATCTTATGACTTTGAACCTCTGTTTGTTGGGCACATGCGTGTGTGTCTAGGGGGTGCTAGGCAACGTGGGGAGGGCAACTTGGCCATGCATTATACAGGTTTGGTGAGCTCTGGTTTCTAGAAGAAGGACATTATAGCACATATTAAAGTAGAAGACAGCCATGTTTTGGTCATCTTGGTTTGAGGCAGCATATCAAACAAGTAATGATTGCCACAGAAATAAACAATCCGGAGTCTGCATTCCAATGGGAACAGATAACATCAAGCGAGATGGGCCACTTACTCACTTAATTCTCCCAATTATTTAATGAACTAAATGCTGCTATTACTGTTAGTCCCTTTTATGCAGGAGCCAGGATTAGAAAGGGAAGGGAAGTAGCTTATCCAAGGTCAAATATCTAAGAAATCGTCAAGTATTAAATGGAGTTATTTCAGCATCCAAGCCTGGGCTCTTAACCACTACTGTAGAAAGATGGAACCGGCAGTTTCAGTGTCTTACCTCAGTGTGGGATAGTCAGACCCTTTCTTGGGCTGATCTCATGTACTCTGCCCTAATAAATCCTTTCATCCTTCCCATCCTCCCAAATAAGGAGAGACAGCAGCCAACTTCGACTTCAGAAACCAAGGCCTCCTATTCTCTCTACTTGCCAGCCTCCACTCAGCCCCCCAGGTCAGGGCAAATGGCATTGATGTGGTCAGTCCTCATCCACCAGCAGCAAAGGGGTGGTGAACTCTGGTTCTCACGTCTAGAGCTGCCATCTTGTCGGAAGGGTGTGCCAACGACTCGGAGCGAACAGCCAGTCCCCACAGAGTCTGACTAAAGGTCATGAACAGATACATCCACAGGATTTCACAGGCTCTGCAAGGCAGGCCCCTGCAGTTACTTTGAAACAATGTTTGGGTGGTATCTGTGGCTAAACCCAAATGACACTGTGAGGAGTGCCAGTCACCGAAATACAGTCAGCTTTTCAGAGCTAGTGAGGTCTGTTGTTGACACCTTCAGTGAGTTGGCTACGGGTGAGAATGAGTTGTGGTTAGTACAGGAAATAATATAGGAATGCCAAATGTGTATCCTATCTCTGTTGTGTCTTAAAATTTAAAAGAGAATTAAGATTTACTGAGGGCCTGTGATATGTCAGGTGCTTGTTTGGGTTTATCTTCATAACCCTGTGCAGGAGGTATTGGTAGTCTCGGTTTGGAAATAAGAACACTGAGGCTCAGAATGCTCATAGATGATAAGACCCAACATCACCCAAGTATATTTCCTAACTCAGATGTGAACTGCCCACTACACAAATGTGCTCTATAGCAAAAGAGGAGCCCTTTAACTCTAGGAGAAACTCATATCTCAGCAAGATTATGTGCTGCAAACCAGATATGTCCATAGTGGGACCGAAGTTAAATCCTCATGTTAGATGAGCCCTGGACAGGAAATAATGAATCTGGTCCTGCTGTGGCTGCTGATAAAATGTGGGTCAGCTACAGGAAATGGGGTGAGGGTGGGGGCGGACATGTCTGAAGAGGAGGTCTGAAATGGTCCCCAAAGTGGGACTTCCCCAAGTTTATAAATCTGCCTTTTTTCACCTCTGCCATCCATATACCAAGTCACATTTGCATCTCAGTTAGTGCTATGAACCAGAAGCTCCATCTGTGAAATGAGAATCAGATAAGAATCTCTAGAGCCATTCCCACAGCCTAATGGTTAAGGGAGCTAGATCCCACATGGCTGACCATGGTTCAAATACCAGCTCTGGCAACCTGAAAAGCATACTGGGTACTTGTAAAGGTATGCCTTAAACCTTAACAGAGTGGAGAAGTAAAGAAGGAATCGTGGCATGATCGCATTCAGTCTGGGGGTGCTTTATCTTTCTCTCTCTTACATGTGCCTTACAGTAATTTTTAAAAATGAGGGATCACGACACGGGGTAATCCTCCAGCAGTGATCTGGTTTATCCGCTGCTCATGGGCTACCAACAGTCTCCAACTGGTAAAGAAAAGATCTCATTGTGAAAATAATTTCTCATCTTTCCCATAAACACTTCCTAGTGCATAATTATCACACACAGAAATTCTTCCTTCTATCTAATGCCAGTTCCACCAGAGAAATTCCAGTTCATTTTGTCCAATGTGAAGATGGAAAACCCTTTTCACAAAATATTAAAATATATTCAAACACTATTACAAAATTTAAAAAGGAAAGTTTGTAAAATAATTCACTAATTCCTACCAGCCTACCTTCATTTTCATCTCTCCAGATCCCCTTTCAAATTTACCCATAAGTATACTTAAAACAATAGAACCCTAATACAGGCATCATTCAGTAGCACTCCATTCATAATACACAAACTAATTTTTATTTCCCTCTTTCAGTCAAATCCTCATTGATATTTTCCTTCCTACACAGATTATTCCTGGAATCTTTACTCATATTCCAGAAGGAAAAAAATTAGTGTTTTTATTGGGATGGTATAATAATTTTATGTGCTAACCTGACTGGGACATGAGGTGACCAGAGTAAACATTAATTCAGTGATTCTTGGTGTGTCTTTGAAGGTGTTTCCAGCTGAGATCAGCATTTGAATTGGTGGAGTCAGTAAACCTGTCATCCCCCACGTGGGAAGGCATCACCCAAACTGTTGAGGGCCTGAAGAAAACAAAAGCTGCCTTAGGGCTTGAGCTAGGACAAGTCATTTTATTTTCTCAGACCCTCTAGCAGAGATTTACATCACTGACTCCCCTAGTACTCAGGCCTTCAGAATTATACTGAATTACATGACTGGCTTTCCTAGGTCTCCAGTTTACAGACAATAGATTGTGGGACTTCTCAGTCTCCATAATCCCATGAGCCATTCCTCATAGTAAGTTTCTTTGTGTGTATGTGTGTGTGTGTATATACATAACATATGTACACACACACACATTCACATATACACATATGTATATATGGATTCTATTGGTTTTATTTCTCTAGAGAGTCATGGCTAATAAAGAGTGTGCATACGTCTGTGTATTAAGAAGATGGGAGGGACCAGCAGTCAGCGTAATGGCTATGTCACTGGATTCCCGTGTAGTTGACCGCTGTTCGCATCCCAGACTCAGTGGCTTAAAACTCACTCCGGGCATGTGTGCGTGTGTGCCCAAGGTCCCAAGAGGAGAATGGAGAAGAAGGGATTGTGGTGTGGCCATCCCCCCGAGGGGTGATTTCTTGCTTTCTGTCTCTCTGTCTCTCTCTCTGTCTTTCTGGCGGGTGCATGTGCCCCCTTGAAAAAAAAAGAAAAAGAAAAAAAGAAAAGGAAGATGGGATACATTGAGCCAATTCACCTAGTCTTGCTGTATTTCCCTTGATCCCAACAAGATTAATTAGTGAGATCGATGCTTGAGGTTATGTCAAGGTTTTCTTCCCTTTAGACCTTGGTGCCTGCCCTTTATCCCCTAATCAACCTAGAAGTAGGCCCGTAACTCACTTGCTTAGTTTCCAGTATACCCTGATCATGAAACTTACTGACTGCTTCTTGCAACTCTGGGGAGGGGACAAAGAGTTACATGGCTATGCATTATGCCAATTCCTGCCCAGTCTTCATGGAACAGCCTTGCCAACACCTAGCATCAGCACACCAACCTCTGTCTTGACCTTACAGGTCTAGTAAGCTTTGGCTCTACTGATACTTCACTAAGGACTGAGTTCCACTTCTTACTGGCATCTTCCTTAGGAGACAGAATACATTCAGAATATCCTTTCTACTTGAAATTCTTACTGTTAAACAACACAAAGCCCATGGCTAGGGGAAAAGATTTCTTACAGTGTAACTCATTCACTGCTGCAGAATTGAACCTATGACCTTCCATTATGTTTTCAATTATAGTTAAATAAGAATGAAATATGAGTCCCTTTCTGAACATATCCTGGGAACTAAAGGACTTTTTTAAACAAAGGCAGGAAAATTTGAGTACTAGCCTCCAAAAATAGCAACAAAAGATGACTGCATCTTTATAGGAAAGAAATGTCCACCCAGAAACAAAAGTTCATTTCAGTTAATGAACACAAGGCTACACTGGACATATCAAGCCCCATCTCACTCTCAAGGTTTCTTAGATCTGGCACATAGGAAAAGATTCTCCTTCTCTCTACTTGGAACACTGCTTATTGGCAATCCAATTTCTGAGCGTCATTGTATGCCCTTCTACAAGCATAAAGGAATGATGACTTTCTGGCAGAAGGCCACAGGAGAGCTGTCAGACATCCTGATAAATAGGAATCATCTCTATTCTTGGTGTTTGACTGCACCTCTCAATGCCAACCTTCTACAATGTTCTGATGTCCGTACTGAATTTTTCCAATAACCAGGCATAGAGCCAAGAATGACGAATGAGCATCCCTGCCCCTTGTGGTAAAAGTCTTGCTCCTCTTGAAATAATGTACAAGGCAGCCTGTTCATAAAGAAGTGCTCGAGTCAGCTCATACCAGCTAGTAAAAGCTGATTGCCCAATTTTCAGAAATTTTGTGAGCCTGTTGGGACCAGCAGTTGGCATAATGACTATGTCACTGGACTCCCATATAGTGAACTGTGGTTCAAGTCCTAGATCGTGCAGCTTAAAATGCTGGGCGCATGTGCATGTGTGCCCAAGATCCTGAGAGGAGAATGGAAGAGAATGGGGGAGAATAGATTGCGGTATGGCCATCCTCCTGGGGGGTGATTTCTCTCTTTCTCTGTCTCTCTCTGTCTTTCTGGCGAGCACACATGCACTATAGCAAACACCTCTTCAAAAAATAAAAATGAAGTAGAAATTTTGTGAGCCTGTTGCCATTACCTTGCAAAATTGAAATCAGTTATGTTGGGATTATTTACACCACAGAAATTGGCAAATGTTACCAATCAGTGCCAGTTAAACATTTCCCAATATATCTCTTCTTTTTACTAACTCCCTGGACACTTAGAGAGGTTTGGAGCTTGAGCTAATTAACTTTTTAATACTCCCCAGAAAAGAAAAGAAAATAAAAATATAAGAAGCCCTCAAATACAGATGCTCATGTCACCTACTAAAAGTACTGTGGCCAGGGCCAGCAGGTGGCATGATAGTTAAGGGTACTGGACTCCCACATGGTCAACTGTGGTTCAAGTCCTGGACCTAATGACTTGCCTTCTCACTTTCTCTCTCTCTCTCTCTCTCTCTCTCTCTTGCTCTCACTCTCACCCTTGCTCTGTCCCTCTGTGGTCAAAAATGTAAAAATTAATTAATTAAGTAAGTAAGTAAGATAATTCTAAAAAAAAAAAAAAATAGAAAGAAAAGAAAGAAAGAAAAAACCATTGCCAAGAAATGTGACAAGTACATTGCACTGCTCTATACTGACAAAAAAAAAAAAAACACAAAATCCAGATCTCTGTCTCAAGGACACTGTTCTCTACAATGTCCCATACAGATTCTTCAGAAACAGCACCAAGAGAGTAATTTCCTTCACTCCATTGTCCTAGGAGTCAGTTTTCCCATATGCAAAATAAAATAGGCCCACCCTCATTGGCACAGGTGGTATCATACTGAACTGCAGTGCTGGAAGCCACAAGGTTGACCATGGGTTCTGATCCTGAGTCAACCTGCAAACGTATAATGGACACACTTGTACCCAAGATCCTAATCCTGATGAGCTGAAGGGCTGAGGAAAGGGGATTCTGGTATGATAAGACCCTGTCAAAGGTGCTTCTCTTTCCTGCACACAGACATGCTCTCATAAATCAAATAAACTTAAATTTTTAAATTTTATTTTCGCTGTGATTTTTCTCAGCCTGAGAAGCAGGAGGCTCAGAAATTTCCCAGATATTTTATAGAAAAGATCTACTTCCTGCTTCCTTTGCAATTTTCAGGGAGGGAGTGAAACAAGCTCTGAACAGGAAGCTCCTAAGGAAAGAGGAGTCCCCACATCCAGGCAACAAACTGGTTGAGTTTCATGAAGGCTTAACAGGTTAACATCAAAGAAACATGTCTGAGTTCACACAGCACTGAATTCCTGAGCACCTGCAGATGCTGAGAAGACAAGGTCTCTTCCCCTTCTTCTACTACAAGCTGACTGGCATAGCTGTCCTCAGACTCTAGGTTGACCGCCCATGCCTAAGGAACTTTAAGTGTCCATAATGTCTACAGCCTGGAAAGCACATCAGAATTCCTGCACCTAAGATCCCTAGGTTCTGGGGAGCTGGATAGGGAATAGACTGTTAGTCCCATCTTGTGTTTGTGGCAGACAAGGTATAGAAACTCTCCCATGTTTATACAGAAGATAAAACAAACCTGGGAACTTCTGACCTTAAAGATTTACTTAGGTGGAAAAATAATTGCAAGGATCTCAAAGAACAACAGAGAAGTGTTAATGAACTAATTAGCACTTGTGCATTATTCACTAATAGTTCACATGTGAACAGAGTATCTGCCTTTGTTGCCAATCTAGAAGTTTGTTTTCAACACTTAATAGAGCACTAGCCATTCAAAGGAAAAAGTTAGGTGTTATTTGAGTTAGCATGCAAAAAATTATTCTATGAGAAATGTACCTGTCTGAAATCACTGATGTCCTCAGGTCCTCTACCTGAAGTAAATGCAACCACTGGTCCTGCTACTTTAAACAGGTCACACCAGCCCTGTGGAGGCACACTTCTAATGTTTCCATAGCATCTGATAGGATTTTATTGATTTCAACGAAGCTAACTTTGTGATTTGGATTTATTTCTGTGAATGAAATCATTACTGAGCTCAGAGGAGTCTGGATTGGCTTGCTGGTTCTATTCAATCCAACATTCAGTGAGTGTCTACTGTGTGCCAGGAAACAAGCCAGCTTCTCAACCTGTTAACGGTGTATGACTCTCCTGGGGAATCTTGATGCTAAACTGCAAGTCTGAGGATTAGACTTGGGATTCTGCATCTCAACAAAGCTCCCAGGTGACTATGTTGCTGGTTCAGGACTAAGTTTTAAACAGCAAGGAGTTAAACCATGGAAATCAAATGATGAACATAACAAAGTCTTCACATCTTAGTTGCTTACACACACATAAGTGGGCAGTTTCAATATGATGTTACTATGACAGAGGATGCTGGGACACAAAGAGAGAGACATTTCATGGCTAGGGAGAGAGGGGTGTCAGGAAAGTCTTCTGGACAAAAAAGCAGGAACGAAACTAACCGTTGGCTACAAAGTTTAGAATTTGTCAGATAAACCCGGGAACCACGGAGGGCTATTTTTGAATTGTGGAAACAATATGACTTGAGTTGTATTTGGAGTCACTCTAGAGCCATTGATAGAGTTTAGAGGAGACATTCTTGATTCTTTCTTTTTCAGGAGTTTTAAATTCTACATCTAAATAATATTCCAAGTTTATCCCCTCTTTCCATCTCCCTTGCTACCTGTCTAGGCCCAGTCACCGTCATTTTGTCCTTTCAGTCACACGATCACTTCCTAACTGGTTCCTTGACTTCTAATCTTGCCCTCACGATGCATGTTCCATGCACCAATTGGGAATAACCTGTTTTGAGAATATTCATGTCACTCCCAGTGAAAACCCTCCATGCTCCCCACAACACTCTAAATTCCCAAATCCATTCCATGGCCTATAAAACCCCACACAATCCTACCTCATCTTAGACTATTCTTCTCTTCACCTGATATTTTTCAGCCACACTTATCTGTTCTTTAAACACACCAAATATGGACTTGCCTCAGAGTCATTCCACTTGCTGTTCTCTCTGCCTAGAATGCTCCTCCTTTAGATCTTCCAGACACTGGTTCTTCTCATCTGCTCAAAAGTCACCTGCTCAGTCAGCCCTACTCTGAATATACCAATTTAATCTTCTCCTTCAATCGCCCTTTAACCCACTATCTGTCCTTGGCAAACTTAATAGTGTCTGGAATGTTCTTGTTCAATGTGTTGTTTAGTCACTTATCTATCTTGCTGACTGTCTCTCTGTCTCTGTATCTCTCTTACAGACACATACATGTTCATACTCATATTACATAGGATAAGCTCAGTGACAACAGAGACTTTGCCTCATTTTGTTATTACTCTATCTCCAGCCCCCAGAACAGTGCATATGGTAGATGTTCTATAGACATTTGTTGAATGGATGAGTTTGTTGGAGGGAGGCAGGATCGGTGCCAGGGAGACCAATTAGAAATATTTTGAAGTCATGTAGGCAAGAATAGTGGAAGCCTGAACTAGGGAATTGGTAACAGAGATGGAAAGGTGATTGAAAAATATTTAGGAGAGAGTTGAAGCACGTGATTAAGGAAGAAATCAGAATAACCTGGTGGCTTTTATCATTCTCATCTACTAAATGGTGATACCACTAAATAAGACAAGGAATCCCAGAGGTAGAAAACGATGAATTCAGTTGTGAACATGACAGATGTGAGGTTCCATTGGAATATCCAGATGGAGATGGATATATGGATCTTGAGTTTGGCAGAAGTTTGTGCTAAAGATACAAATTGAGGAGTTATCGATAACCAAATAATGGTTAGATTGCTTAGAAAGAATACATAAGGAGTCTTCTAGATATTCATGGAAAATGCATATTATGAAAATACTATTATGCATGGATTTCAGGGGGTTTTTTTACACTAGAATAAACTCATACTTTAATTCTATTTCTCCGCAACTTTTTGAAGCTCCCTTATATATAAGAAGATAAATACACAACAGATAAAACCTTGGTGTACACCAGCCACGAGATGATTACTGAAGAAAGTGGAGCCCACCAGGAATAGTTAAATAGAGATGAGGAGAAGCAGGACATTTTTCTATGTAACATGAAAGCCAAGGCAACGTGAAGGTTCCAAGGAAGCAGGAGTGATTAATGGTGTTAAATTTAGCCCAGAGGTCAAGGAAGCTAATGAACAGAAGTGCCCACTGGATTTGGCAATTAGGAACTCAGAGGCTCCTACTATGCAGTAGAACTGTGTAGGTGGAAGTCAAACTGCCATATAATGAGGATTGAATTGGAGGTGAAGAGATGATTAAAAGATAATTCTTTCAAGAAGTTTGAATGAGAATGGAAGGAGAAAGGACAGCAGCTCAAACGGTCACAGGAAGGTTTTGTTAACTGTGGGAGAGACTGAAACACAACATATCTGTGTGCTAAGGGTAAAAAGCCAGTAAAAATGGGGAGAAGTTGAATTCATATATATAAGAGTGAAGAGAGAAGTTATTGAGGGAGACCTAGTGGAAAGGCAGGACAGAGGATCGGACCTGGGACACAGTTGGGATCGGCCTTTGGCTGAGAGAGGGATACACTAAGTCAAGAGAGAAGGGACAGGTAGTCCAAGATGGGTAAATCGGGTCAGATAAATACCTAATGGCCCCAAGTTTCTCAATAAAATAGACATTAGATAGGCAGTTTAGATTTTTGAACATAAGAAAACACATTTTTAAAATGGGCGCTGAGAAGTCAGTGTGTCATGGCAGTCTGCACAATGGGCTGTACAAGTGCAGTGGAGGCAGGGGGAGGATGTCCCAGATCCACCTGAGCTGCGGTGAGTAAGATCCAGGAAGAAAAATGCCATGGGAAAGGCAGAGCCTGTCACTGCATCAGCCTCCTGCTGGGACACATGCTGTTAGATCATGAAGACACGAAATTCATACAAGACATAACACAACTCTTGCCTTCACGTCCTGCCCCATCATTCTCCTTCTCTTATCTATTCCAATGTGTCAGAGTAGTGGCATGTGTGGAAAACTGTTAACACCTCAGGTCTGAGATGGGTACCCTTAGAAAGATATGCTTGTGAGGTTGCATCTGGAAACTGCTTCTTAAAGGTGGTTTATAGTGCCTGGGCAGTGTGGTTTATGCTGAACACCCACTTTCCTTCTGGGAACGTGTTAGGTGATGGGTGCCTTTATAACCAGATCCCAATAAAAAACATGGGCACTGAGGCTCTACTGGAATTTCCTGGGCAGACACAGTCCCACATCTTGGTGCATTTTCAGGACAGTGAGCATTTATGTGATTCTTCATGGGAGGGAGAGAGAATAAAGAAGCCTATATGAGATTCTTCCAGGTTCACCATATGGATTCCTCCAGGTCTGCCTATGTCTTTTCCCCTTACAATTGGATGTGTGCCCTTATTACATAACTGTTGTGAATCTTAGCCATGAGTACAATTATATGCTGAGTTCCATGAGTGTGAGTGCTTCTCTGTCTCTGAGCATGGGGGCCTTGGGGGCCCTGACATATGGTCTGCCCCCACCTCCTGCTTTGATGTCCCCTCCCATTCACCTGCCACCAAATTCAATGCAATTCCATCCAAGTCACTCCCCTGAAATGGTGGTTCCCAGGGACATCTCTGCCAAACAACATCACTTGAGTTGTGACAGGCAGGCACTGTAGCTAAGTCATGCATATCAGAATGGCTTCCAACCCTCTGGATCATGCACTTTCATGAGTGATTCAAAATGTGTCTTAAGCGATTTCTTCAGAAAATCATATGCCCCTTACTGAATATCAGAATCATTAACTAAAGGCTAAGGTAGAACTTCCCTGGCTTTAATGAATGCCAGCATAATGAATTCAAATCCTAGAACAGGAGTCAGCAAGCTATGGCCAAATTCAGCCCAATGCCTGTTCTTGTAAATGCAGTTTTATTGGAACACAGTCATGTTCATTTGTTTACACAGCCTAAAGTGTTTACTAACTAGCCCTTTACAGGAAATGCTAGCTGACTACCTTCAATGTATAGAGTTAACGTTCCTCAGAATAGGACAGATGAAAGGAGAATGAAAATAAGGAGACCAACTTTTCCCATTTTATGTGTTTGCCTCAGCTTGAATTTTGAGGCTCATTTTCTGAATCTTCTAGATTGTTGACTCACAAGATGTAACCTTAAACAAGAAAGGAAATCATAAGAGATTGGAAGAAAACTCTTTTTTGTTTGAAAAAAAGGTCTTGTTCAAACAGTATGAACTGCCACATTATAGATTTAGTCATTCGCTATGTGCCTCCAGAGCAGCAACCCCTGAGGCTCTGTGCTGAGGGCTCTGTCAAAACACAGAGATAAACCAGACACAAGCCCCACCCTCCAGGTCTCTCCAGGACACCAGCTCCTTAAGAGCCCCACCATGATATTCACCTTTGTGTCCCTGGTCCATAATGCTCAGTGCACCAGTGCTGAGGAGGTGTCCAATAAATGGACACTGCTCCTCCTTCTGGTCAGATAGAACAGTGGCTCTCAACCTCTCATCTCGATCTTGACTGAGGTTTAGGGAGTTAATCAAAAGCTATTATATACCAAACAATATCCTCAGATCAAATCATGTTTCATGCATGTTTTTTTAAAGGTATGTTTAATCTGTTCTGCTTACTATATATATGTTCCATTTAAAAGCACTACTGAGAATCAAGTACAATGGACAGGATGTTTGTGTCCCCTCTCCCTCCAAATTCATATATTAAACTCTATCCCCAGAGTGATGGTACTTGGAAATGGGGCTTCTGGGAGGTAATGAGAGTTAGATGAGGCCACAATGGCAGGGCTCTGGTCTGATGAGATTAGTGCCCCTGTAACAAGAGACATTGGAGCTCTTCATCTTGATCTCTTTCTCTCTGAATGCATACAAATAGAGGTCATGTGATGATATAGTGAGATCATTGTCATCTTCAAGCCATGAGAGCCCTCACCAGAACCCAACCACGCTACCTAGACCTTGATTTCAGACTTCTAACCTCCAAAACTGTAAGAAAATAAATTTCCATGGTTTAAGCTACCCAGTTTGCAATATTTTGTTATGATAGAAAAGTAGAAATTTTAAAGTTGTAATTCATTCATATATTTGAATTTATGTGATTGACTGCTTTATTGTCTTATTTGAGTCATAAGTACTTTCAAAAGCTTCTGATAAATAATGACTTATTAAACAGCAATGTAGGTCCTTACAAGAAAGAACTCTAAGAAAGAAACATCAGAAAAGAACACAACTGGATCTTCAGAGCTGATGATATTGCCCATAAAATGATGCTGGTCTCCAGGTTTCTGAGCTATGAGAGAATTGAAAGTGCCTATATGGAGCCAACCAAGTAGTATGGTGGTTAAGGCAGCTGAATCCCACATGGCTGACTGCATCAAGTCCCAGGCCCTGTAGCTTGAAAATCATGCCAGACACATGAGCAGGCATGCCCAAAATTTTAAGAAGAGAATGGAGGAAAGAACTATTGATTTCAGCAACTAAGAGAAATGAAGATTTTCTACCAATAATTCAGCCTCCAGCCCCTGGTCTCAAATAGTAGGGCACCCCTCTATCCTTCTCTCTGTCTCTGTCTTCTCATTTTTTTGTAATTTTTCTCTTTAAATTTTTTTAAAGGTAAAGTAGTCTCTTGACTTTCAGATCCTCCTTTATCTTGCTAATAATCCCCTTTCCCTTTCCCATCCAGGAGAGGCAAGGGGCAGGCCTTCAGAAGAAGACTCCTCCATTGCTGCTTGAAAAAAAAATTTTTTTTGGTTGTTTTTTTCTTTTTTTCTCCTTTCTCTTTCCTTCTCTTTTTTTTCTCTCTCTGTTTTCTTATTCTTTTTCTTTTACCTCATCGCTTTACTGCTCAATCTCCATTCACTGAGTGTCTAGACGAATCTAAGGGAACCATAGCCAAACATCCAAATACTATTAGGGTTAACATATTCCTCAATACCCACTAAATATTCTGCACAAAGGGATAAAAAACAGAACAGCAAAGAGATTGCAGGTCACCCCCTCCTGCACACCCCTAAATGCTCAGATTGAACTTCTAGACATTAGGAAGAAGCATATAACCCATCACATGACTAGAAATCACCACAAAGGCACAAGAAATATGAGAAGCCAAGATAATATCTTCCCCTGAGGGAAAAGAATAATTCCTCTTCATCCATAGACAGCTCTGTGGAAATGTCTGATAAAGAATTTATAATATTCATAGTGAGGAAGTTAACAGAGATGCAAGAGAAGAGAAACAATTTCAGAAGAGGCAGGAGAATAGAGCTGAGGAGTTCCAGGAGGTGAGGAAGTTCTTGAATGATCTGAAAGAGGAAATACACAACATAAGAAAGAATCAAACAGAACTGTTAGAGATAAAGGCTGTAATACAGGAATTTAAAACCTCCCTTGAAAAAAGCAGACTAGATCATACAGAAGATCAAATCTCAGATGTAGAAAATAGAATTGCTGGCCTACCTAAAAAAAAAAAAAATCTACCACAAAGACTGAGAAAATAGTCCAAAACATGAGAATAATATAGGAGAAATACTAGATAAAATCAAAGATCCAAATATCCAGATAATTGGTATCCCAGAAGGTGACTAATAAGGGCATTGATAATTTATTCCATGAAATTCTGTAAGAAATCTTTCCAAACCTAGAGAGGCATTCAAAGATACAAGAAATGTTTAGACCCCAAGTAGGATCAACCCAAGAAGATCTTCTCCAAGACACATTATAGTCAGATTGACCAAAACCACAGACAAAGACAAGGTATTCAGACAGGCAAGAAAGAAACAAGTTACCTACAAAGGATATCCCATCAGGCTAACAGTGAACCTCTCATCGGAAACAGTGCAAGCAAGAAAAGAATGGGAAAATATATTCAAAGTGTTGAGTGAAAAACAATTTCAACCAAGAATACTATACCTAACAAGATTATTCTTTATATGGGAAGAGAAGACAAGAACATTCTCAAATAAATAAAAACTAAGAGAATTTACGAACACCAGACCAGTTCTCCAAGAAGTTCTGAAGGGAGTGTTATATCAGGAAAACTAAAGTCAGACACAGAAATAAGAGTTAAAACACATCTAAGAAAAGGGCAGCTTACTGGTAGGGACAAGTCCAGAGTTGAATATTAGCTTCCAGAATTTAAATGGAAAGCTTAGACAACAATAGAAGTTAGATTAAGTACATGAGACTGAGTTGATAAATAGAATTTTATGTCTTTTGACTAAAACAGTACTAATCTTTTTCTATGCTTTGTAGTCCAAAGATAAGAATTTTTTCTTCTCTTGAATTGTCAACAGATCCAGGTAACTACTATTTGAACAGAATCCTATCCTGTTTCCTGGCTTTAAGTTCTCTTAATGTTTTTTGAATTTTGATTTATCAAAGCTAAAACTACCTTTCTTGAAATTAAAAAAACATTAAAAATACCTATTTAATGACCACATTAAGTTATATAGCCTCAGCTAGGTGCTATTTTATAGTACATTCATTCTACTCACAGTTTCATGCACTTGTTCACAGATATTTATGTATCAGCTGAATTTGCTACTGAAAGTAGTTAGATAAATTAAGATATTTTGTTAACCAATAAAATGGGAGAGAAAAAAAAAGGAATGGAAAGAAACTGCAGATACCAGAGATAGAGTGGGAGAAGGGTGAGAAATAAAAAGAAGAGAGTGGAGGAGAAAGAATCGGGACATAGACATCACATTGAGGAGTGCTATCTCATGTCCTCCCTCTCTCTCCAGTGAGAATACACACGCTATAGCAAACAAAAGAAAAAAGAAGGAGGTACCTATGTCAAGTAGTACTCTTTTCTCTCTCTCTCTCTCTCTCTCTCTCTCTCTCTCTCTCTTTCTCTCTCTTTTTTCTGGAGCAGTTTTTGCTATAGGGCGCGTGCGCTCACCAGTGAAAGAGAGACAACAGAGACAGAAAGCGAGAAATCATCCCCCAGGGGGGATGGCCACGCCGCAATCCCTTCCCCTCCCTTCTCCTCTCGGGATCATGGGCATGCACGCACATGCACCTGGCGTGAGTTTTAAGCCACCGGGTCCGGGATGCAAACCCTGGTCGACTACATAGGAGTCCAGCGACACAGCCATTATGCTAACTGCTGGTCCCTCTTCTCTCATTTTTTTACTAGTATACAGAAAATTTAATTCTTAAAGCTCTACTATAACTTAAAACTCATCTCATTAAGATTGGGTCAGGGTGGCATAAAATCTAAAAAGCCTAGAATAACTTCTGCAGATCTTTCCATCAGTGTTGTTTGAAAAAGAAGAATTGTCTGGGATCTAAAGTAAAATTAATTTGATCCTCAAAAAATGTAAATGTTTTTCATCACCTACACTGCATGTCTAGATTTGACAAGGTGCTTCCTTACAGTGTACAGATTCAGTCTGCAGAGAGAAAATTAAAACAATACCCATAAGCATTCAGGAGCCCGCAGAAAAGTAGCACCACAGCAAATAAATGAGATGTCCATTGCCTGCAGCTAGGTTGATGGGAATGTGAGATATAAAACCTTGCCCCCTGGAAGTCACTTCTTTCCTCTCTTCTGGATAATACCAACCTGTTCAGGGCTGCTTTGTGCTTGCCTAGGGAGTATAATGTAACTTCCTGAGGAGAAATCTTTCTCTCTCTCAAGAATCACCCCCATCCAGAGGTTCATCTATAGATTTTCACCCATGGAGAGCCTAGATGATTTGGCTGGAAGAAGGTGAATGGGTCAAGTCACTCTTCCAGGCTGCATTGCCTTGAGAGCTGCCTTCTGGAAGCCCATCAAACAGCCATCTTCCTACAGAGCTAATAAAAAACATACTAACAGGTGTACTTTTCACCCACTGGTCCTAGTTCTACCTCTTGGCACCATATTAAACAGAACTACCACTTTCCTAAAAGATATCCTTCATAGAAGCAGAAGACAGCTCTCTAGGCCTCCTTGAGTCTCTCTCGACTCTCCACTGAGCAAACATATCCTGTTATTTGGAGGAGCTTTTTAAATCAAGGACTCCAGAACTAAAAAGTCTGATCTCCATGGCATCAGATGGGATTTATACTTCCTTCATGATATCATGTTCATATTAATGCAGCCTGAAATCACACTAGCTTCTTAAAAGCAGTCACATCATACGATTAATTATTTTTACAATTGATGTAGAATAGCCCAATTAACTATGTTACATTAAGAAGCAATTCTTTTAAAATGCAAATGCCTCTGGGAGAGTTTACATATAACACCATAGAGAGAAACCTTGTTGTCAATTGATTTCTCAGATCTATTTCTTCTATGGGTATTCTGAAAATTGAGCACCAAAGGAAAGCTCAATTTAGAGAAGAAGAAATAGGTTTTGTGAGAACTGGGTACAGAATATTGGGAAGGAGAGAAAGGAACAAAGAAGAAGAGATAGGATAGTAACAAGAACAGTTTGCAATGGATTAAGTGTCCCCAAAATTCCTATATTAAAACTTAATCCCCAATGCTACAGAAGTGATTAGGTCATAAAGTATGGGGCCTCATACATGCATTCATGTCATTGTAGTGAGAGAGGTATACAAGGGAATCTGCCCCTTTGTCTCTTCTCTTCATGCTTTCTCTCACACACACACAGTCACTTGCCTTTTTGTCTTTCCATTATGGGATGATGCAACACAAAGATCCTTCCCAGATGCCAAACCATCAACCTTGGACTTCCCAGCCTCCAGAACCATGACCTAAATTACCCTGTCTGTAGTACTCAGCGATGGTGACAGAAAACAGACTGAGGCAGAACTCTCCTTTTCTAGTGTTTCCAGGGTTTAAGATTATCTGATCTTTCCCCCACTTTCCTTCCAGTGAATTCTCTAAGGGCAGAAATGTAGTCACTCAACCAGCCAGCCATCTTGAATGGAAAAGGGAGTGCTCCCATCACTGTGTCCAGCAATTTCCAGTTTTACCCCCTATTCTGGCAGGTTCCAATCCACCTCATTTTCCCTTTGAGCCTTTTTAATAAATGATCTCTACTTTCCCTCTAATCAGTGTAGTCATAAGCTACATGTATTCTTAGCCAAGGAATTAGTTGTGGCCGGGGTGAGGTGGGGGGGTAAGTAACCTGCAAAGCAGCTACCGCACCACAGAGTCACAGCATTGTGGTGCTAGGACATCAGCATAGTGAGCCCACTGGTTTCACATACCTTACAGTGAAGTCTAGAAAGATGGGCTACAGTGAGGTAGAGGGACTTTGCTGAAGTCTGGGAACTAGCTATTGAACAATCAGAGGAGGGAGGGGGAAAACTAATATATTCTGAGCACCTCCTGGCAGAGGCCGAGTGGTTTCCATATATTTAACACTCGCACTAACCTCGAGGCATGTGCATTATCAAACAGGTGGGCTAACCACTGTTAAGCTCACAGACCTGGCCCAAGATCACACAGTTTATAGGTGGAGGAATAAGATTTGAACAACTGCCAAAGCCTATCATATTTCCACCTATCAAATAGCCCACCGAAAGTCAGGAGAATGGTACTGGGTTGTCAGAAAAGTCATGACCTATTTTTCTATGCAAAAATGTGCCATGACATTTTCAGCAACCCAATGTGTGTGGCCACTTGTCCCATTTAATCCTTGCTTTGTTAAACTTTTTTCCTTTTTCTTTCTAAAAGTTTTTGCCACAGGGCATATGCACTTGCCAGAAAAGGATAGAGATAGAAAGAAAGTGAGAAATTACCCCTGGGGAATATGGCCATACTGCCATCCCTTCTCCTCTATTTTCCCCTTGAGATTTTTGGCTCACGTGCACACATCCCTAGTGCCCAGCATGTTTCAAGCAACTGGGTCCAGGATTCAAGTAGCAGTTGATCATGTGGAAGTCAAGTGCCTTACCCACCATGTCACCTGCTGATCCTGATTTCTCAAACTTTAATGCCACATGCCAAAAACCATAGATACAATTACATAATCCTGTAACAATGAGAAATAAAGAAGCAATGTTAGGAAAAGTTTCTAGTTCTGCTGTAGGTCTGTGAGGTAGAATCTCATTGGCTATAGAGCCTACAAATTACAGTTAACAAGGAGAGTTTAAAACCACCACTAGGTGGGCCAGCCCACGGCATGGTGATTAAAGGGGCTGGACTCCACATGGCAAACAACATGGTTTGAGGCCTGGACCTGGTGGCTTGAGAAACAAGCTGGGCATGTGTGCACATGTGACCAAAATCCTGAAAGAAGGGAGAAATGGAGAAGGGATTGCAACATAACCATTGTCTATGGAGGGTGATTTCTCACTTTTTCTCTGTCTCTCTCCAGTGAGCACATATGCCCTTTGGCAAATAAGAAAAAGAGCAAGCCTAGCAGGTGGTATGGTGGTTAAGGTGTTGGGCTCCCACATACTGGACCACAGTTCAAGTCCTAGACCTGGCGACTTGAAAATCACACTGGGCGCACGTGCGTTGTATGCCCAAAATCCCATGAGAAAAATGGAAGACAAGGGATTGTGATGTACCTACCCTCCCACCCCCAGCGGGGTGATTTCTCACTTCTTCTGTCTCTTTCTGGCAAGTGCAGGTACCCAATGGGGTGGGGGACCCTTAAAGAAAAAAAGCCACCACTGGTTGAGCAGCAGGAGGGAACCAGTAAGTACATATGTTCAGAAACATCTTCCCTCTGTGGGAAGAATCTATAACACTACCCAATGCCTCGGAAGCAGGGATGCCAAGTAAACAATCACATGCACACACACATTCACCAGCAAATACATCATTGTGACTCCATTTCCCAACTTACATCACAGTTAGGTACATATGAAAGCTGCATCTTTGCCAAGTTGGCTTGAGAGGTTGAAACCTAGAGATGTTAGTAATGTTTACAGAGAAACATAAACAGCTAGGTCGAGCAACATTTGGAGAGGTCTATAAACTACCGAATAAAGAATGGGGAATGGCAGGTCCAGCAGGTGGCATACTGGTCAAGGTACTGGACTCCCACATAGCGGACCATAGTTCGAGTCCTAGACCTGGTGGCTTAAAAATCACACCAGCACATGTGCATGTGTGCCCAAAATTCTGAGAAAATGATGGAGGAGAAGGGACTATGACATAACCATCGCCCCAGGGTCGGGGAGTGAGTCTCACTTTCCCTCTCTTTGTCTCTACCTCTCTGGTGAGCACATATGCTCAATGACAAAACCAAAAAGAAGAAGGAGAAGGAGAGGAGGGGGTGAGGGAGGGAGGGAGGGAAGGAGGGAGAGAAAGTAGGAAGGGAGGAAGGAAGGGAGGAAGAAACAAAAGCAAGCAAGCAAGCAGGCAGGCAGGCAACCACCCCTTCAAACAACCTGAAAGTACTAATTCATAATGAAACCTTGGATTAAGCAGTAACTATGAAGTAGTAATCGGTTGATTCCAAACATTGGTACCCACAAAGAAGGGAAAAAAGGCAACTGAGTAAGACCTTCAACTCTTACTAATTACTAGGGCAAAATTAAAGGGCACATATGTCTCCTTGTAGTTCTTTCTTACTGGAAAATACTAAAGATCTTAAAACAGTATGCTCATACTTTCATTTATACCCTAGCTCACTTGACAATGAGAAAATATGCAAGAAGAGAAAAACTAAAGCAGTAGTTGGACTCGAAAATAAAACAGACATCTCTGTGGAGCTGTTACAAAGCAAAGAGACCAGGGCTGAGGAAAGACGGTACAGCCTACTGAGCTCCACAGTAGGCAGGGCCCCAGAGCATGACCCCTGCCAGATACTGGCACTATGCTCTTAGACTTCCCAGCCTCTGAACCACAAGTTGAATAAACCTCTATTGTTTATAAGTTACCCAGTCTCCTGTACTCAGTTAGAGCAAGAGAAAACAGACCAAGTCAATATGGTTCTGAAGATTCATCTGACTTTGATTATTAAGATGTTCCCGGAGTGGGACCAGCAGTTAATGTAATGGCTATGTCACTGAACTCCCATGTAACCAACGACGGTTCAAGCCCCGGACCCAGTGGCTTAAACTCACGCCGGGCGTGTGTGCGTGCGTGCCCAAGATCCTGAAAGGAGAATGGAGGAGAAGGGATTGTGACATGGCCATCCCCTTGGGGGGTGATTTCTCACTTTCTCTCTGTCTCTCTCTGTCTTTCTGGTGACCACACACTCCCTATAGCAAAAACCTCTTAAAAAAAAATAAAAATAAAAAAGATGTTCCCGGAGTAAGAAAAATTATTATGCATGTACCTAAGCGATATCTATTACCAGCATGGCCCCATTTTTATAATATGACGTGTGTGTGTGTGTGTGTGTGTGTGTGTGTGTGTGTGTGTACAACACATGGTGATGAAGTAATGTGAATGAAGTTTGCTTTCTTTTACACTTTCTGTTTGCCCCTTTTCCCCGCACTAAACTTGTATTACTTTTATAATATTTTAAAAAGCAATTATTGTTTTGGGGAAAAATCTGTCACTTCAGAAAGTTCTAAGGTATTTTATGAGGTCCTAGACAGGCTTGTCAGCAAAAGGATGCAAAGCTTTCATCAAGTACTTTTAAGAAAGGAAAGTAACCACCAATCTCACCTCTCCTCTCAGCTGTCTTCCCACCTCCACTTCCCCCGTCACTCAGTTAAATTTGTCCTCTGATTAAAAAAAAAAAAGAAAGAAAAGAAAAAGAAAGAAAGAAGAAAAGGTGATTATCCTTTAAGGTACACAATAAAAGTAAGGTAGGCCCAAATACTACCAGTAGAAGGAAACAGTTTTCAGCGGTCAATTATGAAAACATCGTCTGGTAATAGAATGCTTTACAAAAATCTGGAAACTTTGAATCTGTGTTTTCCTCTACTAAACCGGTTCATAGAAGATGTTTTGGGTTGCTAGTTCCTTATCTTTGACATTATGTGTACAGATTGCAGGAAGAAGAAAAGAATGCAGATATTTCTTTTAAATTGCTTAAGTATCTCTTGTGTCCTCCCTTCTACCTGTTATAGACATTTTGCTGTGCAGTCCATGAATATATCTCCCTAAGACAAAACAGCTGAAGTGTTAGCGTTGGAATGCCCTGGACCTCAGTCTTGGCTTTGCTTTTATTATACTCATGTCTGAGTCCTCATCTCTTAGTCTGTGAAATGGGAATGGCCATACCTGTGAAGGCCATACCTTACAGGGTTATTGTGATGAGTAACTGAGGCAGGTGAGTATGACGGCTTTTTTTGTTTTGCTTGTTTGTTTTGCTATAGGGTGCTGCACTTACCAGAGACAGAGGAAAAGTTAAAAAAAAAATTTTTTTTAAATCACTCCCCCAAGGGGGATGGCCATGCTGCAATCCCTTCTCCATCCTCCTTTTGAGATTTTGGACATGGACACACACATTCATGCCCTATATATTTTTCCAAGCTGCTGGATCCAAGACTTGAACTGCATGGTCAGTCACATAGGATCCAATGTCTTAACCACTATGCCGCCACTCTGGCTGGCCAACGTATGATAGCTTTTTATCCCGTACACACATAAATTACAGTTAATATGTTTAGTTTGCCCTCGAGATGATTAGAAAATTAAGAGAAGAAATCATAACTTCTTCATCTTTGTATCCCCAATGCCTGGCATAGTATGTGGTTATGATGATTATAATGAGGAGGACAAAAGAAATGACATCTCACATCTTATGCAGGTACCCAGGAGAGATGCATCTTTGCCAAGTTTCCCTGAGATGCTAGAGCCTAGAGTTGTTGGTAATGACCTGCACCATTTGTTGAGCTGTGCCAAGCACTAAATTCAGCATATACTTTCATCATATCCTTTCACTTGTCAGCATCCCCAGCTGGACCCTCACCATGTTTTAGCAATCCTTACACCCATTGTGCCTAGAATAGTGCCAGGCTCATAGTGGAAATCCTGTAATTATTTGTAAGTTAATCAATTGTAGGCCAGTCAGCCTACACCCTTGTTTTATCAAGCCCACCTCTTCTTTTACCAAAAGTACTCTTCCTAGTAGAAATGAAAGATTATCAAGAGGCAAATGTTTATGCGGAGCCCTTGAAGAAAGTGAGGTGCAAATCTACTAAGTGGCTTATCCCCCCTTAAGCAAATGGCAAAATGTCATTCTGTGCTCCATATCCAGTCCCTAGTTAGTTTTCAATCAAGTGAGAAGAGAAAAGGAACTCCCGGCCAATGGGATAAGGCGTGAACAGAAAGGCCCTACAGCCTGGAGGAGCGCAAGAACCAGAGAGACCACTCTCCAGCCTCACCCAAAGATAAGAGACTTTCCAAAATGGGATAGGACATTGCAACCAGGGGATCCCACATTTGATCTAAAAAGACAAGAAGTGACTTGCTCTGATGTGGACAGTTCCTAAGAAGAGAATG
>NW_006159610.1:3725448-3730825 GCF_000334495.1 Tupaia belangeri chinensis | reverse complement strand
CCGAGCACCTGTCCGGGATGTCCTAAATGTGTCAGTTCTCAGAGGTGCCTTCCACTCTCAGGGGACCCTGAGCACCAGTAACTCCTTCACTTTCCTCTTGGGAGCAACGAATAGAAAAAAACTTCCCTGGTTTTCAGATGAACCATTTCTGTAATTCTGGAATGTGCTCGAGGTATTCAAGGGTAATGTGTCAGAAAGGAGGTCACGTTTTATTCCAGTAATTACAAATTAGTAATTGGTAATTAGTTTTCTTTTTATAAAACTAAAGCAAAATAAAGATTAAAGAAAGCCATTGCAATTTTTATTTACTTTATGGAAAAGAAATTCACTTGATAAGAAAGACCTGACAGAATGAAGTGCTGCTAACGACACTCAGATCAAGGGTACCAGTCTCAGCAGATGCGTTTCCTGCTCAGGACAATGAGCAAACCAGTGATCGGGACTATCTCTTTGTCACAGACCAAATCCCAACCGCAGCAGCTCCTCCCAGGTCAGACCACATAGTACACAGGTAGTTTTTGCATTACCTGGCCTCGCAACTGGAAAAACTACCCAAAGCATCACCATCTAAAATAAGAGCAATGCACTAAATCAGAAGCCGGCCTAGGGTTCCGCCAGTGGTTCTGGAAAAGGGATCTGCAACTCTGTTCTGCACCACAGCTGGGCGAACTCCAGGCGTCAGAGGCCCTGTGACAAAGTAGGACGAGGTAGAGGCAAAGTTTTTGCCTCAGATACAAAATCAAAGGGAGCACCAAACAACTCAGCCACAGATAAATGAAACCGTTATGCGATATTTTTTTAAATGCATTCCATCAAAATGCATTTTTAAAAATCCAGGACAAACAAAATACCAACATTTTAAATAAAACTGGGATCGATATCATTGATGTGTCCTTTTGCCTCAGGTTCCAATATGCTCAACATGACATGATTAATGATCCTGTCTTCCTTGAAAATGTTGACATTTCAGGACCAGCAGGTGGTGTGGTGGTTAAGAGGTTGGATTCTCACATGGCTGACTGTGGTTCAAGTCTTGGACCTAGCAGCTCGTTCTCTCTCTCTCTGTTCTCCTCTGTCTCTGGTCAGTGTGCGTGCCCTATAAAAATGTTAAAATATGAGACCAGCAGATGGTGTAATTGTTATGTCTCTGGACTCTCACATAGTCAACCGTAGTTTGAGTCTCAAACCCAGTGGCTTAAACTCATGCCAGGCACCTGTGTGTGTGTGCCCAAAATCCCAAGAGGAGAATGGAGAAGAAAAGACTGGGGCAAGGCCAACCTCCCTAGGAAGTGATTTCTTGCTTTACTATCTTTGTGTCTCTTTCTGTCTCTCAAGGGACTACACACACCCTGTAGCAAAAATCTCTCTTAAAAAATTATTTAATTTTTTTTAAAAGTTGGTGTTTTATCCATTGTAGATTATTTTTACATTAATTTGGAATTTGTAAATAGTCCCTCACACTATTACGTGGCATGGTTTCTGAGATCCTGAGTGCCCCATCAAGTCGGGGCCTGAGAAAGCGTCTCAGTCTTCTCACTCTCCTTGCCTTGGTCCCACTCACTTTGTGTTCTTTCCATGCCTTTCTTTGGTCAGCCTTAACTCTTTTATTACATTTCCTTTCAGACTCTTCTTTGTTCTTTGTTGTACCCTACAGAGGGAGGGGACCCAGAAGCTGGTGTTTCTGGTTGGCCACAGTCACGCTCCTGTTTGCAGATGTTCCTGGTTCATTCATTACTATTTGGGCCTTTCTTTCTACGCCCATTCTCTCTGCTTGAATCCTCTCATCACCTGGAACCTTCCAGCCTGTGACCCTGTGTTACCTTTACCGGAGGGCCCTGAGAGCTCCTGTGCCAGCTGTTTTTTTCCTCTTCTGGAGGAATTGATTCCTCGTGATCCCCTGAGCTGTAATCTCATCAGGCTGGAATAACATGACACTCCCATTTGTCTGAAACAGAAGTCGTTTGTCTTCCAAACCTCAGGCCTGGGGTTGTCGCAAATTCCAACTGTTGGCCTCATCTTAGAGGATTGTGACCACTTCATCAGCTGCTTTGGCCTTGCCTCTGAGAGATTCCAAAACTGGCGGGGAAGGAGGAGAGTTCCTGGCACAGAGTGAGTGTGGCAAGCAGGGAGGGGACTGGGAGATCAATCCAAGACTCCATTCTTGCTGAGAGCTTCGCAGCTGCAGGGACAGCCTGGATCACAGGCATTGGTCTCATAGGTGGCACACAGCTCTGGACAAGATGCTGATGAGTACTGAGTGGCCTTCAACCCCTGTAAATTCTGTAGGAGGTATTGGGTTGTTGGGAAAGTCACGACACATTTTTGTATAGAAAAAGAAAAAAACTTGTCATAACTTTCCTGACAGCCTAATACAACTGCCAAGTAAAAGTGCTACATCTTGAGGGACTGATTTTCAGGTGGCAGCCCGTGGTATTGTCATTAGAAGCCTCACAGACCATAGTAAGTCCAGGCGGTACTAAGGCAGATAAAAGGAAAACTGGAGCCAAGTCCAACCCAGCCCCCTAGTAGCCATTCAATCTTGCGCCCTTTGGGCCCTGGCAGCTTGATCTCCATGATGGAAATAATAACTGCTCTGTCTCAGAGGGAGGCTAAGACAATATCAGCTGATCATCATGGAAAGGCTTGCAAATGCTACAGCACCAAACCAATGTAACATATTGTTTTAATTATTATCTAACCAAAAGTAATTACAGATCGTCCTCAATTTACAATGGTTTGACGTACAATTTTTTTTTTTTTGGAGAGGTTTTTCACTATAGGGGGCACGCGCTCGCCAGACAGAGAGAGACATAGAGACAGAAAGCAAGAAATCACCCCCCAGGGGGGATGGTCATGCTGCAATCCCTTCTCCTCTCGGGATCTTGGGCACGCACGCACACGCGCCCGGCACGAGTTTTAAGCCACCAGGTCCGGGACGAGAACCGCAGTCGACTACATGGGAGTCCAGCGACATAGCCATTACGCTAACTGCTGGTTCCTGTTTGACGTACAATTTTTCAACTTTACAATGGTGGGAAAGTGAAAACTACTCTGTAGAAATCATCCTAATTATTCTAAATTCTGGGATTTTTTTCCCTCCCCCATGGCTAGCAATATGCTAAGGGCAATACTCTCTTGCAATGCTGGGCCATTGCAGTAAGCTATTCTTTCACCTTCAGTGCAGTGTTCAATACATGGCATGAGATACTCAACACTTCGTGATAAAATACACTTTGTCTTAGCTGATTTTGCCCACCTGTCGGCTAATGGAGGCGTTCTGAGCACATCGAAGGTAGGTTAGGCTACGCTGTGATGCTCTTCAGGTAAATGCATTTTCAACTTACAGTATTTTCAACTCATGATGGGTTCATTGAGAAGTAACTCATCACAAGTTGAGAAGCATCTGTACTAGACACTGCAGAATAAAACACCAAGACAAGAGACTGGCCCCTGATGATACATCGGGCAATGTATCCTTGAGAGAATTCAGGGTCGGGTAACACCCTGGGAGGCATGAGAGTGAAAAGCCTAACAACTGTTTCTCACATTCCTTCTCTCGGTTGGACTACAAACTCACTCCTGGCTGAACAGGGGTAGATCCAAGCAACGTGACAGGAGAAGTGTGGTGATCCAGAATGCTGTGGAGGAGTCCTGGGTGCTGTCCTGAGCACAGACAAAAAGACCCTGCAACAGAAGCAAGGTTGAACCAACACCTCTCCCAGGCTCATCCTGAACAGAAGGGGGAGTGAGAATGTCCTGAAGAAAAGACAGGTGAGTTGAGGGTCCAGGGAGCCAATGGTAACCAGACAGTTCCCACATGGCAGGGACCTGTGATAGACGGGGGTGCAGAGCATGGCCAAGTGTCAAGGACATTGGATTTTCCTTTGTTGGGCTACCTCGCCATTGAATCCCCTTCCTTTGCTTGCAGCACATTCCCCCTTGCACTTCTGCATCTAAAGCAGAGCTCTTTTCCCAGCAGAGATACTGTAAAAAGCCACATAGTTTGGCTCAGCCTCCTTTGCAGCTAGGTACAGGCAAGGAGTTGAGACTCGTGTGTCCTGGACTTGGAATCTGGCCTTAGGACACAGAGCTCAAGGATACCTCTGGCCCGTGGGCTGCTAATACAGCTTTTCAGGGACTCTAAAGCACTGACTTGGGACATTGGTACAAGGAACGTGCCCTACAGCTTTAGTCACACAGGACAAGATGAAGATCCACCTGCAGGAGAGGAATCGAGTAACACATACTCAGCTCATGTCAGAAGTTTAATGAAATTGCGTATTTTGGTTTTATGTCTTGATGGCCTTTATCTTAATAGAGTAACTCTCCTCTCTGGTGACTTTGGCCATAACCTGGATAACTTTTTAAAATTATACTCCTGGCACAAGCTATCTAAACTGAATAAATGAAGACTTGGGTTGATAATTCAGAAGGGTTGCCAACCCCTGCGTTAGGAAAATGCTGAAAATTTCTGGCCATTGAACCAAAGATAAAAACATCCAGAAGAAGGTCCTGGCCCCATGCCAGCCAGCTCCACAGTGCTGGACCTAATTCCTGTCTTAGTCATTAGTGACACACTGTGGTTCAGGTAAACACATGCTTCCTGCCCCTCACTTTGCTCTTTGAGAAAGGAGGTACATGGTGTCTCCACCACCTCTCAAGCCTCTATACAGAATATGGACTAATGAAAGCATCCTGATTTCTTGTGAGACAATGGCATAAAATCAACATGTAGCACAGAGCTCTGAAGCTAGAGACAGTAGGGTGCTGCTAAACACTAAACAACCAGCTCTCAAAGGGGAAAAAAAATGAATGTGTGTATATACATACATGAGGATATTATAAATTTACTGTTATAAAGTATTCAGGACCCAGGCCAGCCCTATGGCCTGGTGGTTAAAGAAACCAGATCCCACTTAGCCACCTTAACATTTTGAATCAAGGCCTCGCCTCGGTGGCCTAAAAACACACTGGGTATGTGCGCATGTATGCCCAGAAATCTCCACCAGATGGAGAAGTAGAAGAAAGGGGATGCAGCATGACCACACCCCACTGGGGTACTTTCTTTCTCCTTTTCTCTCCCTCCCTCTCTCTCAGTCCTTCTCTAATGAGTGACAAATTCAAAGGCTTTTAACAATTAAAAGGAAGCTAGGTGACATTATTCACAGATAATAATGAAATATACAGTAATCTTTTATTATTTTTTTTGGAGAGGTTTTTTTCGCTATAGGGCGCATGCGCTCACCAGACAGACAGAGAGAGACATAGAGACAGAAAGCGATAAATCACCCCCCAGGGGGGATGGTCACGCTGCAATCCCTTCTCCTCCATTCTCCTCTCGGGATCTTGGGCACACACGCACACGCACCTGGCGTGA
>NW_006159610.1:3697324-3725337 GCF_000334495.1 Tupaia belangeri chinensis | reverse complement strand
AGTGTGTACTCACTAGAGAGACAGAAAGTAAGAAATCACCCCCCCCCCTCCGAGGGAATTGCCATGCTGCAATCCCTGCCCCTCCATTCTTCTCTCAGGATTTTGGGCACGCATGCACATGCACCTGGTGTGAGTGTTAAGCCACCATGTCCAGGACTCAGACCACACTCAACTACCTGAGAGTTTAGTGACATAGCCCTTATGCCATCTGCTGGTCCCAAATATACAACAGTCTTTACTGGAGAGCTTCTGTAATCAGTTGATTCTCTCAGACTGCTTTTGTTGAGTTTTCCTGAAACTTTATATCTTTCATTAAACTATGGCTGCAATTTAATCATGACTCGACAAATGGAGTTGCATCGCAATCTGATAACTCTTTTCTGATAAACTTCTTGTCTCTACATACAGTACGATCTACTAATAAACTAACTGTATAAATTATGTTCATTGCACTGAATGCTCATTCCATTTTAGCACTAGTCGTGGCAGGCTTTTAAGTTTAATCTGCATTAACATTTTCTCCTTTATGTTTTGATAGAAGAATTCTGGAGTTCAGACAATCAACAAAATAGTAAATCAAGCTCTGATTTGTAGTGTTGGCCATTTCTGTGGTGTAAATACTTCCTTCCTGGTCAATTTCAAGCTACGTAGGTGACATACCCACCACTGAGTTGAGAAGAGATGCACAGTAGTATATATCATGCAATGGGTTGCCAGAAAAGCCATGACGCATTTTGCATAGGAAATCATAGAAAACTATGCCATGACTTTCCTAATAGTGTTTCCACCGTGTAGAAAAATAGATGTTAGGGGAAAAAAAAGCATAGATAAAATGTAGTAAAATATAATTAGGCACTGATGTATTTTGAATATCCATTACCTTTGTTCGCCTAGACATATTGTAAATTGATGTAATTTTTTAAAATGACTATACTTAACAACTTACAAATTTCCTAAAGATGTACCAACTCTCATATGCCAGTGTGAGTTAACACCAGTGCGAGGGCGGGTAAAGGAGACCTGGAGAGTCACGTCTATGTCTGTGTGTAGACAAAATACCTGGAGATGGGACTTATCTATGGTGGATATTTGGACCAGGCAATCCAGTTGCCCCCCCAAAAAAACCATGCCTTCACAAGTAGCTATGGATGGTAAAGAGGGTGAAGTCTGGTATCTGGTATGGTCCTGGCATGAAGCTCTCCAATTCCTCGCTGCCTTGGTGGATTTGACCTATTTTCAGACCAAAAAAAAAAAATGCTGATTTATTCTCCAGTTGCCAACTTTGGCTACGGTTGCACAGACCTCACTCTATCCTTCAGACACACCCCTGGCTTTGACAGCATTTCCCATAACTCTGCAGGGCCGGAAAGAATGACGCAGCTGGGGATCATTTTGAAGACAATTAAGGCTAATGAGCTGACTCAGCAAAAGCAGCAAAAAAGGCAGGAAATGGCTCTGGCTAGAGGATAGCTTTGCCTTGGGAGCCGGTAGAAACCAGCTAAGAAGTAAAGTGAGAGAAGATCTGATTTACTAGCAAAAATTAGAATTTGCTTGACCAGGCCTTGACCTTAGCTGAATTAGAGATGTGTGTCCAGTGGGGCTGTGGGGAACCAGGCACTTTTCTTTTTGTCAGTGTGTAGATTGTCAGAGCCTCCTGGGATGACAATACATTGACTCTCAGATTTAAGTGCACATTTCTTTAGATGCAGAAACCCAAGGATATTTATTGCAGTATAGCTCATATTAATAAAAGCACTGAATTAGGAGCAAACTCAAAGCCTATTCATAGGTGGCTTGCTAAATTTATAAACAATACATCCAAATAAATACTATAAAGCCACTAAAGAGAATATGGCAGCTCTTCATTGAACAACAGCAAAGATACACTACTGTGTGAAGAAAGGTAAGAACATGGTGTGTAGTATGCTATCATGTGGATATTTCAAATAATAGATTTAAGTAGTAGACATAGATATTGGGTCATCAGGAAAGTCAGGATGCATTTTTGCATGGAAATATATATCAAAACTTTTCTGACAACCTAATACTTACATGAGCATAGAATGTGTTCAGAAAGGGGGTTCAGCAGATGGTGTAGATTACGTCACTGGATTCCCATGTAGTGGACTGTGGTTCAAGTCCCAGACCCAGTGACTTAAAACTCATGCCAGGCACTTCTGTGTGTGTACCCAAAATCCAAAGAGGAAAGTGGAGAAGGAACTGTGGCATGGCCATCCCCTCTGGTGGGGAAGGGAACTGATTTCTTGCCTTCTGTCTGTTTCTCTCTGTCTCTCTGGCAAGCACATGTGCTAAAAATCTCTCACCAAAAAAAAGAATGTCTTTGGAAGGGCACACAAAGAAACTGACTGCAGTTTGCCACTGAAGAAGAGAGCTGATAGAGGCCAAGAGTGGAGAAAGACGGGCTTATCAATTTATCTCTTTTAAACCTTTTAGTTGTGTACCATGCACTATTTCTCCTTTATAAAATAAAAAAGTATAGATATTCTTTCAAAAAAAAAAACAGTTATTAACCGAAGTTTTGAGCCTCCTCTAGTTTTTCTCTAGTCCAATTTTAAATCACTCCTCTAGGCTAGTTCGCCTGCCACTCTCCTGGGTTTAGCACTGAAAGTCCCCTGTCATAGAAAAACCTTCAGTCCAGGCAAATGGGGTGTTGGCAAATCAACATCCAATACATGGTGCTGTGTTTTCCATAGCAAGGATTCATGGGCCCTGGAATTGAGGGGTAGAAATGGGAGTGGCACCCATCACTATTACACTTAGTGACCCACTGGCAAAATTTCTGCTTATTCCCATGACTTTAGTCTCAGCCAGCCTTGAAGTCTTGGTTTCAGAGGGTAATGTTCCCACTGGGAAGCAGAACAATGATCCCATTGAACTATTACAGAAGTTCATATTGCCACCTGGTCACTTTGGGCTCCTTAATGCCTCTGAATCAAGAGAAAAAGAAAGGAGTGACTATTGGCAGTGCTCGTTGATCCTGACTACTGAGAGAACTGCACTACCACTCCACGAAGGGGTAGGGAAGAATATGTCTGGATTATAGGCGATCCCTTAGGGTGTCTTAATACTGCCATGCCCTATGATTAAGGTCAATGGAAACAACTCAACCTAGCCAGGACGAATGGCTCAGACTCCAGGAATGAAGACTTGGGTCACCCCACCGGGTAAAGAAACATGACCAGCTCAGTTGTTTTCTAAAAGCAAAGGGAATGCAGAGTGGGTAGTAGAAGAAAATAGTCATAAATCCCAGCTACAACCATGTGACCAGTTACAGAAGTGAAGGTGTAATTGTCATAAGCATTTCCTTCTTGTTTTGCTATTAATACATGTATGGGGGTTTTTCCCTTCCTTTCTAATTCCCTCACCATTTAACATAAATTATATTGACGTTATATCACAGTATTTAAGAACAGCCACGCTTCACTTAATGACGGGAATACTTTCTGAGAACTATATTATTAGGTTTGCCATTGTGTGGACATCGCAGTGTACATTTATGTAAACCTAGATGGTAGAGCCTACTACGCAACTGGGCTCTCTGATGTGGCCTATTATAATCTTATGGGACCACTGTTGTAAATGTGATTACTAAATTATTAACTATTCTGTGACACATGTGTGTTACGTTTTGATCATAGTATTTAAGTTATAGGATATTAAGAAAAGCATAAACATCAAAGACTTCACCTCCTCTTTGGGGGAAGGGATTACTGCACTTTGGAGTGTACACAGGATAGGATTGCAACCTTGCTGTTGGCTTTATTTGGAGATTAAGTATGGCTGAAGGAGATGGGTATGGGTGCCAAGTTGACAAGAGGTGGACTTGTGATGGTTAATTTTATGTGTCAACTTGATTAGGCCAAGAAGTGCCCAGATTAAACACTTTTAGGTATGTCTTTCAGAGTGTTTCTATAATAGATGAGATTAGCACTTGAGTGGGTGGGAATTCCTTTTTTTGGAGGGGTGGGGAGAAGTTTTTGCTATAGGGCGCGTGCGCTCACCAGACAAACAGAGAGAGACAGAGAGATAGAAAGCGAGAAATCACCCCCCAGGGGGGATGGCCACGCCTCAATCCCTTCTCCTCTATTCTCCTCTCAGGATCTTGGGCACACATGCACACGCGCCGGTGTGAATCTCAAGCCACCAGGTCTGGGACGTGAACCACGGTCGACTACATGGGATTCCAGCGATATAGCCATTATGCTAACTGCTGGTCCCAGAGTGGGTGGGAATTCTACAACCCATTGATGGACTTAATAGAACAAAATCTGAAGGAAGGAGGAATTCACTCCCTTCAGGTGATGTTTGCCTATCTGCTGGAGCTTAGATATCAGTCTGCCCCTGCTCTGGGACTAGGATTTTGCACCATTGGCTCTCCTGGTTCTCAAGCCTCAGGACCCAGACTACATGATATTCCCTGCTTTCCTAGGTCTTCAGTTTGCAGACAGCAGATAATGAAACTTCCCAACCTTGAAAATTGTGTGAGCCAATTCCTCATAATGAATCTCTTCCTTTACATATATCCTGTTAGCTTTCTTTCTCTGGAGAACCCTAATAGGAGTCAGTCACACAAGTCCACCTCTCACACACCTCACACATGTGGTGCCCTCAGGTGAGTTCACTACAGTCTCCACGCCTAGGGGTTCTTTCTCCCTGTCTCCCACTGGTACTTTTGACTGTCCAGACCCCAAAGACAGACAGTGGGGTGTTCATGGCTACAGTCCAAGCAGGTCAGCTTCTGGGACACAAAGCCTGAGAGAAAGGTAGAGATGAGCCTGGAGAGGCTAATAGAAGACACTCTAAGGCCTCACCTCTTAAGGGTTCTCCCTTTAGTGACCTGGAATCAAGAGCAGTGAGCAGGCCCAGCCTTGGTGGTACAGTCCATGGTGTGCTGAACTGTAGTGCTGGAAGCCGCATGGCTGACCACAGTTCAGATCCTCAGCCTGGTCAACCTGAAACACACAGGTGTGTATATGTATGCATACGCACGCGCCTAAGAGCCTAATGAGCCAAGTGCTGGGGGAAGAAGGTCATGGGATGATGTAACCCTGGGAATCCTGTTGAAAACTTCCCTCCACTCATGTGTGCACACAATCCCACATGCACATACTCTCCATCATGAATAAAATAAATAAACCTTTTTAAAAATGAGCAGAGACTATAAGACCAGGATTCTAGTCTCAGCTTTCCATTGTGTTACTTTTAACCCACCCCTTTTCCTTTCTGGTCCTCCACTTTTCCATTAATTAAATAAAGAGGGAAGAGGTAGATACATATAACAGTCTTCAATGCCCATCACACACTTCTTTTATTTGTATTTACTTTTGCTGAGGGGTATGCGCATTGGTCAGAAAGAGACAGAGAGGGAGAGGAAAAGCACCTCTGCATGGGGCATGGTCACACCACAGGCTTTTCTCCTCCATCTCTCCCTTTTTAGGTTTTGGGCACAAATTCCCATGTGCCTAGCATGTTCTCAAGCCACTAAGTCCAGGACTCAAACTGTGCAGTCAGCCATGTGGGATTTTTTGTGTTTAAATTTCCCAGAAGGTATGTGCACTCACTAGAGAGAGAGGGATAGAGACAGAGAGAAGGAAAGTGAAAAAGAACTCCCATAGGGTGTGGTCATGCCATAATCATTCTTCCTCTATTTCTTTCTCCTATTGGGATTTTGACTAGGCGTACACACACATGCACTCACCATGTTTTTCAAGCCACTGGGTCCAGGACTCGAACTGCACAATTGATCATGTGGGATCCAGCTGCCCCAACCACCAGGCCATGGGCTGGACCTCTCTTTTTAGACTCTGGAACACTGTACATTCACTGAGTAGCCCATCATGACGTAACATCTCACGCACATGTACAGTGCTCTCTGAAGAAAGGACAGAAACACACCCAACCCTCAGTGCAATAGACATGGAGCTCATAGACATGGAGCAGAAGTTTCTACCCAGAAAGCTCCCCATCCTACTTCAGAATCCATCTCAATGTTGCCTTCTCTTAGAGTAGCATTTCCCTAACACAGAGAAGTGGTTCAGAGTCATTCACAGACCTCGCCACCTACGCTGCTCATCAGGATCCAGGCTAGGAAGTCCATGCAGGTTCTCCGGTGCCACACTTCAGGTCCACTGTCTTAGAAGACAATGCTGCCTCACAGTATGAGTTTTCATCCATTCATTGAGCCAGAGTGCACGTGTGCTCACCAGAAAGAAACAGAGAGGGACGAAGCATCCCATGACAAAGAGTGGTCATGCAACCATGCCTTCTCCACTTGTCCATCCTGTTGGGATTTGGGGCACACATGCACATGTACCTGACATGTCTTCCACGCTGCCGGGGTCTGGATTTAAACTGCATGGTCAGCCATAGGAGATCCAGCTCCCCTAATCACTAGCCATGGCTTAAGAATTTTTCATTATATTCCTTCTTAAATGAAAACGAGCTATTATTCTGTAACAGTTATTTTTTAGAACAACAATAAGGCACCCAATCCTCTTAACACATTGAGCATGGAACTACTTGCTAAGTAGTAAAATTACATTTCAAAATATGATCAAACATCAGCCTAATCAGCCAGGTGTTAGGCTCTCAATCACACGTCTCAGAACACATAATCAAGTATCAGTAAGCAGGTGTTGTAAGCGAAGACTGAGATATAAACAGTTGCCTTTATGGTTATTTAGGAGGTTTTGCAACATTAAAATGAATACCTCACACGAGCAAGCTGACCTCAGAAGCTTGTTAGCTGAAAAACTCCAGGCAATAATTAGCATGGGAGACGCTAACCGGATTGCAGTTTAAACGCTGCACGTCCTTCTGAAGAAATTCGTTTTCTTTCCTTTATAGCCACTATCTTTATGGTGTTGTCCTGACAGGTAGTGACCCTTGAAAAATCACACTTCACTTTGTTCAGACCGAACATTTTGATCTCTTCAGAGAGAACTATGCCCAGATCACGTACATGCATTCGTCACCACAAAGCCAAGGACCCATCCCACCTCTTTTTCTAATGTGACAACACTCTGACTGGGGGTTCTGAAGAAAAACAAAGTACCACTTTAGAAATTACTTTTCATTTTCCCACACGTTCCCAATGGTTCTTCAGTGAATCCATTTAACCCCATGAAAATCACTGTTAAGACCTAGAGGGCAATGTAAGGTGACCGCGCTCAGTAAAAGGACTCTTTTTAAGAGCTAATATTACTGAGACTAGCCCGCCACTTAGGTTTGTTAGAGTTTGCCCATGTGACTTATTTTAGTGAACGCTGAGAAGGGGATCCTACTTAAAATTGCAGCTCATGAATTTCTATTAATTCTCCTTGATTGGGTGGTAATTTAGCTTCGAGAGGCTTTCTTGTGCTTTTCCATTTCTCTTCTCTCTTCCCCTAGCCCTGAATTCTCACCAAAATATTAGTTTCAGTGCTTATAATTTTATCTCCCCAGTTAAAAGAGTGGTTGGAGCATTTGTTCATAGATGATACTGATTAAATAAAGTCCCGATTGCCCTTTCCATTCAGTGGACATAGAGGCGTTGGTGACATCGATGTTTCATTCTTGTTCTGGATATAATGTACTCCTCCAAAACAAAAATCGAGAGTCTAACTGGGTCTGAACAAATCAGACTGTGGAGTCTGAGGCTGAATAAACCCACAGGACTTCATCCTTCCCTCCACCCACCCCGAAACCTGTCAGTCGATGTAGAACCACATGAGGACTCCTCTTTTACGTCATCTTCCTCTTTTGAGCTGTGGGACTCAGCTGGTTCGTGTGTGGTTGGGGCTTTTGTGTCTCAGGACATTCAAAACTGAAGTCCAAGTCTCTTTCCAAAGTTTTCTCTCTAAACCAGGCAGTCTGGCTACCTTGGGGCTTTTCTGATGCATCTTTATCGTGTAGCATGCTTCTTTCTTTGTCATAGACCTGCTTCCTCTCCTGGCTGCCTGGAAAGTGTTCACCTAGACTTCTCCCTGTGCAGAGGGAACTCAGCTGCCCACGCCTTGGTAGTGGGTTTCACAACCTGAAGCTGGACTGGAAATCCCCACAGAATTCCTCAACCCCTGTTTGGACCTCAGCTCCATCAGCCTCTCTCCCATGGCTTCAACTTCTTCCCTTTTATTAGTCCAGCTCATCACCATCTGCATATAACAGAATGGTAAATTAGACGTTGAGGCCCAGCTGTGTAGCAGTGTTAGCACGCTGGAAGCCATATGGAATATTAAGGCTCAGTTCTCCCGTTGATCCATGCACACCAGGCACACACATGCCGGTGATTCTGGTTGGCTGGGAGGAAGACCACGGCATGAGACCCTGTTGAGAGTGCTTCCCCACCCCCATCAACTCCCCTGTAAATAGACTTTTAAAAGAAAAAAAAAAGTTGGGCTAGCCAGTAGACTGGAAGTTAAGGCAGCAGAGTCTCACACAGCCAACTGTGCTATTTGAGCCCCAAATATAGCACTTTAAAAAACATGCTGGAGGGACCAGAAGATGGTGTAATGGTTACATCACTGGACTCCCACATAGTTGACCATGGTTCAGGTCTGGGACTCGGAGGCTTAAAACTCACACCAGGCACATGAGCGTGCATGCCCAAAATCCCAAGAGGAGCATGGAGGAGAAGGGATGCGGCATGACCATCTCTGTAGGGAGAGATTTCTCACTTTCTGTCTCTCTGGTGAGTGCACATGCTCAATAGCAACAATCTCTAAAAAAATTCAAAAAAACAAAACTTAAAAAAAAAAAAAAAAAAAAAAAAAAAAAAAAACCCACCAGGCTCATGAGTGCACATGCTCAAAGTTTCAAGGGGAGAGAGACCTGGAGAAGGGATTGTGGGATGGCCATTCCACTCCCCCATAGGGAGTGCTTTCTCACTCTTCCTCCCTGCTGCCCACCACCCCCCACTCCCTATCCCCAGCAAATGCACACACCCTCTGACAAATTAAAAAAAATTAAGGGGAGACTACACACCAAAATATACCCACTACGTTCCAAAGGATATAGTAGACCGTGTGAAATTCCAAAATAGTATAACCAAGAGCCAGAATCACTCATGTGGAGGATAAAGAAGGTCAGGGGAGAGGGGACTAAGAGGGTTTTTTGAGTGGAGCCATTAGAATACATGTGTCTCATCCTCTAGAGAGTGAAAGTGAGCAGGCTGTCTCTTCTCACCTCAATCTGGGGAGAGCTTTGAGAATTACTTGAAGAGATTAATATCTCCCATGAAGGGGGGCTAGAGGGACTGAGATCTAGCTTACATCTGAGACAGTCCAAGCCACCTGTGCAACAGGGTAGAAGGCCTAATCTAGGAAGCAACTTCATTCCCAGGGGACAATGTAAGAAGTCTTGTCAGGGAAAATGACCTAGAAAAGAGAAGTACAGAAGTAGGGGCTCTAGGCAATATGGGTGGGTAGAGCTGGAGGGCAGGGGCAATGATTAGGAAAACAGGCCTGGTGTCATTTGACATACCGTGTGAATTCATCATAGAGACAGAGCCCCTGTGAATGAAAACCGCCTCCCGGCCTGCTGGTCTACCCAGCTTTTAATCAGGCCATCTCCAAAAGCATTCCCCAATGACACATCTCTCTAAGGATCATATTCCTCTTACCTTAAATGCTACCACCAAGGTAGACAGAGTGACTTTGAAAATTAAAGAGTACCTCTGGATATCCCCCATGGTATGTGATGTTTTTCTCTGAGTAAGTCTAAGGAAAGAGCCAGTGACAGCTGTGAAGCAGTCGCCAGTCCATCTGCAGCTCAAAAGGAGTGAGCGAGGAGTTCATCTTGTAGATTAGCAACGGCAAATAATAATGGGCCATGTAGAGGCAAGCCTGGCCCCCCAGCAGGGAGCTTCAGGGACCCATATCACAGGACTCTCTGTATTACAGTTTTGAGAATGCACAGCCAAGCACCTCAACATCATCGCATCTTCCAGCCCTTCAGTGATGGGAGATTAGTGTGGTCAATTTCTCAAGACTGTGCCCCAGAATCCCTGAGACTGTTGAAACTACAGGGAAACAGATTCCCAAGGCTTTGGAAGGAGCCTTCTAACAATTGTTAACAAAATATGCTTATGTTGCCATTTGTTAAAATAAGCAAACTGGCCCTGATACATAACCCTGTGCTCAGTGCTAGGAGGGAATCAAGAAAGAAATTTCTATTCTCAAGGCAGTTGTGACCTAGTTAAGGAGGGAAGGATTTTGCCTGTAAAATTACATCTGGCATTGTGCTCTGGACTCCCCCGGACTCTGTCAGCCATGCTTAGACACTAGCAGGGTCAGTATAAGCAGGTCAGGCTCATCTGGGGGCACAGTGGTGAGGCATGCAGGAAAATGTCTTAGTTTCTTATAAGTCAGAAGTAAATAGTGAATATAATCAAACCTGAATTGTAGTCACCTTGATAGCAATGTAATTGTAAAATATAAATTTTAATACTGTCTTATGCTGAAGGCGAGCCACAAAGGGCAAACCCTTCAGAACACCTGTGAAATCAAGACACAGCCCAGAGTCCAAGGGAAACTAAGCAAACAGCCCCATGAAATTCCTGGCTCCTAGTCTGTGCTTGCACATAGGGATGGGCAGGCCCCGAGGTTCTGCATTTCTAGCAAGCTCTAGGTGGTGTCCATGTACTCTGAAAAGCAAAGTTCTACACATTATAACTGAGTATATGTACTCTTCTTGGCTTGTAAACGATTTAAGATGGTTTATGAGAAGCACATAGACAAACATTAGCAGTTAGTGGGCTAGCCTGTTGCATGGTGCTCTCTGAAAATGTGGAAAGGCCCGGCAAGAGGCAGTAGAAAAAGGGACAGGTTGTGATCATGAAATTCAAGACATGAAATGGTAAGAAAGCAGGTATTAAAAGATGAAAGGCCCCAGGATGGAGAGAAGGGGCCTAGAGCAAGGTCAGCTGTTTTCAGGAATCCATTTAAGAGCCAATGGGATTGGAGAGGCACTATGATGATGTAGAAGAGAAGTGATGGCAGACATGCTGTATTCATTTGCAAGGGCTGCTATAACAAAATACCACTGACTGGGTGTTTTGAACCACAAAAAATTACTGTCTCACAGTTCTGGAGTCTGGAAGTCCAAGATTCAGGTTTAATCAGCAGGATGAGTTTCCCTCAAGGGATGAGGGAAAATCCATTCCATGCCTCTCTCCTAACTTCTGGTGGTTTCCTGGCCATCTTTGGGGTTTCTTATAGAGGCATCACCCCAACCTCTGCCTTCTTCACATATTGTTCTCCCTGAGTGTGTGTCTATGTCCAAATCTCCCCTCTTGGTTTTATTTAAGAGAGATTTTTGCTTTAGGTGCATGTGCTCACCAGAGAGACAGAAACTGAGAAATCACCACCCAGGGGGGAGGCCATGCCACAGTCCCTTCTCTTCCATTCTCCTCTTGGGATTTTGGGCATGCACTCACACGTGCCCGGTGTGAATTTTAAGTCACTGGGTCCAGGACTCTAACTGCAGTCGACTATATGGGAGTCCAGCAATGTAACCATTACACCAACTACTGGTCCCAAGTCTCCCCTCTTTATAAGGACAATAGTCATTAAATTAAGGGCCTACCCTAATAACACCATTTAACTTGATTAATTCTGCAAGACACTGTGTCCAAGTAAGGTCACATTCTAAGGAACTGGGATCTGGAACGTCAACATATAATTCCAAGGAGCACAAATTGAACCTCTAGGCCTAGCCATGGCAGCACTGGCCGTGGTAGGGCACCGCTATGCAATATGGAAAGACCCTGGGGTGAGATTTGGGTCCATCTGAATACTTTAGGCATGCCCATGGACTAACCCATAATCCTGGTTGACTGGAAAGCGTGGGGGAAGATTATGATATGGCAAGATCCTGTCAGGAGTGTCTCCCTCTCTCTCTCAGAAAAAAAGCAAAACTGTTCTTGGAGAGATTTTTACTATAGGGTGCATATGCTCACCAGAGAGACAGAAAGACAGAAATGGAGAAATCATCCCCCAATCCCTTCTCCTCTGTCCTCCTCCTGGGATCCTGGGCACACACGTACATGCACCCTACGTGAGTTTAAAGCCACCAGGTCTGGGACTTGAACCATGGTTGGCCATATGGGAGTCTAACAACATAACTGCTATTCCATCTGCTAGTCTCAAGAAAAACTTTTTTTAAAGGCCCAGCTTGCTGGCACAGTAGTTATGCTGTTCAGGTGATGCTGGATCCATGTGGAAGATCATAGGTTCAGTTCCCTAGTCAACCTGTACACATGGAGTATGCATGTCCACAATCCTGGCTGTCTGGGAAGGATAGGGTGGGATTACAGCCAGAGAATCTATTGAGGATGCTTTTCTATCTGTTTCTCTCTTAAAAAAAAAAAAATTAGCTTTAAAAAAACAGAAACTTTAAAAAAAAATTCAACTCATAACACATGTCACAGGGAATAAAATCAGTAAGCGATACCTTTTTTTTTCCTTACACTAGAAATAACTAAAGCTGGCTGGACGGGACCCCTCTTCATGCCTTTAGAGGCTGATGAGAGTCATGCTATATGGGAAGGAAGCGCAATCAATGTGAAACTAAAGGAGACTATTCATGACAGGGGAAGCTGGCCAAAAAAATCTCTGTAAATTCAGTTTTTCTCACATTATAGCAGAGACTGTTTGTTTAAATGTATCAATTTACAGAGTTGGGATGTGAAGCCTACGGTGCAATATTAAAAAGCAAATATGTCATCCTTTGTATACAGAAATAACTCACAGCCTAACAGACCCCAGCTGATCGAGCAGAGAAAGATTCCATGGAGGCTGGGCTTCGTGGGCCATGGGCTCACAGCTTTGTGAGGCAGAGTAGGGGGTCTTTACGGTCAGAAACAAAGGCCTCAGAGGCAAAGACAGCCAAGGGGAGAGTCATAAAGATAAAATTACTGGCAAGATACACCCTAACCTGTTGTACACATCTAGTGACTCTGGTCCTATGGTGAGGTTGTACACATCATGGGAGAAACTGAAGATTTTATTTGACAAAAAGGAAAAAGGAAGGCCCAGTTGCAACAGCCTCAGGTGTCCTCACATGGTTCTGCTGCTCCTCACTGACAACAGGAGCATATTATCTCTGTCTTTGTTTTCTTTTCTTCTTCTAGTATTAGAGATGGGCCATGAGGAGCAGTGGTTCTCACCTTGGCAGGCATCAGAACGATGAAGGCCTGTGTTAAGACATGAAGTGCAGCCCAGCCTGGTGGTGCAGTTGTTAGCAAACTGAACTGCAGTTCTGGAAGCCACATGGCTGACACTGGGTTTGGATCCCCAGGTTACTCTCTGAAAACACACCAGACATGTGCCTAGGTTCTCAAGATCCTAAAGAGCTGGAGGACTGGGAAAGGGGATCACAATATGACAAGGCTGTCAAGGGTGCATCCATCTCTCTCTCTCTCTCTCTCTCTCTCTCTCTCTCTCTCTCTCTCTTTCATAGGCACATGCTACCATTTATAAAGTAAAACCTTTGTGGGTCAGCAGATGGCGTAGTGGTTAAGGTACTGAACTCCCAGATGGTCGACCACAGTTTGAGTCCTAGACCTGGCAGCTTGAAACTCATGCCAGGCATGTGTGCATACGTGGCCAAAATCCCAAGAGGAGAATGGAGAAGCAGGGATTCTGGAGTGGCCATCCCCCTGGGAGCGGGGTGATTTCTTACTTTCTATCTCTTTCTGTTTCTCTGTCTCTCCAGTGAGCACACGAGCCCTACAGCATAAATCTCTCATAAAATAAATACATAAGTAAATAAAACTTAAAAAGAAAAGATATGAATTACCAGGACCCATCCTCAGAGTTTCCAATTCAGCAGGTCTTCAGCAGGCCTGAGAATTTGCATTTTTAACAGGTCTTCAGTGGTGCTGGGCTGCAGGCCACGCTTGGAGAACTACTTCTACAGAGTTGAGCACTCACCCTCTCTTCCCTCATGATAAATACTTGAGGAACAACGAGCCAGTGTTCAGGGTTCAGTCCATGACCACCAAACGCAATTGTCCTCCCCACATAGATCACTATTTGTTGAGGACTGAGTGCAGTATCTCTTGGCCTCATTAGCTTTGTGCTCTAATTGAATCAAGTGGCCTCAACTCTGAAATTCACTGATCTAATTCGTGAAGTAATAAGACATTTACCTGAGGATTCTGACTGGTAAAAATGAGTTGATTTTTGTGGGTAGTTTATTAGCTCTTGAAATTTGGCAAAGAAGCCCATTCGGAAACAGTATGGCTGGTTCTTGCAACTCGATTCAATAAGCAAATGACAAGACAGTTGGGCAATGTCACTAGGCTCTGAAGCACATGGTGCTAGATCAAGGAACACTGGTTAGGTCCCTGCTCTGTTACAACCAGCCGCATGACCCAAGTCAAGTCATTTACCTGGCTGAGCTTTAGTTTCTTTACTGGAAAAACACAAAAGACAGTTAACAGAATTAAATGAGATGATGTAAATATTGGGTCATCAGAAAAGTCATAACATGTTTTTCTATATTAAAATGCACCATGACTTTTCCGACAACCCAATGATTCAACACTTTTTACCCAGTACCAAATATTTCTTAGGTTTTTTTTTTAGTATAAAATGATTTTATTTTATTTTTTTTAGAGAGAGGTTTTTGCTATAGAACAGGTACACTCACTGAAGAGAAAAAGAGACAGACAGAAAGAGAGAAATCACCCCACCCCCCAACCCCCAGAGGGGATAACCATGCCACAATCCCTTCTCCTCCATTTTCCTGTTAGGGTTCTGGATATGCACGCACACACACCCAGTATGAGTTTTAAACCACCAGGCCCAGGACTCAAACTGTGGTTGACTACATGTGAGTCCAGCGGCATAACCATTATGCCATCTGCTGATCCCAAAATATTCTTACATGTGCGCAAAGAGGCGTGTTCGTTGAAATATTGACGACCATACCCACAGTTGTAAATGTCTAAAGAGCCATCTAAAGGGGAATAAGCTGGGCCAGGCAGTGGCACAGTGAAAACGCAACACTGAGAAGCCAGACCTGCACAGGAATGTTCCAGGCTTGCATCCCAAGGCCTCCCTGTGCATGCTGAGTGCATGTGTGCCCATGATTCAGGCTAGTTGTAATCATGACATGAAGACCCATGGGTGACGCTCTCAAAATAAATAAACTTTTAAAAAGGAGAAAGATAAATTATGGTACATCCCTACTAAACAATGCTACACAGGGATTTCAAAGAATATACAAACATGGGAAAATCTACAATGTATGTAAGAGAAAAAAGGGAAATTACAAAACAATCATTCTAAATTGTCTAATTTATGTTTTAAAAAATTCATATAGATATGTGTATAAATGCATAGAAATGCACCTGGAAGGATACAAACAAAGCTTCTAAGAGTGGTTATTTCTGAGTTAAGGCGAGAAAATGGAGGAGGAGTAATCACAGTTTGCGATTTGGCAAAGCCCAAAGAGGCTCTGATATTCCCAGCAACTACCCAGGGAATGAGGTAATATGACCTGGGTACAAATTTCACCCAATGAAAGGCAGAATCTCAGAGGAGCTCCTTAGGACATAACAGCTTCCTTGGAGACATCCTGCATGACCAAAACCGTCTGGGTTGTCTCAGTTTCTTGGGAACTTGAGGCCTACTTGGTAACTCCCACCTTGCAGTGCCTTCCTCCTTCCTGGCCTCGAGTCTCTGGCCTTCATGCTTCTCTGGGATTCCCTAACCCTACTCCAAGTATTAGCACAGCTCTCCTAGGAAGCCTGTACTAAGATGCTATATTTCCATGTTCTCTGAACTTTACCAGAAATAATGTTTTCAGATAATACTTGTGTACAATTAAAGATTAAAAGGGAAAAAAAAAAAGAGTGGTTTATTGTGAAGAGCAATACAAATGCTGTGATTATTCAAGGTGTTTTTCTGGAAGGATGGTGAGGTTGAAGAACCGATCACATCATTTTCTAGGTATCCCCAGAGGCACGTGAGACCCAGGTGCTCCTGTGTTCAACAATGTGGAACGTGATGTTTCATTGCTTCTTACTGAGTCACCTATCCCACACAGTCAGGCCAGCTGGGCCAGACCTTCCTGGTGTTATGACGTTCGGCAAACCCAGATCCAGTCCCCAGCCCGCCAGCACTGCCACTTCATCCTTCCTTCTCAGTTTATGTGTGTCTGTGTGCATAAACGTATGATATTTAGGTTGTTTCAGACCAATTTAACTTGGGCACCCAAAGAAACAGACCCAAGGAGGACTACCGGCATCTTTCTTTTCTTGGCATTATAGAGAATATTGAGCTCTGAGTTGAGGACAAGAGGTGGAAAGGCCCAGGTTGGAGTGTAGCAGGGTCTAATATCCTCCTCCTGTTTTCCCACATCAAATGCCCCAGAAGCAGAAGATGCTGAAGGTAAAGGTTTCTAGGTCATAAAAGACTAAGGGATAGGGGAAGTTGCTGAAAAAGTCACTCCTCACCAGATACCAATGCCACTGTGATAAATACACTGAAGTAAATAAGTACACTGAGAACCATGGAACCGTCTACAGAGAAGCCTCACCTCACCTGTAAGCTCACGTAAGACTGTGGAGGTGATGTGTGAGCCGAAATGAGAAGGAGTAAGAGATAAAGAGGGAACAGAGTCAGGCGAGCTCTCCAGGCAAAGTAGCAGTCTATCCAACAGTCAGCAAAAGCAGGAAGAAGCAAAGGGAAAGGCCTACACGAGACCTTGTCACCACTTACAGCCACCTGTCACAACCGAAAGTGCTCTAAAGAAATCTGATGGATAAAAATGCTATCAAATAAGGTAAATAAAATAAAATTTTCTCTGGGGGGAAAAAAAAAAAAGTCCATGAATAAGCAAGTTCACAGAAGTTCTTAGCAACTGAAAGAAATTCTGTTTTACAGAGCCAAACTTTAAGTGCAAAAAGTCCTGCCAGGTCTTTGCAATTCTCCTGGCTACATGCTGACTTGGAAAGGTGGGCAGACTGGAGCTGTGGTTAGCCTTGGCTAAGTGTGCTCGGTACAATTAAAGGAGAATGTTTCACCTCTAGCAAGTGCCTGTAGATACCTGATGAGCAATACAAAAGGGAGAATGGAGTCCTTCTTCAGCACCGTTTGTTTTGTCCCAGAAAATTGCCTTTTATTCTGACCCAAGAATTGTTTGAAAAGACAACAAACAAGAGGCTGCGGGTAACAGTGACCTGGCTTTTAGGTGAGAGGTTTGGTTTCTCTTTACAAGGATCCTGAGAGTCAAATTACTTCTGATTGGACAGACTGGCTGTAGAATTGCATTAGGGAATTAGTCAAAAAAGAAAGTTTAACCAAAAGAAATTTAAATCAGAAAAAGCCTGTGGGTTTGATGTACAGCTGCAATGCGTCCAGATGCCCTGTTCTGAAATGGAATATATCTCTCTTTTTTTTAAGTTTGTTTTCTTTCTTTTTTTTTTTTTTTTAAGAGACATTTTGCTATAGGGCATGTGTGCTCACCAGAAACAGAGACAGAGAAAGAGAGAAATCACTCCCCTGGGGTGATGGCCACCCCACAATCCTTTCTCCACCATTCTCCTCTCGGGATTCTGGGCACACATGCACACATACCCAGTGCGAGTTTTAAGCCTGTGGGTCCAGAATTCGAACAGCAGTTGACTATGTGGAAGTCCAGAGACGTAACCATTATGCCATCTACAGGTCCCTGAAGTATCTCTCTCTTAAAGCCAGCCCTGATTTCAGGTCAAGAAAGCAATAAAGAGCTGAGAGGTGCCCCGCCACCACCATCCGGAAAAGAAGGCCCTCGCACCATCCTTCTGTCTGACATAACCCTGGTCCAGCACATGATGCCAGCTAAGTCAAAGTTTTCCTGGGCACTTCAGGCCTGTCCAGAAATTCTAAGCTCATAAACCTCCCTGTGGACGCCAGCAAGCCCAAGGAAGAACATGATGCTCTGTAACAATATCTGAGTCTCCTGCTTTTCTTTGGGGACCTTGGAAAGTAAAAATAAGTTAGTGAAATATCTCCTATTTTCAACTCCATGGTCACCTGTGTCCTGTTGACCCCTGGCTTCCCTAGCCCTTTCTCTGCAGTTCTGCCTGCTGGCACCCTTCATTGCAGACTCGTCTTTCTCCAGCCCCAAAGCCAGCACTGACCAAGGCCCACAAGTAATTATTCCGAGCCTCAGGACCTCCAGGAGATGGATCCTGGACCAGGATCCTTCATACCCACAGTACAGCCTGGACACCTTCATGTCCCGCAGGCCATAACCTTTTGTCAATCCCAGACCCACAGACGGGTGTCCCCAAATGCCTGCTTCAGGGGAATGGAGCCGACCCTTTATCCACAACTGGACAAATCATCTAGATCAGCACTGCAGCCTGGGGTTGCCATGTCCTTCCTCTATGCAGGCCATCTATTGGGTCGTCAGAAAAGTCATAACATATTTTTCTGTTTTTCTATGCAAACATGTGTCATGACTTTGCCAATGACCCATTATCATATCTTCACATTTCTTATATTGCACCCAAAGGATTCTTCAGTAACAGGATATATGTTCTCTCTCACACCAACAAGACTGTAAATTGTACCCTGACTTCCAATCCCAATATGATTATAGGCTTCTACACACATTAAGCAGTTAATAAATTCTATACCTGATGGAATAGTATTAAGCCTTAAAAAAGGAATTACTTGGGGACCAGCAGTGGGCATAATGGCTATGTTCCTGGACTCCCATGTAGTTGACTGCGGTTCAAGTCCCAGACCCAGTGGCTTAAACTCACACTGGGCATATATGCATACGTCCCCAAGATCCTGAGAAGAACATGGAAGAGAAGGGATTGCAGCATGGCCATCCCCCCTGGGGGGTGATTTCTTGCTTTCTGTCTCTTTGGAGAGTACACATGCCCTAGAGCAAAAACCTCTCAAAAAAAAAAAAAAGGAATTACTGTCATTTACTACAACAAGGAAGAACCTGGAGGACATGATGCTAAGTAAAATAAGCCAGACACAGAAAGACAAAAGCTGGGGACCTGCAGTTAGCATAATGGCTATGTCACTGGACTCCCACGTAGTTGACCGCAGTTCCTGTCCCAGACCCAGTGGCTTAAAACTCATGCCGGGCGTGTTTGCATGCGTGCCCAAGATCCCGAGAGGAGAATGGAGAAGGGATTGCAGAGTGGCCATCCCCCCGGGGGGTGATTTCTTGTTTTCTGTCTCTCTGTCTCTCTCTGTCTTTCTGGCGAGTGCACGCACCCTATAGCAAAAACCTCTAAAAGAAAAGACAAAAGCTGCATGATCTCAGTTACACATATAGAATCTAATAACAAAAACAAAGCAACCGGATAGATAGAAACAGAGAAGAACAGTGGTTACCAGGGCTAGGGAGGAGGAGGAAAAGGAGAGAAGTAGCTTGAAGAGTAAAAGTTGCAATAATGGGGACCAGCAGTTGGCGTAATGGCTATGTCGCTGGACTCCCATGTAGTTGACCACTGTTCAAGTCCTAGACCCAGTGACTTAAACTCATGCTGGATGCGTGTGCGTGTGTGCCCAAGATCCCGAGAGGAGAATGGAGGAGAAGAGATTGCGGTGTGGCCATCCCCCCAGGGGGTGATTTCTCGCTTTCTGTCTCTCTTTCTTTCCGGCAAGCGCACATGCCCTGTAGCAAAAACATCTCAAAAAAAAAATTGCAATAATGTAAGATGAACAGATCTAGAGAGCTAATGTATAGCTCAAGGACTACAGTAAATAATATTTTGGGGTATTCTGGAAATTTGCTAAGAAAGTAGATTTCAGTTTGGAAGGCAATGAATATGCCAATTTGTTTGACTATAGCAATCATATCAACTTCTGTGTATAAAATACGAAAAAAATAGTATTGTACACCTCAACTACATATAGCAAAAGATACATTTCAAATAAATAAATTCTATATCTAGCAGTGACAAGAAGCTAATTTAAGGGACATACATTATTAACGAGAAATATGGGCTGATATTTCAAGCATGATGAATTTTTAATAAACTGTAGTCACCCAGAAATGAACAAATGGATTAACCTGAGAAGGTAAAATAAACTAAAAGCATTTTATGTCTGTCCCATTTGGTCTATCTCCATCCTTTTCATGTTGCAACAGAAAACATTTTGATCTGACACCAGAAGGAACTTTCCATGGCTGGCTTCATTTCAGAGGCTGCCTGCAGAACCAGCACCCCACCTTGTGGACGGAAGGCTATCTGCACAGCACTCCCTCTTCACCCTGGACCCAGTCCTGACAGCCAACACCGCAGTGTCCAACCGCATTTACCATCCTCAGTGGGAAGGAGTCCAGGCCTTTCCTTAGGCTGGCCTCCACTCCCTCATCCCCTGCTGCGCTGTTTCCTGCTCTGTCATCTGGATTCACAAGACGTAACACTAGGGCCTAGATTAGCATAGAGAACGACAGCAAGAAGTACAGTATGTGGAAAAGCCTTCCGCTTTCTCCTTTCTCTGCAATTATCACTCAACTGCTTCAGTAAACAACAAAATTGTTCCCCACACACATCATTACTGTTCACAAGATTAAAATAGTCCAGAGGTCAGGAAGGCAAACACAGGTTGGAGATTTGGAAATGAATTGCTCTCCCTGCTTAAGCCTCCCTTTGCCCCTTCTTTTCTGGGAGAAATTGAGGATAAGAAATGAGGCAGAAGTCAAGCTCACATTACTCTATTCACACAGGAAAAGAATCTGGAGACAAAATGAGGAAAAGACAAGGCTCAGTCTGAGTGGGCTGGGCAGGTGCTGGGCTTGGGTCAAAGGTCTCCACACACTCCACAGTGCCTTCCTGGGCCTCAGCTGCTGTCACGCTTCCTCTTCAGGCAGGAGACTTCCAGATTTACCTGGATGGCCCGCAGGTCAAGTCCAAAATAGGGAGCCCAAGGCAGCAACTTCACACTCACTTCTTCAGATTCTAGCCTAGATTCTGGTTACCAACACACCCACCCCCCTCAAAGTGGGCATGCGTTTTTGGTATAATCAGGGTAGAATAATAATAAAGCTAAACCCAGCAGGGTTGGGTATAAAAGGCTAGAACGAAGAGCATCCTCAAGGCCATGAGGCCACCTTGGAGCTACTCTGCCACACTCCATGTGGATGGTACCCTGGAGTGGGGCCATGCCATGGAAGCCTTCAGTGCCAGGAACCATAGCATCTGGCCTTGTTAGCCAACACTTTCTCACCACAAGAGCCCCTCTAGATGAAGGTTATTTCTCATGATCTCTGCACTGTCAAGTATTATCCTGAGTATGGAAGAGGATCCCCATCAAAGGGACATGGTTTCAGACTGTTTGTCCAGGAATCAGGAAGGAATCCACTCCATTTTAATCTCCAATGGGACCAGAGAATATTTGAGAAATGTCGGCCAACATTAGATGTGAATCTGTGGCCATCGACTAGAGGGTTTCTTTTTGTTTTGTTTTGTGTTTGTTTTTATTGAAACTAATAAAAAAATTAATTTAACTTAATTACATTTTTTTAAAAGAAACTAATTAGCATTAGTCACAATGAAAACCCCAGAGTTTAGCATTATTAGCTCAGTCCTGCAACAACAGCACAGACTAGTCCAGGCCTCTGGCATCCTGTCCCAATGACTGTGAAGACAAGAATAAGACACAGAAGGTTGTGTCCCAAAGATGTTACATGTCTGAAACCTGCTGATGACATGATGGTTAAGATGGCTGGATCCCACAGGGCTGATTGGAGTTCACATCCTGAACCTGGAGGCTTGAAGAACACACCAGGCATGCATGCATGCCTGCTCAAAATCCCTAGAGGAGAATGAAGGAGAAGGAATGGCAGTGTGGCCATGCCTCTGCATGTATGCTTTCTCTCTCTTTCTCTCTCTCTCTGGCAAGCACATGCATGCTACAGCAAATTGAACTAATAATAATAAAAAGATCTTCCAAGTCTACCAGTCAGAGATGCCAACAAAGATGCCAACCTATTGCTTCACACCACCATTGCCTTTGCCTCTGAGCTGCAGAACCTTGCACAAGGAGAGGACCACTTCACGTTCAATAGTAGAGAACGAGATTAGAAATAAATGGAGCTCTTTTAAACACAGGATACACTCGACTGAAATGATTTCCACTGCTGCTCCCAGCAGAGACTTAAAACAGGCTTATGAGGAGAAGGTGAGGGAGAAGAGGAGGCCACAGTTGGAAATTAGAGAAGGAAGGGACAATACTTTCAGGTTTGGGACCTTCAGTCATTTATGGCCTGATCCACTAAAGAGCAATATGAGGGATGATCATGAGTAATTGGGGTCTAGTTAAATAGCAGATTGTATGTAGTTGGTTTCGTCAAATTTTCTACCTTAAAAGCACCTACTTGGTTCCTTTTTGATGTAATTCCCACAAGTTGGGAAACTCCAAGGATATGGAAACAGGAAGGTTTGTTCCCTTGTGCATGCATTTTTGAGGTTCAGTTGGGGAATATGTTAGAAAATGCTATGATATCAAAAGCTACTCGGACAGAAGGAATAGACAGGTAAAATCAGGGGGTAAATAACACTGCCCTGTGCCTCCCACACCATCCCAGCTCCCCCAGCTCCTGGAACCCAGGCAGGCACTCTGGGAACCTCCTTATTATCCACTAGCTCACCCACTAACCAGATGCCAAGCATTCACCATGGCTCCTGCACCCCTGCCCCATCCCTGCAGGTCTCCCTGTCAAAGCAGGCCCAGACCCTGGCAGACCTCTGGGCTCCTCTGGTCCCCAGGGTAATGACTGACTGGCTGACAGCCTGCACTCCCCCACAGTCACCACTGCATGTCGAGCCCTGGGAGCTGCAGCCTCTGCAGATGACATACCAGTTTTGACAGCACTGGCCCCAGGAAAAAAAGCTAAAACAGGGACAAATTGTCATAAGAAGACTTTATAATGGAAAGACAGGAAATCCATGGTTAATAAATGTGTATTCGAGACTATTGAGAGAAATGTGAGAATACATATGAAATTGATATCATTGGAAAGACATCAGCTACAGAGGAGACAGGAAATAAATAACTTCTTGGTCAGATATGAGGCGAGAATGGTAAAACAAGGGTAGACTACATGAGCTTCCTTATTCCGGAAATGCCTTTCAGTCTAACCCTGAGACAGTGTCCCAGCATCTTCGTGATTTGAAAACAAGAGAGTGAGAGAGATTATCTTATTTCACTTGGCACCCAAAAGAACTCTCTCTGGTGACACAGCACTGTGAAGCTTACTAATCACATGCCTTAGGGTAAGTCAGCCTTATTCACTTTTCTTTTAAGATGGTTTTATTAATGGGACCAGCAGTTAGCCTAATGGCTGTGTCGCTGGATTTCCATGTAGTTGACCTTCGTTCAGGTCCCAGACCCAGTGGCTTAAACTCACGCCAGGCGCACGTGCCTAAGATCCCAAGAAGAGAATGGAGGAGAAGGGTTTGCAGCGTGGCCATCCCCCCGGAGGAGACTTTCTGTCTCTCTGTCTCTCTCTTTCTGGCAAGTGCATGTGCCCTATAGCAAAAACATCTCGAAAAAATAACATTTTTAAAAGATTGTTTTATTAGTGATAGAGAATATGCATGCACACAAAAGAGAGAGAAGCACCCTGACAGGGTCTTGTCACATAGGAATCCCCTTTCATCAGCTCTCCAGTTCCTCAGGATCTTGGGCATACAAGCATATACCCAGTTTGATCTTAAGCCAATGGGAGATCCAAACCCTCAATAGTCATATGGCTCCCAGCACAGCAGTTCAGTTTGCTACCAAGTGTGCCATGAAGCCAGGCTGGCCGCCTTCACTTTACTGACAAAGTTCTAGTATTCAAGGAAGGAGAATTTCTGACTCAAGTCTTAGCCAATCTAAAATCAGAGATCATGGGCTGGCTTGTATGCTTGAAGGTAGCACATCATTTTCTCTGTTTGGCAGTATACAAGGACAACTAAAGTTCCAAGGTTTGCAAGGTTGTCCTGTTAAACCATCAACTGATACAAAAAGGGCCACAGCAGAGAGTCCAAGTCTTCTGAAAGAGGTGGAATCATTCCCATACCTACAAGACTGCACTGAAGGTACAAACACAGAAGAAGCAAGAACATGCCATCAGGAATAGAGTTGGCAGCTCCACCCAAGAGTTCAAGAGCAACGGCCTGGTCCACATCAAGCTCATCAGAGTTAGTGGCTATATAATCCATTTTGGGCTATGGTTCATCAGGCTCTTACAACCTGAGGTCATTTCACCATCTAACTAGTTCATTTTGTTCTCAGTCCAAGCTTACCAAGAAATCTATTATTGGCAATTGGCTTGAAGACTATTCTATAGGAAGAGACAGGTGCAGGCCATTACGATGTATTCTATCTGCATCTCTGTTGTGCTCTTTGGTGTAAATCAAGAAGCTGGAATCCTAATTTGATCCACGAGCCTATGCACTTGGTTAAAGCAAATCTCTCTCAATCCTTGGATCTGCTCTCATAGTGCTGGCTGAATCAGGCTTTGAACCTATAAGGAGGTCATCAATACCAGTATCACAGGAGTCAGACAGCTCCTCGGGACGCATCTCACTCTACATCTTCAATTTACACCTACAATTTCCACTTGAATTTGTGTTCTGGGAGCATGTTGTGTGTCGAGCTACCCTGAGCCTTATCTCCTAGAACCAAGGACCTAATTGGTAAAATGTCTGCCTATGAATAGTTGAGCCCTCTTGAATCAGTTACCTGGTATCTCTGGGAATTAAACCCACAACTCAGGTTTCTGAGCACTCAGCTCTGGTCAACTAAGCTGAAAAAAAATCTGGTGAAAACACCTTGAGCATTCCAGACTTCCAAGAATCTTATATGGGGTGTGGTCTCAGACAGTGATGGATTCTAAAGTTATCAGCTTCTTTTTCTCTCCCACCGAGTTCTCACAGGCTCACTTTGATGCAAGCTCTCCAGAGATGTTCACAAGTCCTCCTCTCACCCACTGTTCACTTCAGTATCCCCGGTCCCTGAGAGAGTGCCTGATACATAGCAGGGCTCAGCCGGTGTTTTGGAGTGAGGACGTGAATGAACAAACACAGGCAGGGTTTCACGAGCTTGCTCTCCCACGTCACTCGCCAGCACAACACAGCTATAGGAGGAATGTCCCTCATTACACAGAGTGATTCCCAGTAGCCTGGAGAGAGAGGGGGACTCAGCTGCATATCAAAATGTCTGGGGCCTCAGCCTCTATGGTGCAGCTGTTAGTGTACTGAACAGAGGTACTGAAAGACACGTAGTCAACCGTGGGTCCAGATCCTCAGTCCAGTGGGCCTGGAACATGTGGAGTGCATGTGTGCATGCCCAAGATTCTGACAAGCTAGAGGGCTGGAGAAGATGATCACAATGTAACAGGATTTTGCTGAGGGTGCCTTTTCTCTGTCTCTGTCTGTCTCATGTACACATGAATAAAATAAACTTGAAAAGTACCTGAGGCCTTGGGTTTCATAATGCCCCCTCTTTCTGTATATACACCCCAAGAGATACCTATATACTCACTCTGAGCCTTTGGAAGGAGACCGAAGAGAGCACTTGCCGACTCCCTCCACCAAGACATCTGGCCAGCCCCGGACCAGGCCAGGCAGAGCCCCTCAGAGCAGCTGCTTGGGAGCGCCTGGCTCTCCACAGCTGTGAGGCTGTTTCTCTTCCATATGCACCCACAGGCAGGGAGCCCCACTCTCAGCATGGGAGCTTGCTATGCTCTGCATGAAAATGGTGAAGGTAATTTGGTTTTCAGAGAAACAAGTCTCCCTCTCAAACAGGCAGCACCGACAGAGAAGCAGCCAGGGAGGACAGGAGCTCACCTCCAAGGCCTCTGCAGGAAGCAGCGTGTCTTTCTTACAGAGACAGGGCCTGCCTCTTCCTCTGCCTCCTGGGGAGAATCTGCAGCTGCCCTGCCTTACCCCTTCATGCCATGGAAACCCAGGTTTCAAGATACACCCCCAGGTCCCTGGAGACATGAGGGTACACTGCGAGCCACAGACCCATGTTGGTCATCACCGGTGATGAGCCTGGGCAGACTGGACACTTAGCCTGGCTTTGTTCCTCACGTAGGCTCGTTCAGCAAGTGCTTATCCCTCAGCTCAGTGCCCAGCCCAGCATAAGCAATAATCATTGTGGAATGAATGAGAAGATCGCAGAATAGGAGCCAACAGATTGGGATAAAAGAAGGCCCATTTTAGGACCAGCAGTTAGCATAATGGCTATGTCGCTGGACTCCCACGTAGTCAACCGCGGTTCAAGTCTCGGACCTGGTGGCTTAAACTCATGCCGGGTGCGTGTGCGTGCGTGCCCAAGATCCCGAGAGGAGAATGGAGGAGAAGGGATTGTGGCATGGCCATCCCCTCTGGGGAGTGATTTCTCACTTTCTGTCTCTGTCTCTCTCTGGCGAGCGCACACACCCTGTAGCAAAAACCTCTCCAAAAAAAAGAAGGCCCATTTTAAGAGGAAAGCAGCGTAGAACCTGAGGGAGGTTCCAAGTGTTCTGCTAGCTCTACTTGAGGACAGTGAAAACCTGTATGGGGAGCCCTCAGATGAAGTCAGGAGCCTGGGATCCGCTGTTCTCAGTCCCCAGCTCTGGAATCCTCATAGCCGCTCAGGTCTTTAGGGGGTGCTGAGAAGTGGACGGGAGAAGCAGCTGGCGCATCCAGCTGGAGATCACATCATGACTTCCCACTGCTCTCCCTCCACCTACCACCACAGCAAACCGAAGTGGCAAGAGAAGCATGCCCCAAGCATGGCTCACGGCTTGAGGAGAGGCAGGAAGGTGAAGGGGGCAGCCATGGGCATGAATTTGCCTTTGCCATTTAATCCACTCACTCACTGGACTCCCCGTGCCTGCTGCTTCTCTGAGTTCCATAAAGCCAGGACAGTGGTTTTCCCCTAGGGATGAAAATGCCTTGCACAGTGACTTTAGACCCTCAGCCTCCCCTGGAGTCTATGTAGGCCTGTGTGGCTGCCCAGGTGCCTGCTGCCTGCCCACATCTGCCATGTTCCTGTTCAGAGATGAGGACAGAAGACCCCAGCCCAGTGCATCCACGCAGCTCCGACTGCCACCAGCAAAAGGCTACTGGGCTTGTAAATCCACGGAAGAGCAGCCACTAGTGACAGAGTGCTCGCCATGTGCCAGGCCTGCTGCTAACCATTCAGAAGGTCCTCGCCCTTCTGGGTAGAGACTCAGAATGATGTCCTTCTAATAAGTGAGACTTAGAAGGCTTGCGCCTGTGCCCCTAACAGTGATCCTCGCCCGACTCTGTCCAGCAGGGAACCCAATAAAACAGAAGTTTGTTGCCACAGAAGACGGTTTGCTCCCAGATATGGGAACAGAACACCCCCCTCCTCCTGCAATCCCATGCCTCCCTCACTTCAGCAATCTAATTAAATAAGCATTTGCCAGGAGCTCCCCATGCTTGGCTGGGATCTTCATTAACATCCCCTCCGGGGGCTGATGTTCAGCGTTTGCCATCAGACTGATTAGAGCTGCAGGACAGGAGTCAGCCTGTCCTCTAAGAAGAGAGTGCCTGTTTGCTCTCCGTCCCTCCCCTGCCAGGCACATAGGTGGCAGGGCTCCCTGAGATATTTGCCCAACAGACATCGAAAATCCCCCACAAAGCAAAGCTAGAAAGAGATCGCTCTTCAAGGACAGTTGGCCTCTGTCTCTTTAATTTTTTAGTAGGAAAGAAACAAAAAAGGACAAGAAGATTGAATCCTAAAACATCCGAAGGAGGTATCTGCTGTTGTCTCACTAGGCGCCCTGTTCAGTCAAGAGGCCCAGGAGATGAGGGGTGGGGAGGTACAAGGGACAGCCCTCCCCAGAAAAAGCCAATATTGAGCTGAGCCTCCTCCTCTCAGGCTGCCCTGGAGCAGAGTAAGATCCAGGACCCCAGACTCCACAGTACCTGGAACTTGCTAGAAAGGCACACTCTTGGGCCCTGCCCTGGCCCCACCCCCCACCCCCACCCCCAAGTCGGAAACGGAGCCATGGGCCCAGGAGCCTGTGGGTCTGATGCTCGC